>NC_090267.1:221584209-221892959 GCF_040414725.1 Anabrus simplex | reverse complement strand
ATTTCCAACAAATAAATAAATAAATAAATAAATAAATAAATAAATAAATAAATAAATAAATAAATAAATAAATAAATAAATAAATAAATAAATAAATAAATCTACTTATGGAGCGCACACAGTAGCTGCTGAGATGACTTCAACATCTATCGCACTTGGAGATTTAAATTCATGTATTTATAACAGCCATCCTGAATGTCGATCTTGACTGATCTCCGCGCTCCGGGAATATTCAGCTTTCCACAATTTCTTTCCAAACTGAACAAATACACACGGGCGCGTACACGTGCGGTGGATGACGACAGATTGTATACTCGCAAGATATTTACATTTCTTCCCAATGTTATAACCATCTTTAAATGATGACGAAGTGTACTGTTCATGTGCGCGTAGGTGTTGGCTGCTAGCTAATGAGGGGACGGTGATATAGTGTAATATCATGCCCGTCTCACGCTAATTGAATCCTTAGGCCTATTTGGCGCTCTGTCAGGTGACCATTACAGTACATATATCTGGGGTGCAGCTACAGTATGTCATGGCTAGTGTTGGACAAGTACAGTGCGTTCGCTTACGGGTGGGGCCGGGAGAAACCTCACTTGCCTGGCACTAGCCACTTGCGGGCTTGAGACGCCCCAGTCAAGGTCGGAGCATCGTTTGCCGGGCACTAGCTACGCTGTTGGGCGGGAATCAGCTATCTGTAGCTTCCACTGTCAATATTACAGTGCTGCCAAGATTGTTCTGTGGGCCAACATGTCCTCGCAGATGAAACCATTCATCATAAGAAAATCAACGAGGAACCACACTACCATCCACTATACTTTGTAACATCCAATTACCAATTACAAAACTGAACTCGTTTTTCATCGTCTCTAGGCCGTAATTCATGCACGATAGCCACTCTATATGGTTTTAATTTTAGAAGTCTGGTGGCAGTAAAAACTGATGTTTTTGTAACAATAACTTCCCGTGAAACACGTCTTAGGCCCGATTGTATAAAGCAGTTGATCCTAGATCAAGACGTAAAACTGATTCTAGATCACGTTGATCCTCAAATTTGTGTTATATAAACGTTGATCCGAGATCATGTTTCCTTAATATTGAATCAAAATTGATCCAAAACATTCCTTGGATCAAGACTTGTGATCCGGATCAAGTAGTGTTCTTGTACTGTAGGCCACATTTATCAACGTGAAAAGAAGAAGACTTTTCTAGTGAAAAATAGTGACGTAACAATAATCATGGTAAGAAAATTATAGGAAGGGGTTCTGCATTATTATCGGTATTTAATCTGATGGGATTTTTTAAATCGCGATTCTGTCTTTGAATTACAGATGCCTGACTACTTCTCTTATTTTTCTTCAGATGACGATAATGAAGAATTTCGGCGGTCTTTTCTAGTATTCCAAGAAAGGGTAAACCCATTCTTAGAACTTAGCGACCAAGCTTTATATTTTTTTTATTTGCTTTACGTCGCACCGACACAGATAGGTCTTATGGCGACGATGAGGCAGGAAGGGGCTAAGAGTGGGAAGGAAGCGGCCGTGGCCTTAATAAAGGTACAGCCCCAGCATTTGCCTGGTGTGAAAATGGAAAACCACGGAAAACCATCTTCAGGGCTGCCGACAGTGGGGTTCGAACCCACGATCTCTCGAATATTGGATACTGGCCGCACTGCAGCTATCGAGCTCGGTAGCTTTTAAAATGAGATTCCGTCTAACCAAACACACTGTTGAAGTTATGGAAGGTAGACTTCGCGACTCTCTAATGAGACGATCGAATAGAAACCAGCCACGTACTACGATGTTCCAGGGATTTATGGCCGGTTTCTGTAGATGCATAATTATCAGTGACTTAACATGGTGATACGTTTAAAATGAGTTTCCGAAACAACAGTTATCAGTGCGCAACGAGTGGTAACTGCAACTAGTGCTGTAGTTATCTCTGTGTTAGAAATGATGCCAACAAATTAGTTTCGTAAGTGATAATGAACTGACTATAGTATATTTACAGTCATGCATTGTAGTTTTAACGTGCTTGGGTGTGCTGGAGTTGACAATATTTCGGTCAGTACGTCACTGACTTTAGTCACTGATTCCAACTGTATGGTGTCGTCTGTCCCAGCTCTTTCGGTTACAATATTTTCGTAGCATGATGCCTTCACTGTATTATCTGCACACTTTATCTTGGTGCATTTGTGTACGGGGGTGAGGACAAATACAGTAGAGATAATACGCGACACTTACGGATTTCGCCTTGCTAAAATGGGAGACAATTCGACGGTGGCGCTCCTAGTGACTTGACCTGAACAAATCGCGCTAAATTCAAATATCAATGGAAATGTATATACGGAAATGGATAAATAAATTACGTCTAGAAATAAAGTGTTATTGAGATATTAACTTCGAAGTTGCTAAAGCAATTCTGGATACATGAATGAAGAATTATGTAAAAGGTTATTATTCAAAGACTGAAATTAGACGTATAAACAGAAAGTGAAATGGACTGGTGTGAAATGGCTTGATCTTTCATTTATGCATAACTTTTTTAGCTTTAGCATTCCTGCCTGAACTCTTACGGTTGGATTTGTCTTTTTTTCTCATTTAAAAACATTGTATCATCACATTAAGACACTTGTCAATAAAAATATCGGCACATTCCTTACCCATATGATGCAATGAATTAACATTTAATAGGTGGACAATTTTCCTCTTAACATGAAGCCTACTAATAGAAAGATATTTCTTACACATATGATGCAATGAATTGACATTTAATAATGACAATGATAATAATGTTTTTTGTTTTACATCCCACTAACTACTCTTTTACGGTTTTCGGAGACGCCGAGGTGCCGGAATTTAGTCCCGCAGGAGTTCTTTTACGTGCCAATAAATCTACCGACACGAGGCTGACGTATTTGAGCACCTTCAAATACCACTGGACTGAGCCAGGATCGAACCTGCCAAGTTGGGGTCAGAAGGCCAGCGCCTAAACCGTCTGAGCCACTCAGCCCGGCGAATTAACATTTAATAGCTGGACAATTTTCCTCCTAACATGAAGCCTACTAACAGAAAGATAATCTATAAAATCCCGGCTTTAATCTGAGAAGAGGGATAAAGAAAGAAAAGTATGAAAATGTTGTCGATAGTGATGCTTTAAGGAATATTTACGTACAATAAGAGCGAAAATGTAACATACTCTTGGCTGTATTGTCGAGGATTTCTAAAGTCGCTGGCCTGGAAATGATCTGGACAGATCTTATAATTCTTATATAAGCGTAACGTCCCTTCTTTCTTGTACACCTTATCCAAATCGCTTCTGTGACATTTCAAAACAACCCACAGATCACACCTACAACAACACATCGGTATTGAAGGTTAACTGCTGCACTATAGAATAAAATATGCGTATTCAATTTTATGCCAGTTAAAATATGGGTCGAGCAGGTCAGAAGATTATGAAGTACTATAGAAATCTCTGTCACTGGAAGAATATATATGCAAACACAATATTACTTTACATGTTCTTGTCACGAGGGAACCTGAAGAACGATCCGCGCATTTTTCTCTACTTCGTAATTACTGCAGCCAAACACAGCACATACCTTTCCCCTCATGTTGAGAGGAGATACCAAGGAATGAAACTCACTACTTTTTATTTATGTCAGCTCACTCAAAACGCATAAATAACACCAAAAACTTCACACAAAAATACACGTGCTCTTATGAGAGAATCAGTACTGTTCAGGTCTATCCGCTAGAGTGAGCTCCAGTAGCTGTCCCTCGATATCTCGCTCAGTGTCGCGTATTATCTCTACTGTATTTGGTGAGGAGTAAGGAGGGAGCTGTCCCGGTATCGATAGTGCTGCCTGGTGCTGCCAACTGAATGAAAATGAAATCTGAATTGAATCGAGAATATGATCGATCGATATGAAATTTCTAAACCGTTATCTTCTTAAGCCAACAACTATGTCACATACACATTATATAACATTATAAAACATTTCTCGATGCGAATCTTGTTCCTAGCATGAATTCTATACTTTGGCTTTGTTGTGTAAACAACAGTACTAGTACGTAAAGTGTACGCCAGATGTCGCACAACGATGCTTAAGCGATTCATAGTTTGTGTTTCAAAGGTTGCCAGTACGAATCTCGAAGATCGCCGAGGTCGACCGATTCAGCACTAGGGTGTAAATGCACCAAGATAAAGTGTGCGGATAATAGATATATCTTCCAACACGGGAAATGAATCGTCAAAGAAAATAGAACTCGAATCAAACGGATTTTCATGAGGCTAATATTGATCTTTCACTGCAGCTATAATGTTAAGATTTCTTTCGCCAGGCTTTGAATCATGAGTCCCACCAACAGTCAGTGAACACCCAATCTGAAATTATGGAGTATTTACCATTAATATTTACATTTGTACTAAATAATAAGTATCTTAGGTACCGGTATGCATTTAATATAAGCCTGCTGAATAATAAATACAGATTGTTAGTTGGTTTTTTAGTGTGATATCTTTTAACCGGTGACGTGAGGTCTTATAGACCTTGTAGACGATGTCTGCGAACTTCGAAAAATAAATAAGGGGAAATATAACTAATAAACATAAAACATCTGGACTTCTTTCATAAAAAATTTCGCAGGGAGCTGTAGTTTATGTTACCTTCTTATCTGTGGATGGTTTTTTAGTGTTAAATCTTTTAACCGGTGACGTGAGGTCTTATAGACTCCCAACAAACATAAAACATCTGGACTTCTTTCATTAAAAATCTCGCAGGGAGCTGTAGTTTGTTACCTTCTTATCTCTGGACTTCACGTCAGCAGTTATGAGAGTATTTTTGTCAATGCATGTTGAGTGGTCAGTGTAAGTAAAACATCTCAAATAACTAGTCCGTTGCAGTTATTAAGAAATACACATCCTCAGTTCGAGGAGTACCTACATTAGGGAACTACTAATGAAAATGTAGTGTTATGGCTATTTTCTTTTGGCTATTGGAGATTGCAGTTTGTAACGATTTCGTGTTATTCAACTTGTACCATGCACGTTTTTCATTTATATTAGTATTTTGTTGACGCTTGTGTTCTGGATCAGTGAAAAGTGATCTATTTGGTAATTGCGGTGGATTTGTATAATTTCACTGACGACAACGATCAAGGTGAAATTTAAGACGATGTATGCGTACTGCGAAAAATAAATAAGGGGAAATATAACTAATTTTTGAATTATTAGATCAGATATATTCATAATATGAGAGATTATTACATGCTGAATCAGATTGATTGAAATTACTGTGTACATGTTTGCCAACCAGTTCTCATTATAGAAAACTTCTGCTATGGAAATAAGGTGACTTTACTCTTGATTAGTACTAATTTCCCACGCTGTTTACGACGTTGCCAAGCGAAATTATATGATGACTGATCAAAGTTGATCCGGATCATGAGATCCGAGATCAACGTTATACAACACAACGAGCACCTTGGAAAGGATCATTTTCTGATCTCGAATCAAACTTGATCTGGGAACAGCTATGTTTATACAACTGGCCCTTAGAGATTTATTCAGAGAGCGTGTGAATGATGCACGGATTTCACCAATTTTGTCCTCCGTCAAAAATCTTCATTTTCGCTTAGGAATTGAAGCATTTAGCAATCATTTTGTCCTTAGTTTGTTAACAAATCCTCTAATAGTTTCTCTACCCTGAACTGGAGCCCACGGATATTTCACTGAATTGTCTGCGTACCTCTCTACATGACTCTGTCTTTACATATGTATCGTACATAAAAACTCTCTGTTCAAGCGAATATTTATCCTGTTGCATTTCCAGCCACTGCGTTACACACGCCGTGCACAGCTTATGATGTTTGAGACGTCACTGCATGTATTCAATTATTGAACTATATAATTAATTGATAATATGTATATATTTAATCACTGGTAGATCATTTTTAAATGTATATATATATATATATATATATATATATATATATATAGGGTTTTAATCATCCACTTCACATCATCATTTCATTTATTTGTATCGCGGCTATAACGTATTCTGAACGAATCACATATTGTGTAAAGTATTTCAACATCATTCATATTAATAGCTTGCAGTAAATTTTCCAATAGCCGTTGTGAAGTGACCAGAGTCAGCAGGCTAATTTCAGCCATTTACCAGGAAATGTACGTCATCAAGGTTACGAGTGACCTTACCCTCTCCACCTTATGAAGAGACAATTGAAACATTATGAACGCCTACTTTTCGAAGTTCGCTACTTGACGCTTTGATTTTGCGGGAAAGTTCAGCCTATGTGAATGGACGTAATGCAGCAACATGATGGATTCTTAGGAATACATAGGAGAAGGGATGAGACCTCAAATCTTACTGGACCATGTGGTATGGTTGATGGAGGGAGATTTTGACGGCTATATACCTGCCGACAAGAACTGGAGAGGACATTCTTAGTTTTACTCGTATTCAGATTCACACTGGTACTCGTACTCTTGGAAGACACTCTTACGACGATTCTACGTCTGCACATCGGAGAAGATTTTAACTAAGTTCACTTCGCATCTGAGTATATACTACTCAAAAGTTACTCTCATTGGGACCTGTTATCTCAATGACGAGAGGTAAAGTCAACGGGAGACCGGTTTTGACTAGTATAGGGGAGGAGAGCTTTTATTATGAATTTAGTTACGCTACTGTTCCGCAATACGGAAGAATACAAGTGTATTCTCTCGATGAACATAACCCATGGTGGTTTTGCATTTAAAATTAGGACTCATTACGACTTTATGTAAGGAGTATAGTAGGAAGTGTTAAAGGCAGCAAAAGCAGAAGTAGGACTGGAATGCAACAACAGATGACGCAGCCGGTACGAGAGATCCATAAATCATCAGCTTCAAGATAAGAGTCTACAAATGGTGAGCTAATGACATAAGTTACTGCAAGTCTTCGCGCAACAGTTCATTTTCTTACTGTAGAGTTAATTTCATTCAATTTTTCTTTTGCTTCCGTAAGTTCAGATTTCGTTAATACGCCGTTACGTCACGTTTTTCACCCTAATAAATAGCTGTTTTAATTTGTATTTTCTGAAATTATTATTAATGATCCTTAAATTCCAAGTTAGTGTACTTAATGATTTGTGTCCCGTCACCCCATCCCTGGGAGTTTTTTGAGTCTCATGACGTATTAGTATTATTATTATTATTATTATTATTATTATTATTATTATTATTAATTATCAACTATCGTTTTCAAGCCATAAGCTTGAAGGCTGGCGCCCATAGGATATTGTTTATGGAGAAACAATGAGATATCATTTATTTATAATAATATTAAGGTGACCTGCCACGTCATAAATTTGTCACACATCTGTGGGCCGAGTGGGTACGTCACAAGCTGGCTGGCTTACAACTGCCGCCTTTTCGACCTTGACTACTGCTTCTCAAGCCCGCCCGTGGCTAGCGAGATTTCTTCCGGCCCCACCCGTAAGCAGACGCACTGTATTAGTGCGTGCTTGGAATCTGTGTTCCGAGCTGGATGGCGACTGTTGCGACAAGGAATTCACTGCTCGAGACAGTGACCGGTATAGCTGGTGCTGAGAGGCAAAGAACTGCTCAAGCTCTTGCCTGCTACTGTAGTCAATACGCTGCTGAGTGTAGTACGCCAAAAGATGAATCTACACCAGGGGTTCTTAAGATCGTAATCACTACTCACATGTAATACTAAGTATGTGAGAACCCTGACGTCGATTGTTCACCAGGTTAAGGGGAACCGGGAGCATGAATGTTACTCATTATTTCAATGATGGCCAATATATGTACACAGCTGTGCGGACGTAAATCAGTTGACTGTGATCGTACTTTGTTCTTAAGGTATTTCTTAAATGAGCTCTCTCTCACAGGTAGGTCGTCCCAAGCATATCTAACATTTGGGAGGAACACTCCGCGGTATCTGGAACCGTTTGGTACTTTCTGTTACCTTTTGTTACTTTTTTTACATTCTGCTCTACCAAAATAGATTAATTTCTCCTTTTTGAATAAATATTTCAGCGCTAAAGAAGCCTGGAGATCTACTAATTCAGTTTCCGCACAAGTGAACATATTAGGCCCTACTCGTATTTCAAATATTACTTAATTCAAAACACAGACTGCAAGTAGCATAACAGACCTAACAACTTTCAACACATTATATGCTAAAACATATTCGATGGCTATCAACCAAGGGCCGCTTATAGGGTAGTGCCATTGTGCCATGGCACCACCAATTACGGAAAACATGGGCAAGGGCTCTTACGGCTGTAAGTCTTCTGGGCGTATAATGTATCAAAGCAGAGTACAAACATACAGGCATGTATATCAGTTGAGGAGAGACTAGCGTGAATCTGACAAGCGAGATGGGGCAACGTACCGGTACGTTAAATGAGAAATGAAGAACTAATTATGAAAACAATAAATTAATGTTATAAATGCCCTTATTTTCTGGTGTGAGAGCACAAGATCGTCCGAGATGACGGACTATATATTTTATACTTACGGACTGGCACTCGGATAGTTTACATACAAGGTAGGAGAAATCAGAAAATCCACAAAATTGTCAATTAATCATCTGAGCTTAAAACTCCCACTTTTCAAAGGTTACTTGAGCAATATTGCCCAATCCACTCCATAGTCAAGGAGACAGGTCTCCCAGTTTCATTTACAAGGTATACTAACTACTACTACAAAAATAGAAACAGCGTCTATACTCTATGGAATTATTTCGGAGACTACGCTCCAAACCTTACACCTTTACTGCCTTATCACGACAACCTTCAACAATCAGAGCCTATTTGCTCACTAAAGTTCACACTTTCCAGGCCTCTTGACGCATAGGCTACATTTTACAATTCAAAATAATTCACTGTCTTAAACCCTGAACAGTTTAAGCACTTAACAGAAATAACAGGAGTATCGAATACTCATCCTACCGGGCCTTTGTGGGGAAAAAAAGAGCACAGGTTAAAGTTACTGGGCCAAAAATCAAAATGATGTGGGGGTAGACACTTGCACTTCTTGAAATTTGTACAAAAGATTAAAACCCTATTTGGGCTTCTGGCCCGAAGTTACAGAGGCTAATCCTATTCTACTGAGGTGACTAGATGGAGAAAATTTAAGTTACTGGCTACAGAGAGAAAACAGTTACAAAAACATAGTAACCTTAAATTCAAGTTGATGGGGAACTCGAGAGGGTGTCGCACTCTCTATTCCCGAATTTCGGCTGAGTTTCAAGGCTACTTTTGAAGTTTATATTTGAAGATGTTTACATTATATAAGAGTGGAGTTTAAAGGTTACATAATTAAAGACTGGAACCTTCCCCTCGAGCTAGCTTTCGGAGGTTATCACCTAGTTATTAAATGGCTGTCGTTACCTTATTGCGCTGGACTGTTTGATGAAGGGCGAGACGTCCCCGCCTCCACTATTAGCACACACTCAGTAAACTGGACGATCAAGAAGACAAGGTGGCTCGAAATATTGCCAGCTTGTATACCCGAGAGGAAGGTTCTAGAAAGCTCTGAGCTAAGATCCGACACACTCCCAATTTTTTGTTGGGTAATTAAATATGAAGAAGGAAACGGTGATTAGTGGACATACAAAGTTTTTAAGTTGGCGGAACGAGATCGAAGTGTTGGCAACTCTAACACAACAAAAAGCAAATAACAATCAACTAAGTGTAGTAAACCTTAAAATAACAAATTACTTTGCAGTCTTAATCGTTCCTCTTCACACTAGTGGGCATAACATGAGATCTTTGTAGAGACATCTGTGAAGAAAAGTTCAAACTTCTTGCACAGGTAGATGCAAGTTTATACTGAAAACGTTTTTCAAGGCGCTTTATTTGAATGAACGGGGCAAGTGTACCCTCGTGGTACAATGAGAATAACCCAGAATATGGCTTCAGCTATTGAATATCTACAAGACCAACTGAAGATAGGCAAACAGTCAGATCCTGAGCCTGACATCCTCCGAGATGAAGCAGAAATGGCTTTGAAAATGCTGAGAACTGGAGAAATGTGTGAACCTGATGGAATAAGTGCAGAAGTTTTGAAAGCTACAGACGCTGCTGGAATTGAAATGCTGTTGAAAATCTGTCAAGCAATATGGAATTCTAGAAGATGGCCCGAGGAATGGGTACAGTCAATCTTTGTCCCAATCCACAAGAAAGGATCGAGGTAAAAGCATGGAAATTATCGCTTATTTGCTTTGATTTCACATGCCAGTAAAGTTATGCTTCATATCCTGCACAAGAGACTCCGGGCATTCCTAGAGTATCAAATTCCTGAAGTACAGACTGGATTCATAAAAGGAAAAGGCACTCGAGAACAGATCTTAAGCCTAAGACAAATCATAGAAAAGGCTAGAGAATTCAATGTTCAGGTATACCTGTGCTTTATTGACTACCAAAAGGCCTTCGATATTGTCAAATGGAACCACCTTTGGAAAATTTTGCATGACATGGGTTTGCCACTCCATTTGATTGATCTCCTCAAGTCCTTGTATAAGGAAAATACAGCCACTGTGAAGATTCAAAACAAACAGTTTCAGCAGTTTCGTACAAGGGCTGGAGTTCGCCAGGGATGTATCCTGTCACCGTTACTTTTCAATCTGTATGGTGAATATGCAGTGAGAACTGCATTAGATGGCTGGGACAAAGTTGGGGGATGCAAGATCAACAACTTGAGATTTGCTGATGACACCACTTTGATAGCATCATCTGAAGAGGAGTTGAGAGAGCTGATCAAGAGCGTAGAGGAAGCAAGCCTAGAAATTTGATTACGCCTAAATCGACAGAAAACCAAAATCGTGATTGTTGATCGTAAGAACAACAGTCCACATATCAAACAGATTGGAGGGTGTGAAGTTGTACATCAGTATGTATATCTAGGCTCCTTACTATCCAATTCTGGTGGTTCCAAAGATGAAATTAAGCGAAGAATTGAAATAGCAAAGGTAGCAATGATCCACCTGCGGAAGATAATAACATCACCATCAATACAAAAAGGAAGCTCGTTGAATCTCTAGTCTTCTCAGTCTTCTTGTATGGCGCAGAGACGTGGACCATCCTCAAACGTGATCGTGAACGGATAGAAAGCTTTGAAATGTGGTGCTGGAGGAAAATGTTAAGGATTCCTTGGACAGCTCATCGCACGAACACATCAATCCTGAACCAACTTCAGATAAAAATTCGTCTATCGTGTAAGGTCTCTCAACGCATTGTATGCTACTTTGGGCATATAATGCGCCGAGATGGTAGTCTTCAAAAGCTGGTTGTTGAGGGCAAAGTCCAGGGAACAAGACAGCGAGGACGAGTACCAATGCGATGGACTGACATGGTGAACGGCCCCCTACAGAATTCTCTCAGAGCAACCACATTGAAAGCTTTAGATAGGGAAGAATGGCGGAGCATGTTTCATCGGCTAGAGGGCTGAATATTATGATAGTCACGACGCCTCAGTTATGAGGCAAAACGAAGAAGAAGAAGAAAAAGAAGAAAAATGAATATCTGGCTAAGAGCAAAATGTAAACGGACCCGCACCTGGCATCTCGGGAGGCCACATATTATTGTTATTATTATTATTATTATTATTATTATTATTATTATTATTATTATTATTATTATGTCCGGCTTCATGGCTAAATGGTTAGCGTACTGGCCTTTAGTTCAGGGGGTCCCAGGTTGGATTCCCGGCCGGGTCGGAAATTTTAAACTACTTAGGTTAATTTCCATGGCTCGGGGGCTCTGTGTGTGTGTGTTTTCCGTCTTTATAATTATAATTCACCAAACGCAAGGCCCTATTCTCATAAGCAAGCAAGTCGCCTATGCGGCGTCAAATCGGAAGACCTGCCACTTTGGAGGTCACACGCCATTAGTTGTTAATGATTATTTATAACTAGCAAAGCCCCGTGTCGGTAGGTTTACTTGCACGTAAAAGAACTCCTGCGGGACTAAATTCCGGCACCTAGGCGTCTCCGAAGACCTTAAAAAGTAGTTAGTGGGACGTAAAACAAATAACATTATTATAACTAGCAAATGTACACGTGCTTCATAACGGTATTCTATATTGTATACGGATTTCTCCGTAAATTAGTGTCAAGGCAGGGAATAAGATTGTATTAAATTGCATGCCTCTTAGCAAGGAGGACGGAATACGTTGTTTTCGATATAAGGTAGGCATTGGGGAAGTTTTGAGGATAACGGCAGGGCATATTTCCTATTGTCAATCACAATCGAGTTCGGGAGTTTCTACTATAACAGCAGGCTCACCTGGCAACTGCCATACACAACATATATGGAGAGTTTTCATTATAAAGACAGGCACTTTTTCGAAATGCAAGTCGCAGTCGAGTTCAAAAGATTTGATTATAATCGAGAAATGCAGCGCTATCTGACGTATCAACAATCGAGACACGACAATAAGTCATACGTTCAAAGTTGTTGATCTCTTCAAATAGAACGGCGATTATGCTGTCTGTTTTTTAATACGACTTACCGTTTAGTCATCAATTATCCCGAAACGGAGGTCAATCAATCAATCAATCAATTAATCAATCAATCAATCAATCAATCAATCAATACTGATCTGCATTTAGGGCAGGCGCCCAGGTGGCAGATTCCCTATCTGTTGCTTTCCTAGCCTTTTCCTAAATGATTTCAAAGAAATTGGAAATTTATTGAACATCTCCCTTGGTAAGTTATTCCAATCCCTAACTCCCCTTTCTATAAATGAATATTTGCCCCAGTTTGTCCTCTTGAATTCCAACTTTATCTTCATATTGTGATCTTTCCTACTTTTATAAACGCCATTCAAACTTATTCGTCTACTAATGTCATTCCACGCCATCTCTCCGCTGACAGCTCGGAACATACCACTTAGTCGAGCAGCTCTTCTTCTTTCTCTCAATTCTTCCCAACCCAAACATTGCAACATTTTTGTAACGCTACTCTTTTGTCGGAAATCACCCAGAACAAATCGAGCTGCTTTCCTTTGGATTTTTTTCCAGTTCTTGAATCAGGTAATCCTGGTGAGGGTCCCATACACTGGAACCATACTCTAGTTGGGGTCTTACCAGAGACTTATATGCACTCTCCTTTACATCCTTACTACAACCCTTAAACACCCTCATAACCATGTGCAGAGATCTGTACCCTTTATTTACAATCTCATTTATGTGATTACCCCAATGAAGATCTTTCCTTATATTAACACCTAGATACTTACAATGATTCCCAAAAGGAACTTTCACCCCATCAACGCAGTAATTAAAACTGAGAGGACTTTTCCTATTTGTGAAACTCACAACCTGACTTTTAACCCCGTTTATCAACATACCATTGCCTGCTGTCCATCTCACAACATTTTCGAGGTCACGTTGCAGTTGCTCACAATCTTGTAACTTATTTATCACTCTATAGAGAATAACATCATCCGCAAAAAGCCTTACCTCCGATTCCACTCCTTTACTCATATCATTTATATATATAAGAAAACATAAAGGTCCAATAATACTGCCTTGAGGAATTCCCCTCTTAATTATTACAGGGTCAGATAAAGCTTTGCCTACTCTAATTCTCTGAGATCAATTTTCTAGAAATATAGCAATCCATTCAGTCACTCTTTTGTCTAGTCCAATTGCACTCATTTTTGCCAGTAGTCTCCCATGATCCACCCTATCAAATGCTTTAGACAGGTCAATTGCGATACAGTCCATTTGACCTCCAGAATCCAAGATATCTGCTATATCTTGCTGGAATCCTACAAGTTGAGCTTCAGTGGAATAACCCTTCCTAAAACCGAATTGCCTTCTATCGAACCAGTTATTAATTTCACAAACATGTCTAATATAATCAGAAAGAATGCCTTCCCAAAGCTTACATACAATGCATGTCAAACTTACTGGCCTGTAATTTTCAGCTTTATGTCTATCACCCTTTCCTTTATACACCGGGGCTACAATAGCAACTCTCCATTCATCTGGTATAGCTCCTCCGACCAAACAATAATCAAATAAGTACTTCAGATATGGTACTATATCCCAACCCATTGTCTTTAGTATATCCCCAGGAATATGATCAATTCCAGCCGCTTTTCTAGTTTTCAACTTTTGTATCTTATTGTAAATGTCATTGTTATCATACGTAAATTTTATTACTTCTTTGGCCTTAGTCTCCTCCTCTATCTCGACATCATCCTTGTAACCAACAATCTTTACATACTGCTGACTGAATACTTCTGCCTTTTGAAGATCCTCACATACACACTCCCCTTGTTCATTAATTATTCCTGGAATGTCCTTCTTGGAACCTGTTTCTGCCTTAAAATACCTATACATACCCTTCCATTTTTCACTAAAATTCGTATGACTGCCAATTATGCTTGCCATCATGTTATCCTTAGCTGCCTTCTTTGCTAGATTCAATTTTCTGGTAAGTTCCTTCAATTTCTCCTTACTTCCACAGCCATTTCTAACTCTATTTCTTTCCAGTCTGCACCTCCTTCTTAGTCTCTGCACCGCTATTGAAACTGCATTCATATTTCGATATTTTCAAGGGCCAAAAGTTATACATTTGCATAGCTTGAAATATTTCCTCAAAGAAAAGAGTGTCCAAGTTTCGAGATTAGCACTCGCATGTATACGGAGTAATTAAGGAAGAAAGCAATACAGTTAAGAAAGTTGAAATTAATGGAAAATAGTATTATGACTGAGGATAGCGGATAGGACGAATATGTAAATACCAAGTGAATGTATTGGAAAATCTAAAGACACTCAATAAATTATGATGGTATGAGTTACGGATATAAGAAAGCAGTAACAGTGGAGAAATTTAGGTGCAAAGATTCTTAGGCAAACAGATAAGAAGATGACAAATGGTGTTATTCTTTAAGGTATTCGAGGACGGTTATAACCTCGAACGATATTCCGTCAGTATCCTGCAGAATGGCGGATTGACGTCTCTCTTGCTTTTTACCCAAGGAACAACCACGAATTTACTGGAATGATGACGAAAATGGCAATACGTTACTTCCCTGCTGGCAAGCAGTGAGAGACGTTGCCATGGTAACCTGTAGGTTCGTTGTCGGTCTGTTGGTTACTCAATGCAGATCATGATACCCGCAGAAGATAGTAATTTTCTCCGTCGTTTGAAGAGTAAACTAAAATATGAACATAACACAAGTTGTTTATAATGAAGAGGCATTTCAAATACAGTTCACGGAGTTAACTAAAATTCAACAGTATAAGAGAAAATGGAGGACAATTGTTCTGGGTTTACTATAAACCGCCCGTATATTCAAAGATGTTTAAATGATATGCATATTAAAACCTTTCCCGGGACGAGCATACTATAAATATGACGTTAGGTCGAGATATATCCAGTCGTTTCGCCGTGATGGTGGAACAAACAGACACGAAAAATAAAAACCACTGATTCGGTCTTGAGTTGAGATAAAACAGATGAATATCTGAAAAATTGGCAAAACTAACGAAATTACAGACAGCGGATCCCCTACAACTTTATTTATATAGGTAAGCAGGGACACGTCTAGAAGTGCAGACTTTTATTTCGAGAGTTACTGCTTTGAAACTATACGACATATCTACAAGCAGACTTTACCATCAGACGCCTCGTTCAGTATTCTACATGGTTGGTCCTATGACATTTTCTCGTATCTCCTATATTTATGGGTTAGATTGACTTCGAGTCATCGAATGGGGTGAAATTTGGTACAGTTTTCACATACTACTTTATATCTTTGATACTCATTTGAAAGATAGAATCATAAAATTTGCCTGTCATATGGCCACTGCTCATGTCAATGGGCGTGCCGAATGTCATGATTCTGTCTTTCCTACAAGTGTGCCAAACAATAACATATACGTGTAAAGGTACAAAATTAACTTGAAATCGAGAAATACAGATCTATTTATCGTATAAGGGATAGAAATACGACAAATATTCAGAGAGCCGAAGTTATAGATCTCTCCAAATTGAAAAGCGATTGTGCATTCTGTTTTGTGATACGACTTACCGTTTAGCCAACAATTATCCCGGAACGATGGTCTGCACCTTCGTTAAAATTGCATCCATATTTCGATATTTTCTGGACCAAAAGTTATACATTTGCATAGCTTAGAATATTTCCTCAAAGAAAATAGTGTCTAGGTTTCAGGATTAGCACTCGCATACATACGGAGTAATTAAGGAAGAAAACAATACAGTTAAGAAAGTTCAAATTAATAGAAAATAGGATAATAACTGAGGACAGCCAGATGGGACAAATATGTAAATACTTAGTGGATAGGGGTATATAGTGGAAAATCAAATGCCCCTAAATAAATTATGTTGGTATGAGTTATGGATATAAGAAAGCGGTAACAGGGGAGAAATATATGGTGCAGGGATTCTTAGGTAAACAGATAAAACGATGACAACTGGTGTTATTACTTAAGCTATTCGAGGACGATTTAACCTCCAACGATATTCCGCCAATATCCCGCAGAATGGCCGATTGAGGTCTCTCTTGCTTTTTACCCATGGAACAATCACGAATTTACAGGCTGCATGGCTAAATTGTTAGCGTGCTGGCCTTTGGTCACAGGGGTCCCGGATTCGATTCCCGGCAGGGTCGGAAATTTTAACCATCATTAGTTAATTTCGCTGGCACTGGGGCTGGGTCTATGTGTTGTCATCATCATAATTTCATCCTCATCTCGACGTGCAGGTCGCCTACAGCCGTCAAATAAAAAGACCTGTATCTGGCGAGCCGAACTTGTCCTCGGACTTTCCCGGCACTAAAAGCCATACGCCATTTCATTTCTTACAGGAATGATGACGAAAATGACAACACGCTAATTCCCTGCTGGCAAGCAGTCAGAGACGTTGCCATGGTAACCTGTAGGTTCGTTGTTGGTCTGTCGGTCACCCAATGCAGAGCATAATACCCGCAGAAAATAGTAATTTTCTCCGTCATTTGAAGAGTAAACTAAAATATGAACATAACACAAGTTGTTTATAATGTCTATTCAATGATTTTAACATGATATACATATCAAAACCTTACCCGGGATGAGTGTACTCTAAATATGACGTTTGGTCGAGATCTATCCAGCTGTATCGCCGTGATGGTGGAACAGACACGAAGAATTAAAACCACCGATTCGGTGTTGAATTGACCTAAAACGGATAAATATCTGAAAAATGGCAAAAGAAACGAAATTACAGACAGCGGACCCCCTACAACTTTATTTATATAGATAGATTATTATTATTATTATTAGTAGATTGGGAGTAGTGAGAGTAGTAGTATTACTACGCAGTAGATAGATCGCGAGTGCTTGTCATTAAGACAAAAAATGCCATATTGAAATAAAACAACTTGCCGGGCTGAGCGGCTCAAACGGTTGAGACTCTGGCCTTCTGACGCCAACTTGGCAGGGTCGATGGTGGCTGTATCCGGTGGTATTTAGAGGTGCTCAAATACGGCAGCCTCGTGTCGGTAGATTTACTGGCATGTAAAAGAACTCCCGCGGGACAAACTTCCAGTACCTCGATGTCTTCGAAAACCGTCAAAATGTAGTTAGTGGGACGTAAAAACAATTGCAGTATTATTATTAATTTCAAGATAGTTACAAGTACACTATCCGTCAGTGGATAAATGTCCTCCTCGTCACTTCCCCTCTACTGCTCGATGGCTCCGGCAGAGTGGGAGATGTATTGCATTATGCTACAGAAGTACAAGTTAGTTGAATCTGAATAGAACAACGTTGACTACATCTTTTCGGTGAAATTTACGAAGCGTTAAATATCTCAGCGTGATCATGGTCCTCAAAATATCCTGCGTTCGTTTCTTTTGAAACTTTCACCAAAATTTGTTGAAAATGAAAAGGAGAACGCATAGTAGTTGATGATAATTATGATGATGATATCTGATTTCTGGAGATCCCTGGTACAGGTCTTCCTAGTTGACGTCCATTGGCGACCTCCGAGTCTGGGGATGGTGTTGGTGGTCGTGGTGAAAATGCTGCTGCAGCGGCAGGTGATGATGATGATGTAGCAAATAAACGATCTGTTCAATTATCACCATCTTATTCCATTCTAATTCGTACTTTTAAGGAAGTTAGAAAGGAGGAACATTGCATATAATATATCAGAAAAAATATAAAAGTTAGACTCACTAAGTGTGACCAGATGCAAATAGATAGAAAATAAGAGAACAAATCTACGGTATATAAAAAGGAGGGCAATGCCGGAAGAAAAATCCTCCATTGAGAGTCAGAATTTAGACATATATATTCTAATTTTCACATACATAAACAAAATGTTTCCATTTCTATATTACACAACAAATTCTGATCAAATGTAAACAATGAAACTAATTTACACGCCTTGCTGGTACTTTTATGCCGGGTTGAGTGGCTCGAATGGTAGAGGCGCTGGCCTTCTGACCCCAACTTGGCAGGTTCGATACCGGCTCAGTCCGGAGGTATTAGAAGGTGCTCAAATACGTCAACCTCGTGTCGGTAGATTTACTGACACGTAGAAGTCATCCTGCGGGACTAAATTCCGGTAACTCAGCGTCTCCGGAAACCGTAAAAGTAGTTAGTGGGACGTAAAGTCAATAACAGTATTATTATTGTTACCGGGATTTCGTGGATCACAGAGAGGTGAAAGAAGGTGTGGGCTTGAATGAGTCTAACTACAATATCAAACATTAATTTAAAGCTTTACAATAAAGGTTATATTTCTTTCCAGGAAATCAAACTTAACAATATTCTTCACTTAGTGAAAACAACAAAGTATCAGGTACAATGATAATTTCGATATAAGAATAGAAAACCCCAGAATAGGGAATTTAACACTTTTGAGCTTCAAGCCCCTAATTTACAATGTCGTCAATGTAGCGTTTACTTCGACACAAAGTTCCAGAGTACTTTGCTCCAACCGTTACAATGTACAGCCTTCCAGAGGCACCGTCAATATTACAGCAATCTCAGAAAAGAGCTTACATGCTCTCCAATTTCAACCAAGGAGGCCGTGCTCCCGATTTCTTACAGCCTGAAAAATGAAAACCTACAACCTGTTTTCCAGTCATTGACCGGGTCAGGGATGGAATGAATGAAGCAGATATAGGCTATTAGTACGATGGGGTCGCCACTCCCAAAGTGATTTATTAATGATTGATAGATGCTATGAAATGAGAATGGAGAGTGTTGCTGGAATGAAAGATGACAGGGAAAACCGGAGTACCCGGAGAAAAACCTGCCCCGCCTCCGCTTTGTCCAGCACAAATCTCACATGGAACGACCGGGATTTGAACCACGGTATCCAGCGGTGAGAGGCCGACGCGCTGCCGTCTGAGCCACGGAGGCTCCCTTCTTACAGCCTACTCAAGGCAAATATTACACAGAAAACTTACAATTTCTGGCCTCTCTAGGCCCAACCTATAAGTAACAATTTTGGTACACAGGGGTATCTATTAGGGGCTGCCTGGTCGAGGCGGTAAAGGCGTGCTCGGTTCACCCGGAAGGACGTGGGTTCGAATCCCCGTCAGGAAGTCGTAAAATTTAAGAAACGAGATTTCCAATTCCGGAGGTGCATATGGCCCTGAGTTTCACTCCGCCTACACCAAAAATGAGTACCAGGTTAACTCCTGGGGGCAAAGGCGGCCGGGCGTAGAGCTAACCACTCTACCCCATCACGTGCCGAGGTTAACAATGGTGGAAGCTTTTACCTTCCACCCCTACGGAGGTAACTTTGCTAGGGGTATCTGTTACCCAAACTACTGGGCCTTCGTGGAAAGAAGAACAGGTTAAATTACTGGCCCAAACACAAAATGTATGGAGGCGTACACCAGTGCTCCTTGAAAACCAAGTATAAAACCCTAATTGGGCTCGCGGCCCGATCATACAGAGGATAATCCCAAGCTATTGAGGTGACTAGAATGAAAGGTTAATTTCATGCTTTGCAGGAAAAGAAACAGTTACAAAATCGTAGTCACCTCAAGATAAATTGAAGGGGAACTCGAAAGGGTAACGCACTCTCTATCCCCGATTTACAGTTTAAGACCTTATGAAATTAAATGAAAACGAAGAAGTTAGAAATCAAACGGTTACATAGATAAAGCTTAGAACCTTCCCCTTGGATAAGTTTGCGGAGACAGCTACAGAGATAGTAAACTGGTGGCCATTACCTGATCGAGTGGTGCACAGGGCTGCCTAATTTTGAACTTACGAATTAGTGGTACATTGTTAGGTGAAAGCATGCCAGCTAATGACAAAACCATTGGTTGGATAGGTTAGGTCCAGCTAGTGACAAAACCATTGCATTGTGATCAAGCAAAGGGAGTCTGGGACCTAAGCCCAGATTAGGGTCGCTAAGTAGCTGTAGCATTCCGTAGGGTGATTTCAAGATGCATTTAATTGTCCTTCTATTGTGCGCGGGTTGGTAATGAAATGCATTTGTCTTGATTGCTGGTTGTTCTGCCTGCCGAAGAATGAGGCACCCCGCCTCCTGTGTTAACACACACACTCAGAAATTCGGCGATCTATGACAAGGTAGCTTGAAAAAGCCGAAGCTTACATACCCGAGGGGAGGTTTCGAGAAGGTTCTGGACTAAATCCGGACACACCCTCTAATTTTAATTGGCCGAATAAAAAGCTACAAGAAGCCTGTGATAGGCTGAAAAGTAAATACAAAATTTTCTAACTGGCCAGATTCAAAAACTGACGGGATGAGAGAGAAGTGTTGCAAACTTTGAAATAACAAAATAAATGAACGTTGAATTAGTTATGAAAACCTACAAACACAAAACTTCTTTAAATCACAAATTCTTCCACCTTTCACCAGAGTGCATGAAGCTCAGTTTTTTGTAAGGACATCTAAGGATAAAAGTTCAGACTACTTCCTGTGCATCAAAACAAAACAAATAAATCCAGTCAGTTGTCATTAATGCTTTCACGGCCCGTACTTAAAAACATGATACCGTATAGGCTTTTGGGCTTACGCCGTGACAAGAAAATAAGGTGAAATTCTTAACGTTTCGCAGGGAACATCATCTGAATAATGTCCCAACTTCGTCCAGTAGCTGTTTCATGTTTTGTTTGATAGATAGAGTTCCCTAAGGCGCTTCTTTTAAATGTGTGGGGTTGAGGTGTACCTCCCAGTACAATTATTATTATTATTATTATTATTATTATTATTATTATTATTAGGTACTCTTGAGAAAATTCAGTTGCCTTCAGGAGTTTTGGCGTGTCAATGATATACTTATAGAAAGATACACATGTAAATTCGTTTAGATTAAATTGAACCATTAAGAGGATTTACACAGATTCTACTTTGAAACGGTTCCTAGTATCAGTCCAGTGTGCTGAGATAGTCTTTCTACACTTGCATTGTGTCCTGGTATAGAAAAAAAGTATTCTGTAAGGTTTAATAACTATGAACTACAATCAACTGACTTACGTGACTTGAAATACTTTGCCCATTTCCGACTACAAGGTAACTTGTTAACTTCATTACTACTCTCATTCAGGAATTGTTTGAAATTGCAGAACTGATCACATGATTTCACATCAACAGTTTGAAAGGATTTATACTTATCTTGCAAATATCGAATACGCATGCACTGTATATTCGCAATCACATTTCTGTATATCGATACGATATTGACAATGCCGTTGCGTAATGAAGAATACTTGTAAAAAACGAAGTAGTAAAACAGATTACCACCGGGCGAGTTGGCTGCGCGGTTAGGAGCGCGCGGCTGTTAGCTTGCATCCGGGAGATAGTGGGTTCGAATGCCACCGTCGGCAGCCCTGAAGATGGTTTTCCATGGTTTCCCATTTTCACACCAGGCAAATGCTAGGGCTGTACCTTAATTAAGGCCACGGCCGATTCCTTCCCATTCCTAGGCCTTTCCTATCCCATCATCGCCATAAGACCTACCTGTGTCGGTGCGACGTAAAGCCATTAACAAGAAAAAAAAAGGACACTTAGTCACCCTAGACTCACCAGCCTTTTTACCCGTTCTTTGCACGGGCATTTGCAATGGATTACATGTTTTCTTCACAAATTTATGTGCAGTTTCATGCCTGTATTCAAACGTTTAATACGGCATGTTTAAACTGATATTTTTCTGCGAAAGCACGTGGCAGTAATGTGAAGTGCGATAAAGATGAACAAAGTCGAGACAAAATGAGGATGATTACGTAATGTATAATATGTGATATCCATTTATTTTGGAAATACCTCCTGTATTTACAGGCTGCCGCTAAGAACAACGTAAAAACATGTAAAATGATCAAATGATTAATTAAAGAAAATTCAAAATTAGCTGTAGAGGTGGTGTCTCAGGATCTTGATGGAGCATCGGAGGACGAGGGTCGCGATTTCGGGGATGAGCTTCGTTGGAAGTTGGAAGCGCTTCCATGTGGCGACGAAGTGACGAGGTATGGTATCGCGAGTTTCGACCATTATCCCTATTATTTGGTTGTTCTGAAGTGGTATTTAGATTTGTAGTAAGGGATAGTGGGTTTGTATTTGTAAACCTTTTCAAGATTAACATCCTCCGGCTGACCGCGAAATTCTCCCTGCTTCAGAGTCACACATTGTTGTTTCTCTGAACACTGAAATGGCGCTGTGACTGAAGACTCATGAAACCCACCGTTGATAATAACCACCCTTAATTTTTGTTCTATCCAAAAGGGTAAAGTAGCTCCTTAGTTCTTCCTGTTAACCCACCTTGAAGTGACATGCACCAACTGTTTCACGGGACTTGACTAAAAATTCAATATTTCGTCAGCATCTCCATTCTTATCCGTCGTACGATAAGTAGGTATACCGCATAATATAACGGAAAGAACGTATACTTAAACGTTTGTTCTGTAGTCTTTTGACAGATCTAATTTAACGAATATATTTGGAAATAATCTTACTATAAACGCCGGCTCTGAGTGGTACCTTGACGTCATATGAACATAACACCACAATCCTGAATGAGTAGATTACGAATACGTAGTTTATTTGAAGTACTTTGAAGTATATCCAGCAGTTGTCCAGTTTTAGAACACAGATAGATAACCTCACTGCCTTTCACCAATCCACTGGGTTTGATTCTGCGTCGTTTCAATAGTATGTGAAAAGATGACGCTCGTGGAAATCTGAAAGTATGCAAAGTTCGTGTCGGTAGGTCTACCTTTCCATAAATGAACTCTTGTGGCACAAAATATTAGGCTCCTTGGTGTCTTCGGAAAATTTTGGGACGTAAAACAACATTATGAAAAGCATATCCAGACGCCCTAGATGCTGTCAACATCGAACTCGAAATGTCTCCCTAAATCTGGCCGCATTCAAGCCGGTCTCATGTTCAGAAGCATTATCAGACGCTCTAGACTTCAACTGGTAATTTTTAGCTTTGAACGGCAATTTCCTAAGGGCAACTTGTTATTAGTGGCCATAGTAAACGGCACCAACTCTTATGTCACAATCTACCTACTGACTCTTAAGTAAGATCCAGTTAACGGTATGTTATGCCATTTAATCAGCGCATTCACAGATGGCGCAGGAAAAATGAACGAAATAAACAGTGCGTAATGTCCCTCGAAGATAGAGTACAGGTTTCGGGATTAGCTCTCCCATACATACGGAGAAATTATGGCGGTTGAGAAAGTTGACAATAATTGAAGGCATGATACTATCTGAGGTCAGCCGAATAGGACAAATATGTAAATGCCATGTGGATGTATAAGAAAAAAGAAATGTCACCCACTAAATTTTGATCGTATGAGTTACCGATGATTGAAAGCGGGAACAGAAGAGCGGGTTAGACGCAAGCCATGTTAGGTATTCAGATAAGATGATGACTTACGATAGTATTGTTTAAGCCTAAAGAGGCAAGGGAGAGGTAAAAAAATACAGAAGAAAATGGAAAAAAGAGGATAAATAATATAAAAATAATAGCGAATGCCAGAAAACAAATTACAATGTGAAATAATGGTCTACACTTCGCGGTACTGTTCGAATATTATCAACCATTTTAAAAATAGATTTCCATTAAGGATGGTAGATTTCCATTCAGGTTAGTCATGTATATTTTGTAGGTGAGTAAAATCACCAATTCGGTTTCCTATAGGAGTAAAATCCCAGTGCATTCCGGGATTTTGAAATGGTATGGACCTTAAAACCTACCTTGGACAGGTGGATTGTAAATATGAAGTTTGGTAGAAACATTACACTTGAAACGGATAACTCGACGAAAATTTCGCCAAAATAGTCAATGTACAGGCATCGGTCGTTATGATATAGCGAGTTAGCGAGCGAACCCCAGGACCATGTGCCTTTCCAGAGGTGGACGTCTCGTTTCTAAATGTTTCCACCATCTAGAGGGGAACTGAACCCCCATCTAATGCGGGTGAGCACATCCTTACCACCTCGAAATATATTTATTTTGTAGGTTTTGTACTTCATGAATAAACATACGGTTGTCTATCAAAGTTAAGGTTACCATGCATTTTGCCTCATGCATCTTCTTCACAAAATTCGCTTTTAATGATGCAGATCACCTTCCAAACTTCAGTTCAATGCAGCCTTGTGTAGCCTATTCCATATCATTACCCAATGATGCTACAAGACCGCAGAATTATTTAGAAAGTATACTTTCTCAATATAACATTTATTGTCTTCCCTGATTGGGCAAACAAAGTCACATATCTACATAAATAAAGTTGTAGGAGGTCCGCTGTCTGTAATTTCGTTTGTTTTGCTAGTTTTCAGATATTAGCCCTTTTAGGTCAGCTCAAGGCCGTATCTGTGGTTTTTAGCTTTCGTGTCTGTTTTTCCACGATCACGGCAAAAGGGCTGAATAGATCTCAACCAAACTTCATATTTAGAGTATACTCATCCACGGGAAGGTTTTGATATGCATATGATTTAAAATCACTGAATAGACTTGAAAACCAGAACAGTTTTCTTCCATTTTATCCTGTACTATTTATTTTCTGTAAAATCTGTGAACAATATATGAAACACACCTTCATTACAAACAACTTTTGTTATATACATGATTTCGCTTACTCATCAAATGACTTAGATAATTACTATCTTCTGCGGGTTTCATGAACCGACCGGTTACCATGGCAACGTCTTCGGCTGCTTGCCAGCAGGGAAGTAATGTATTGCCATTTTCGTCATCATTCCTGTAAACTCGTTGTTCCTTGGGTAAAAAGCGAACGAGACGTCAAGCGGCCATTCTGCGGGATATTTGCGGAATACCATTGGAGGTTACAATCGTCCTCGAATAGCACTGAGAGGCGCTGTTAATATTTGAACAGTACCGATGAGTTTAGCCCATTATTTCACACCGTAAGGTGTTTTCTGGGATTTGCTATAATTTTTACTGTATTTCTTTTCTACTTCTGTTTTCCGCTTTAATTTCTTGCTTCTGCATTGCCTCCTCAGGCTTAAGTAATAATACCATAAGTCATCTTCTTACCCATTTACCTAAGAATCCCTGTGCCTGAATTGCTCCTCTGTTACCGCCTTCTTATATCCGTTAACTCATACCATCACAATTTATTAAGGGACATTTCATTTTCCAATCCCACTTGTATTTACATATCTGTCCTATTCGGCTGTCCTCAGTTATGATCCCAATTTCTATTAATGCCAACTTTTTTCGTTTATTACTCTGTATGTATGCGAGTGCTAATCCCGAGACCTGGACACTTTTTGCTTTGAGGAAAAATTACAAGCTGTTCAAATGTATACATTTTTGGTTACGAAAGATATCGAAATGTGGATACAATTTTAATGATGGTGTAGACATTCGTTTCGATGTAATTGGTGGCTAAACGGTAAGTCGTATCACAAAACAGATCACAATCGCTGTTCGAATTTGGAGATATCTTCAACTTTAGTCCTAAGATTTATTGTCGTGTCTCGATTCTTGATTCGTTAGATAGCCCTGAATTTGTCGATTATAATCAAATCTCTCCAACTTGAGTGTGACTGGCATTAGGAAAAGGGGCCCGTCTTTATCGTGATAACTTTCCCCCTTTACTGTGAATGGCAGTTGCCAAGTGAGCCTGCCGTTATAGTAGAAACTCCAGAACTCGATTGTGATTGGCAGTAAGATATGTGGCCTGCCATTATCATCAAATCTTTCCTAATGCCACCTTACATCGGAAACAACGTACGGCATACTCCCTGTTTTGTTTCTCGGATAGCGCTAGGAGACATGCAATTTAATATACGGTAATGTTACTCACTGAGTATACAGTAATTTACGGAGAAATCCATATACAAGTTAGAATACCATAGCAAAGCACAGGTACATTTGCTAGTTTTCTATAAACATCTCGAGCTAACGTGAATGATGCATTTTTTAACATTTAGGCGTACTATACAACCTGCTACATTTTTACATTTAGATTACTAGCCTATATTTCAATTGACAGAGATTGTGATTATGTCGTTAATGACTTGAATAATTATAACTATATCAGTCCTGAATTGAAAATAAAAAGAACGTATTAGCGTATGCCGGTAAAGGAAACTGTAACGGTTCAAATCCCGTTACAAGATGATATCTGTATTTTTATTATTGTATGATTTTATCTGTATTTTTTATTATTATTATTATTATTATTATTATTATTATTATTATTATTACTATGTCAGTATTATTATTATTTTATCTGTGATATTGTTACTATTATTGTAATTATCCGTTTTATTCAATTTTGCAATTGCCTGTTGCTTGCAAGATTGCACTTAGATGAATACACATATACGTATGTGTAGTATAACACTCAATACCTGTACAGTGAGAATTGTTGTATATATCAGAGATTGGAAGTGACGTTGTTATATTGCGACACCACTGGCGATTCTGCCAAGTCATCGCCGAGCCATGGCTACGTCATTGTATTTATTTAGAATATGCGCTCAGAGAGTCAGCCTCCGGGCTATTTCACCACTGGATGTAATATCTGTCGCGTAGGTGGGAGTATGTCATTGTTATTTCTGGAGATTACGTAGTTGTGTCAACCAACGTCTATATAAGGTAGCTCCATATTGTAGCGTCAGTCATTACTTATACGGATGCAGTACAGTGAAGTAGTCTACTAGATCAAGAGGCCTTAAGTGGTCAGCCAACCAGTGTGAACGAGAGATGGTGAAGACTCAGTGAGCCATTATTGGTCATTGAGAGAGTGAGACCAAATGGTTGATCTGTCACTTAGTGGAAGACGCGGACGCAAGGCTTACCAAGGAGTCAGAGAGGGCAACCCTGGACCTGCCAAGAGGTCATACCATGTTGACTTACAAAGAAGTCAGATGATATGGAGAAGAAGCAGTCGCAAGGATGTATCACCACGTTAGGCGTGACACATCTACAGTAAACACCAGAGCAATGGATTACGTCGTAATTACACTCAAAGTGTTGAAGGTACAGTCAAGTGAATCAGTGAGGGAAATATTTCGTATAAATTGTTAAATGTCCGGTCAAGAAGAATTCAAATTCATGCCTAGTTTCTTTTAGTTGCAATGTCATAATTTCATATTCTCATCTGTTTTATCGCAACAAGACTCACTATTTTTTGATATATTATTTAAAGAATATATATTGTTCTATCAAACGAATTCAGAGTTTCATTTCATTGACAGTAACATATCTTAACCTCAAAATTAATGGGGAAACCGAACGCCAATCTCCTTTTCCCAGAACTTATATGGTATGTTGTCAAAAGTAAGCTTATTACCCCACACCCTGTTAGTTTTTAGTAATAAATATGTTCTCATTTTGGCCCCGCAACGTGGTGCACGAAGAAATTCAGAATTTGGTCTGAATGACAGCATATCATAGGTTCATTTGGGAAGAGTATACGCATTTAAGCCAACGGAATTTATTACCGGTAAATGTCAAGAGTGTAATTTTGTGATATATATTTGTATTTTGGGGATATGTCAAGGGATTTGAAGAGGGAAATTAATTTGAGATCGCGTACTATCACTAGTGAACCAAAGATGGACAAGGAAGACAATAACAAGTCATGTGACGACGAGGTCATTGCTTCTGCGGACATCCAAGGTGAAATTCAGAGTAGGGAGCAGGTGAATACGATGGAAGCTTCTGAGATAATTCAGGAAAGTACAGAAATTGAGAAGCACACTGAAACTCAAAAGGAAATCGCGGGGGGAATGAACCAAGATTTTCTAAATTTGCTGATGGCCAAATTTACCGAGATCAGTAATGATAATAAAAAAGAGATGAAATAATTTTTTAGTAGTAGTGAAAATAGTCAGAAAAGTATGGAGGAAAAGATTGATACTAATAGTGAAAATAATATGAAAGAGATGAAAGAATTAATTGATAGTAGTAATGAAAATTGTAATAAACAGATTAACTCTCTAAGTAATAAAATGGAACAAATAATTAGTAGTAACGAAAATAGTAAGGAAGAGATGAAAGAATTAATTTGTACTAATAATGAAAATTGTAATAAACAGATTGACTCCATAAGTAGTAAAATGGAGGAAATGACTGGTAGTTGTAACGAAAATCTTAATGTGATCAATGAGAAAATAGATGCTCTAAGTGAATCACTAAATTATAAAATAGATACTAAGATAGTAGAGGTAACTAATCAAATATCTAAGTTAGAAAATAAGGTAAATGAAGAATGTGTTGAAATTGAAGGTGAAATGAAGTTGAATCGGAGCGATTTTCATACTCAAATTAAGCATGATAAAGGAACTGGTACAGAGAATATCGTAGAATTAAGTGATAAAAGTTCTAGTAATCGGAAAGAAATTCATGAGGTAGTCGAGAAAAGATTGGACAAGAGCTACAATGCAGTTGGGGAAGATACGAGGGAACAGATTAGTAGAAATGAGCAAATTGAAAGCAAACTTGTGGAGGTCACTGAACTACGGAACGAACAGGAAATGCTATCACAGCAGGTGAGAGAGAGAGAGGAAGAATTGCAGGAAGACGTGAGAATAGTGGAAGAGAATTCTGAGAGAGCAGCGGAAGAAGAAGAAGAAGAAGAAGTTGTGAACTGCCAGGGATTGATTCGGCAGGAATTTGAATTTGCAGGTGAGATGACGGGAGAAATGATAGTGGTGAGTGGTTTGTTCAGTAGGGATCGTGATTTAACCAAGTTTTCTGGAAAACAGTTTAATTCTATAGAATTTGTGAAAGTAGTTGAGAAGAGATTTGCAAGTAAGTTGAGGAATAATGTTATTGAATGGGAATACGTGCTGGAAATTTTGTCTAATGTTTTTATCGGTGAAAGTAGAATATGGTTTCGAGTATACTGGGATAATATGTCTAATTTAGGAGAATTGAAAGACAAGTTCATTGACAGGCTTTGGAAAGAATGTGTGCAAGGGCGCGAGAGAGAGAGAGAGAGCGCATGATAGCTGAGGAAAGTAGTATAGTAGAGGGAGAGGGAAAAATGTTAGCCGTGTATCAGAGGAGAGGGGGTGGTCATGATCCGCAGAGGATTAATAGTTGTGTTGATCGTGATAGTGGTCAGAAGAGTAACGAGAGAGAATCGGAAGATGGGAGGCGTATGTATTTGAGTTATGAGAGAGAAGGTCAGAGGAGTAATAAGAGAGAATCGGAAGATGGGAGGCGTACGGGTTTGAGTTATCAGAGAGACTATGATAGTCTTAATATGAATGTTATCCAAGTGTCTTTATCGAGCCAGAGTATCTCAGATTCACAGGGAATCGGGTAAGTTAAGTAGACAGGCTGAAGGTAGTAGATGAACAGGTATTTAGTATAAGTAGTTATATAGTGAAAGTAAATTTAAGAGTAGTGTGAGTGTGACCTAAGTAATGTTAAGTGAGATATTTAAGTAGTGCCGTAGTCGTAGATCATGAAGTAATTAATAGTAGCAGTAAGTTAGACGTAAGAAGTGTTCTGGTAAGTGATGTAAGTACGTATAATACTGAGAATATGATGTAAGTAGTGAGGTAGTAACTCCGATGATGGAAATTGTGATATGAAGAAGATAAGTGAAGGTACTATCAGATCTTATAACAGCCGTTGGGTGAGTCAAAGTGAGTAAATAAAATGATAGCGGTACCAATCATAATTGAAGATAATTGTAAGTTTCAGCCACGCCTTGTTGTACCAGATCTTGTGTATCCAGTGATTTTAGGAGCTGACGTGGTTGCAAATCATGGAAGTAGAATAGACTTTAATTTAGGTAGTGTGTGTTTGTTCTGTGAGGAAACTAGCAAAGAAGTACGTGTTAATTATGATGGTCTGAGGTAAGTGTGTTGGTGACGTGTGTTCTTTGAAATATATGAGAGGTAAGTGAAGTTGTTCCTAGTGAGAGGAAATGTGTTGTTGGGTGTGTTACGTGTCTATACGACCAGGATCTGAGGGATCGTCGGTATGAGGCAGTGACGTGAGGTAATTTGAGTGAATTACAGGAGGAGTACTTGTATGCGATGTTAGGTAAGCATCGAGAGGTATTTAGTGGTAAGTGAGGAAGAACACGTATATGAACATAAATTTGTAGTAAATGACCATAGATCGTTTGTGGGAGGTAAGTACCCCAGTCAACTTAAAAATGCTAGTGACGTTTAAGAACAAATAAACATTATGCTGGATTACGGAATAATTGAACCATCTTGTAGCCATAGTATTGATCCTTTAATTATTGTTGCCAAGAAGGATGTGATCTATTGAGATATGTAAGTTAATAAGGGCAAAATTGGACGAATTCAGTTTGGGTGACAAGGTGCTACTCAGAGTTCCATTCCCATCATCTGCAGAGGCGGGAAATATGTCTAAATTCTTTCTTTTGTATCAGGGGTATTTCACTATTGTGAACCGTATCGGGAAGTGTGCATATTCCTTAAAAGATCAGGAAGGGGATATTGTCCGTATTTGTAGTATTATATATGTAAAGGAGTATTTCACGTGAGATTTGTTGAAATAAGAGTAAGATGATTAAATTTTTGTAAGAAACTGGCAAAATAAAATTAACATACATGAATTAGCGTGTGAACCAAGTGTCGTATTGGTTCATTGGAAGAATAAGTGCTACATTGTCATGTTCTGTGTGACAAAACTGAGAACAGGACATTGGACAGTTATCTGCGATAACCATATGCGAGAAAAGTTCTCATATAAGTGATATTTCACAAAATATTTTGATATGTTAAAAAAAAAAAAAAGGAGAAGAATGTTGTATATTGATTGAAAATTATTTGTGTGTGTTAAATCAAGTGCTATACTCTTGTGATTTGTATGAGAGAAAGAGAGAGAATGGGACACTGGACAGTTATCTACGATGGCAATGTGCGAGAAGAATTCTCATATTTGTGATATTTTATAAAATGTATGGATGTTGAAAAAGAAAATTATTGTTGTATACTCATTTAAAGTGTTTATCTGTGTCAGTGTTATATATATATAATTTTGTTCATAAATCAATCGATTCTTTGTTCTTCGATTTATTTATGAGGGAGGCGAATTGTAACGGTTCAAATCCCGTTACAAGATGATATCTGTATTTTTATTATTGTATGATTTTATCTGTATTTTATTATTATTATTATTATTATTATTATTATTATTATTATTACTATGTCAGTATTATTATTATTTTATCTGTGATATTGTTACTATTATTGTAATTATCCGTTTTATTCAATTTTGCAATTGCCTGTTGCTTGCAAGATTGCACTTAGATGAATACACATATACGTATGTGTAGTATAACACTCAATACCTGTACAGTGAGAATTGTTGTATATATCAGAGATTGGAAGTGACGTTGTTATATTGCGACACCACTGGCGATTCTGCCAAGTCATCGCCGAGCCATGGCTACGTCATTGTATTTATTTAGAATATGCGCTCAGAGAGTCAGCCTCCGGGCTATTTCACCACTGGATGTAATATCTGTCGCGTAGGTGGGAGTATGTCATTGTTATTTCTGGAGATTACGTAGTTGTGTCAACCAACGTCTATATAAGGTAGCTCCATATTGTAGCGTCAGTCATTACTTATACGGATGCAGTACAGTGAAGTAGTCTACTAGATCAAGAGGCCTTAAGTGGTCAGCCAACCAGTGTGAACGAGAGATGGTGAAGACTCAGTGAGCCATTATTGGTCATTGAGAGAGTGAGACCAAATGGTTGATCTGTCACTTAGTGGAAGACGCGGACGCAAGGCTTACCAAGGAGTCAGAGAGGGCAACCCTGGACCTGCCAAGAGGTCATACCATGTTGACTTACAAAGAAGTCAGATGATATGGAGAAGAAGCAGTCGCAAGGATGTATCACCACGTTAGGCGTGACACATCTACAGTAAACACCAGAGCAATGGATTACGTCGTAATTACACTCAAAGTGTTGAAGGTACAGTCAAGTGAATCAGTGAGGGAAATATTTCGTATAAATTGTTAAATGTCCGGTCAAGAAGAATTCAAATTCATGCCTAGTTTCTTTTAGTTGCAATGTCATAATTTCATATTCTCATCTGTTTTATCGCAACAAGACTCACTATTTTTTGATATATTATTTAAAGAATATATATTGTTCTATCAAACGAATTCAGAGTTTCATTTCATTGACAGTAACATATCTTAACCTCAAAATTAATGGGGAAACCGAACGCCAATCTCCTTTTCCCAGAACTTATATGGTATGTTGTCAAAAGTAAGCTTATTACCCCACACCCTAGAGATGGTCAAGAGTCTCATTCTATTATTGCTGTACTGAGCGACAGCTGGCGCCCTTCAAATAACGTATGTGTAAGTAAGCAGGTAACAAGTAAGTGTGAGTACAGGGTTCGACGAGTGTGTATTTTATTTAATTAATGTTAATTTTCAGATTTTCCATTATAAATGCAGATATTCAGATTTTCCAAGTTAAATGCAGTTTTATATGTTTGTAAATTCAGTCAGACAGTTAGGAAGTTCTCAAAACATCACACCGAGATTAAACAAGATTTAGTCAACTAGTGAAGAAAAACGTTGAATTTAAAGGGTAAGCATCTCTAAGGTATTGAATGACTTCTAGGTATATTTTTATTTTGTGAAGAAAGGAATGTAAATATACAACTTGGGTTTGATGATTAATTTTGTGAAGTTCTCTTGTTATTTTTATTGTTTTCTTCAAGCGAAGGACAGGTGATCAGTGTCACTTATTGGTTACGTACACAGTGGGGAGAATTCACAGTATTCATGAAGAACAAATGATTTGGCAATCTTCTATGATTGATCTGTGTCCCGATAATATCCAGACAAAATCTGCGTTGGTTCACAATGTTTCCTCCATAAACGCAAACATACATTTTAATCTAAATCACGTTTCTCCGAAAACACAAATCAACGGTTGAAGTTTTCAAATGCAAAAATATGTTATACAAAGGTGTACTATAACGCTCAAATTAGTAACAACTATAAACAAAGTTTGACAAAGAAGATAAAAGCACAAACCTATTGCTAATTTCTCTTCTAATTCCTCAAATATACAGAAGAATTAAGACATGAGAATTACAGGCAGTTACAGAGAGTTATAGATATCTATAGAAATCAATAAACCATTAAAAACTAATCTTTATTTTATATTTTAGGTTTAATGAACTTAGAACGTCATTAAACAATTTTAAATACTATAAAATAATTCATAAATTAAATATGATGTTAAAATAAATAAAATAAGATAGTTCCACTCTAATTTAATTACTATTTTACAAACGCAAATTTAATTTAGTATTTAAGAAATTAAATAAAGTTCCAACCAACGAACTAGAATAACATACAGAGGCGGAAGCGCTGCCTGGCTGAAACTAATTGAACGTATGTCCGCCATATTTCCAGTGGTCACACAAGCAAGGGGACGTGGTTCTCGAATGACCAAAAAATGTTGAAAATATGCATTATAGAATCACTGGTGCAAAATAAAGACCGTTAGCCAAAATCTTAGAGCATTATAATCATAGAGTGCGAATAGCGCCACTTCATCCTTGTTGCGACGCGAGGTCAGCTGATTGTAGTTCGAAAAGGATATAAGGAGAATCGTGACATACGGAGAGGCCATGAAATCGGAACCCTGCTTGGCTGTTGTGTTTAAACGTAAATTACAATAAAAACCGTGGACGTAAATTAGTATTTATGACGGAAATCCTTAAAACGAAAGGGATATACGATAGGTTACAACCTCATTCTAATCATATTTTTAAACTATTGCATCCCAATGAATGGCACTATAATGGTATAATGTAATTATTTTTTATAATGTAGGGGACACATAATTATTTCTCATTACGGTATTGTACTGGAATTACATTTATTTGCTACTTGTTTAACGACGCACTAACTAAAGGTTTTTGGAGACTGAGAGATGGAAAAGGGCTAGGATTAAGAAGGTGGCGGCCGTGGCCTTAATTAAGGTACATCCTGGTGTGAAAATGAGAAAGCACGGACAATTATCTTTAGGACGGCCGGCGGTGGGATTCAAACCCACTACCTCCCGAATGCAGCTCATAGTACCCTCAGTGGTTTGGGCGATAGAATAACAACCATGGTATTCCTTGCCTGTCGTAAGAGGCGACTAGAAGGGGCCCCACGGCTCTTCATTTGGGAGCGTGGGTTGTCGAACTCAGGGCCCTTAGCTGAGTCCAGACACTGCTTCCACTTACTTGTGCCAGGCTTCTCACTTTCACCTATCCTATCCGACCTCCCTTGGTCAACTCTTGTTCTTTTCCGACCGAGCTCGATAGCTGCAGTCGCTTACGTGCGGCCGGTATCCAGTATTCGGGAGATAGTGGGCTCGAACCCCACTGTCGGAAGCCCTAAAATGGTTTTCCATTTTCACACCAGGCAAATGGTGGGGCTGTACCGTAATTAAGGCCACGGCCGCTTTATTTCCACCCCTAGGCCTTTCCTGTCCTACCGTCGCCAGAAGACCTATCTATGTCGGTGCGAAGTAAAGCAACTTGTAAAAAAAATGTTCTTTTCCGACCCCGACGGTATTACGTTTGCGAATACTAGGGAGTCTTTCATTTTCATGCCCTTCGTGGCATTTGTCTCTTTATGGCAGATATCTACAGTTATCGAAGTGTCGTACCTCTTCCATTTTTCCCTTTGATTAGTGTTAGCAGCTGTACTTCATCTTAAAACAACAATCACTACCACCACCACAAAGATTACAGATGTGAGACCTTAACAGCAAGGTCAACTCGCTCTGTACTGGGTTTGCTAGGTGAAAGGTAACCCTGAATATTGTCCATTATGAACTGTAGCCTAGGTTTAAATATTAACGCGACTGGTATCTACAATAAACACTTCATAAATTTCACAAACAACTGTAGATGACTGGTTTTACTATGCTTGATGTACGTTTGACTGAAATAGGCCTCCATCAAGCCAATGCCCAAGCACAAGGCATAGGGAGTGACACATATCCTTCAGGACTATTACGAAGTAAAGAAAGAACCTGAATATCAAACTTTAGTGAATCACACACGAACGACAGATGGCAACAAAAATTAACTCTCAGGGATAGAAGATAAACAGATAGGCTACCAAGAAATAATCATTCATGATAAGTCGAGGAAAGAGAACATTATCAATCACCACACATCGCAAGCATACGGCTGGCATTCTTGAAAGCGAGAATCTTTTAATTTTTCTTGACACATATGTTGATCAATCGCCACGCGCAATCTCCTTGTCATCTGATCATAATGTTCTCGCGCCAACTCGCTTTGTTTTGACACTCGAAACATGGCTGGCCTTGATGGACTTGCCTCCGTTAGTAGCGCTGATGTCAAGTATACAGCCCCTCTATGTTATTCTAGCTCATTGATTCCAACCTATTTCAGCTAATATTTGCAAACGTAAATTAAGTTTAACATTTAAAAGAATTAAACAATAAGGTTCAAAGCTTTATGAATTAAAAAACTAACTATATTTCCCTAAATTATGTTCTTTCTTCGTATCCAATCTGTTCTATATTGAGTGGGAGGCGTGATTGACTTAGTAGCTTGACTAATACTACACTCGGACGGCTGATTCTTGCTCTTTGATTCCTGGTCGATCTCGGGCTGGAATTTACACCCGAAAAATCATGATCTCATGAAGCAAATGCGGTCTTAAAATCCCGGTCAAAACCCAGAATGAGCCACAGTAGACTTTTCTGTCTTTGTGCGCATTGTAGTGGGGATACGAGGATGTTATAATGAAAAAAAAAATCGTAATCAGAGTTACGTGACTCTTGATGTAAAATACTTGAAGTAAACTTCTCAGTTATTGTTACCACCCAATGGAGACGCCATGAATAACTTAGTGAATTTTCGCACTTACTGAACTCGTTGATAAAATTGTAACCCTCGATTTTCCGTTGTTTACGTGTACCACAGGAGGTAGGCTCATGTTTGTTCACCAAATATCTTTAAATCTGTAGAACATGTTACCTCGATCTTAATTTTCCTTTCAAATTCAATAACGTTTGGCTTAAGATTGAGCCTGAAGGGAGAGAGAGAAAGAGAGAGAGAGAGAGAGAGAGAGAGAGAGAGAGAGAGAGAGAGAGAGAGAGAGAGAGAAAAAGCAGGGGAAGCTGATCTCCGGTCGTTGCCTAGCAACTGGCGCCTGGCTACTTGTTGATATTCCTGCCGTGCTGTAAGCCATGCGAATTGGGCTGCATCCTCTCTTGTGCCTCATAGCCTTATACCGCTAAATAAACAAACACGGCAATCCCACATTTATCTGCGGCTGTCCTCACCGAACTGGCTGCAGATTTCTCTGAGGCCAAGTAAGTGACAAATCGTCACGTTTTTGTTTTTTGCGTTTATGAGTGCCTGTTCCATTTTGTTTACGTGTAACGTATTTATTATTTTGTACACCTATACCCTCAGCTACGGAGCGAGTTAGCCACGTAGTCCAGGTCGTGTGACTGCAGATTTGCAATCGGGAGGTAGGTCGAATCCCGTCGTCAGCAGTCCACGATTTCCTATTTTCACACCAGGGAAAAGCTGCTACTTCTCCAGTCTTAGCCCATGCCATCACCGCTGAAAATACATATGCAATAGTGTGAATTTAAACATATAACGAGTCACAAAGTATATTAATACAGCCTAAAGGTGACGTGACGGCGTGCTTGTGCGCCTTGTACTTAAAACTCATCACCAAATAATGGTAATAAATACAGTAGTTACATGAAAAGCAGATTGTGGAAAATTGTATCAGTCGTCCTTTGCAGACCAGTGTTAGACCCCATTCACAATGAAAATTAAACATTAATATAATAACATAAAAATTACATGCATGAAATTATTGAGATAAAGATATTCACAATGAGCGACGCAAACATAAGTATTAGCTTGTGACCAGATAGCGAAATAGGTTCATAAAGCTGATAGGAAGAAGATTGAGGCGCTGGAAATGCAGGTTTATCACCGACTTCTAAAAACATCCTGGACCGAGCACCGGACGAACGCTTTTGTACTAGGAGTGCTCAAGATTAAGGACAAGCTCATGACAGGCCTATTTCCGATACTTTGGCCACTTATCAAGGAGGACTGGAGATATGGAAAAGGTGATCGTAGAGGGCAAAGTGCAATAAACAAGGATCCGAGGAGGAGCTCCAACAAGGTGGATTGACCAGATGAAGGAGTTGGTAGGGAGGTCTCTACATCAAACGATCGGGCGAGTTGGCCGTGCAGTTGGGGGCACACAGCTTCGAGCTTGCATCTGGGAGATAGTGGGTTCGAACCGCACGGTCGGCAGCCCTGAAGATGGTCTTACGTGGTTTGTCATTTTCACTCCAGAAAAATGCTGCGGCTGTACCTTAAGTAAGGCTACGGCCACTTCCTTCCCACTTCTAGGCCTTTCCTATCGTATCGTCGCCATAAAACCTATCTGTGTAGGTGAGACGCAAATCAACTTGTAAGAAAAAAAAATCGAGCGACGCATGTAGCGCAGGATAGAAGAGCATGGCAAAATCTTCACAAGCCACCACACCCTGGGAAGGGTACATGGACAGAAGAGGGAGCTAAAACAGCTGATATAACTCACATTTACATTTAATTATTATTTTTAAGTCAAGAATTGTTCTTAGAAGTATGTAACCAAAAAAATACATAGAAATAACTAATATTATTATTTTACACTGTCCCTTTTTCTGGGGTCACTCAGTCGGCGGAGCGAGAGTCCCAAAGGGTGGAACGTTCGCAGGGCCAACTTTACTGTTTCGGGACATACCTTCTGAATTATTTGTATTTGCAGGGCAATAGGTGACTGATAGGTGACACAGCATAAAAAAATCGGAACAAACTAACAATAACATTTATTAAATAAACAACAGTCTGTACAATGCAGATGCCGAAAGGAAAAAAAAACTATTTACACAAATACAACTCAAATCGACTGCTTTCGATCTGTAACATGAATATATGTACACAGCATGCTTATGGTTTCCATTTGATTCAACCTGTCTTCATTTAAACACCATCCGAAATCATGCTTCAGGTCAAATCCTCGATTTATGTAACTGTAACATTGGATCAATCATAATGTTAGCGACAATGTCATTATGACCAATAGTGTTACATTATATCATTAAATTATACGATATTCCCAAGGTAACTAGAATATAAGGTAGGCTACTCCGACGGTTGAAGCTTCCATTGGCTGGAGCGCTCTGACGTCACGCGGTATGAACGATAGCGAGTAAGGAACACAGTCGCAGTACAGCAAGCCTGTGAATTCTCGTGACTGTGAAACATCTTCTCAATCTTTCATCAAATAATAGTCTGGTTTAGTCCGATTAGTAACGACACTTCCAATAGATTTAAAAACGTGAAAATGCGTTAAATTTCGTCACATGCTGAGCAGGTAGAACATCAACTATCAAATACATGACGTATAATACGATAAGAAATAAAATATTGCCATGCAACTCAAAATAATTTATTTCCTGATGAAGTAAATATTTAGATTAAATGGCATAGAAAAATATGCATCATATCGACATCTTTATGGAATTATATTAAATTAATAAAACGTACGTGTCAGGAGACTTAATTACTTGATGAACCAGCCCAAAGCTTAGCCTTCTTATTGGCATATTTTCTCAGTGCTATCTTCTTACTCTTTGCATTAAAATGCCATATCCTAATAAATGTCCTGGTCCTTACGTAGAGACAAATTATTTTGTCATGGAATACTGGAAATTTTGACTTAATAATAGAAGTAAGAGTTTTTACTTTTTTGCATCTGGATACAGTCTTACCGTGAAACACACCAAATGAAATTTCGAACTGGGCTATATTTTTTAACCACTCATGACGGGATGTGTGAGGCCTCCTTTTGAAATAACCGAGATCCAGTAACAGGTCTCTTCTCGCACGACATTTTTGTCTCTTTCTTCGTATTTACTGTATATCGGATCACGGATACTGTATTATTTCACGAGCTTCGAAATATATTCAGAAATATAAGTTATTAACACATAATAATGTTATTGGATTTTACGTCCCACTAACTATGTTTTTGAGCACCTTCACCACCGGACTGAGACAGGATCGAACCTGCCAAGTTGGGCTAAGAAGGCCAGCGATCTACCATTTGAGTTGCTACTCAGCCCGGCTATTAGCACATAACAATAATTATAGAAAATATGATTTTCATTCAGTCGTTTATATCTGACACCTTTTTATCGTACGAGCTGTAATAATGGAGATATTCAAGAGTTTATTACAAAGTGTTTCAATAACCAAGCATTGCTGACGAGGAAGTATTGTTATGCCATCACAGTAGCAAACTAACTGGCTATGATGGTTGTTGTCGTTATTGTCTTTATAATAATAATGTTATTTGTGTTACGTCTCACTAACATTTACGGTTTTCTGAGACTCGAGGTGCCGTAATTTTGTCCCACGGGGGTTCTTTTACGTGCCGACAATTTATAGCGCCACACACGTTTCCATAATATGTTGACTGAATTTTAATCAGTACAGTGGTTCTACTTCAGATACTGACAACACGAACACTGTTCACGTAGTGAACCACTATAAAATTACTATATATCCGTGACCCGATATACAGTAAATACGTAGAAAGAGATAAAAATGTCGGTCGGTCGGTCACTTGGTTTCTTGGCTTACGCTGCGTGAACCATTAACGATAGACCCCAAGTGTAAGCGTACGAAATGTAGAGCATAGAATCCTCTACAAAAAAGTCCGCGATGGCACATACCTATTTCCAACCGGCTGCCCTCTAGAAGCGATTTTATGCTACAGTCCGCGGTAAAAGATATAACTTCTTAAAATTAAATACATATTTCGATATTATCCTCGAGTTCCTCATCAAAATAAATTGTTTGACCTCCTCCAGTATTTTATAATGATTACAATAACCTTGTCAGGACATTATTTGCATGAATGGTTCAGAAGTTATGACCATTCTAGACTGTAGTGGTAATACGTGTCAGCAGGACGGGCGACCGCTGTCTCATACCACATGACGTCACGCAGAAGGCGGACAGGGAGAGAAACAAGTGAGCGCGATGCGGGAAGAGACCCCTGTTTGATATTCCCTTGAGGGATAAACTTTTACCAATTTTACTACCCCTTCATATAAGTTCTAGGTAAATACCCATCAATTAATTCTCACTAAATTACCACGTCTTTTTTGGAAAATCATTTTTTTAACTTTGTAGAAATTTCCTTTACCTTATTTTGGAGAATTCAGCAATATTTTTATTTCTAAAATTCTTTCACAATACTCAGAAAATCCGCTTACAAAATACTTGGAAAATCTCTGAACATTATCGTAAGAAACTCCTTTCAACATTACATGAAAAATTCTTTACAATTTCATTGGAAAATTCATTTAACATTTAACTTTGGAAATTTATTAACATTTAATTTGGAAATTCTTTGGCAAGGTTCCCTTTCGTCACAGATTACGTTCGACTGTATTCTTTTATAGACAATTTTAAACGATTATTCACTTACTAATACACTGTGGATAGATAGATTATCACGTAGCGAAACGCGCAACCAAGGGAAACCAATACTTCATCTGACAATAAACCACATGAAAAATCACCAAAACAATAACACTTGTTGAAACACATGGGTAAGCTGTCACACAATTACACAGTCTTCTCCAATTATTTATCAGCAGATGATATCATAGTATCAAGATTATTATTATTATTATTATTATTATTATTATTATTATTATTATTATTATTATTATTATTATTATTGTTACCGTGTTTTGGTGGTAGTTATGCATGAAAGAAGGTGCGGGGTGGTGAACGGGTCTCAAGCTACTAAAGTGAAATTAATATTAAAATTTAACAAGGTTATATTTTCTTTTTAAAATTAGGTAACAACAAATAGAACAGGTACTTAGTAGCCGAAACACGATTGACAAATACATTTACATAGGTATCCCATTTGGGGCTTCAAAAGTCAGAAACATAATTCTTGAGCAATGAGCCCAACCTTACAATGAACACCATACAACAAAGGGGCCGAAAACCCCCAAACATGCCAGAAACATCTGCTTCCAATTACATCCAAAAGCCTCCTTGAGGCAGAAACACAATTTTCAAAAAGGGCAACTTCCCCCTAAAATACAAGCCTATCATAGGCCACTCCGAACTCCACCTTTAAGCCGTCCTCAAAGGACATATACACAGGGGCAAAATACCCAACCTACTGAGGTCTGTTAAATGACAAGAAAGTTAATACATGACCTCTAAAATACAATTTGAGAGGAGGCGAATTTGCACTCCTAATACACTTTGCTTAAGACCTACTTGGCACTAGGCCGTTAATACAAGGGCTAATCCCATACTACAGAAGTGACTTAATAGCAATTTACATTACATTACGGAAGAATTGGTTGAGAAAAATAAGTTCACCTCAGGACAATGTGAGTGGGAGCTCGAGAGGGTTAAGCACTCTCTATCCCGATATGTCGTTTTAAAAGAGAATATATGAAAAGAGTAGTTACATTTTAGGAAAAGGTTACATGGTTGAACGCTTAGAACCCGCCCCGAAAGTTAAACTGCTGAGCTAGCAAAGAAAGAAGTTATTAATCGGCCATTACCTTGTGTTGAACGGCTGGAGAAGAAAGAGGCGCTTCCCGCCCCCTGCTATGTACTTAACACACTGAAAGATGGAACAGAAGTGGCCCGGAGACCCGAAAATCAGCAGTTTATATCCTCTCGCGGAAGGTTCTAGGCGTTAGGGGAAAGAAAACACCCTCCCACAAACTCTTTATTGGGTAGGACCCCGCAACAGATTCAAGTTGGGGGAAGATACACCAGATTGGTCAGAAATTAATAGAAGAAATTCGGGATTGGATACATTCATAACAAGGGGAAGAAAGGGGTAAATATTGCCAACTTAAACAATGACAGAAAGAAATTTAACAAAGAACAAACTCTTGAAATTAAATTTTCTCCAAAAATATAGTTCTTTGACTCCGCACTAGGTTGCACTATTGTAGATCTTCAGTAGTGTCCTCTAGAAGAGAAAGTTCACACTTCTTACTTCAAGCGAAACAAAAACACATCAAAAGTGACATAGTTCTAAAACTCCAAAATTTACAGGTAGTGACATCTTCTGAGAAGGTAGAAAATTAATAACGTCAATAAAGTTCAGACTTCCTCCAGCAGAGGAGTTTTAACTGGCGCGCATTTAAATTAGCGGCGTGGAGGTGTACCACCCGGTACAGACCTCCCCCTCCCCCAAAAGTTCCTCCAAGGGGTAACACAGAAGAACATAAACTTTTGTTTGAAAATAAGGTCCAAGTTTTGATGTTGATATTGAAATAAATTGCAGAAGTATTTGAGAAATTTCTTAATTCAGTTCCAAAATTTTTGTTGTAATTGGTAACGTAAGGTATTTATGTTTGTAGAAGGCGAATTTCTGAAGATAATCTTTTAAAAGGTGATGAAAAATTTTGCAATGTCCACCAACTATTGCTTGTTGGTTTCCCAAGTGTAGTCATTACTTATAGTAACTGTTCATGTAGTTGAGGTTAATGAAGTTGGATGGCCAGACCGGCCGTTGCAGCTTGCGTCCAAAGGAGGCCGCTCGGACCCCTCAAGTACCCTGAGATACCGCTCGCCCGCACTATGAGGGGAGCAGAGGTGTTGAAGCACGCCGCGCCCGCGGTGAACATATACAGGCTGCGGGCAAGTAGCAGGTCGTGTGCCGCACATCAGACTTGGCCGGGAGGAGAGCTCCGGCTCGCCGTGCACATGTCGTCCTCGCTGGGGCCGAGGGGGCCCGTCCTCGAACCCAGCCGCGGCACAGCGCCGCGCGGCTGCGGGGGCACTGAAACATAAAGCTAGGCGGCAGAATTGTGTTGGACCATCATCTTTTTTGAGGGCACAGGCATTATGGAGAGGTTGAGGGGCCAGCGGCGTGTAGATATCCATGGCATTTAATCTAATTCAGCCACAGTGTGTATTGGAGCAGGAGACGGGAGCGTGGTAATGGCCGTGGCAAGGACAGGATGGCAGTTTAACAGTCGGGGGAGGTTTACAAGAAATACTTACATATAAAACAAAATATTATAGAAGGAGCAGAATGCCTTAAGTGTGGAACTCAAAAAAAAAATATAACCATCATATTCCTATCAAATTATATGAAGCAAGTTAACACAAAATTTACATCGGTTTCACCTGGGACAGGTGAACCCTAAATATCCTCTCGGTGGCTGGATTACTTACTAACAATGTAACCGGGGTGAGAAAATCGAGAATGATGCATGGCCCATGAAATCTGGGGGCAAGCTTGCCCGCGGGAACAAAATTTTTGACCATAACCTGGTCACCTACCTTCAAAGGGGTGGGTCTCCGTCCACGATCATACCTTTCCCTAACCTTTTCATGAGACACTTTAAGATTGGCTTTAGCCTTCTTCCAAAGATCTTTAATGTTATCCGGATCTATTGTCTCGGGTAGAATGTCATTCAGAGACCAGAGGTTAGAGAGCGGCGAGTTGGGAACAAACTTGAACATCAAAGAAGCTGGAGTAAACTTGTGAGATTCATGAACCGCCGAATTCAAAGCAAAAGCTATCCAATGCAGGGACGTGTCCCACCTGGAATGATCTTCATGATGATAGGCAATAAGTGCGGACCTGAGATTACGGTTAACCCGTTCAGCCAGGGATGGTTGAGGGTAATAAGCAGAAGTAGTTACATGAGAGATGGACAAGTCAAAACAGAATTTACGAAAAAGATTAGATGTAAAAGCCTTAGCATTATCAGATACAACATATTGGCACGGACCAAAAGAAGCAAAAATAGAATTTAAGCAAGTAATTGTAGACTGAGCGGTAGCCAGCTTAGTCGGAAATAACCACGAAAATCTTGTAAAACCATCTACGCATACAAGGATGAACTTGTTGGCATTACCCTTTGACTGGGGGAAGGGTCCTACATAATCGATATACAGGCGTTCCATGGGGCGCGACGCTTGATGCGAAGACAAAAGGCCTACCTTGGTGGACATGGTGGGTTTACTGAGCAAACAAGATTTACAAGCTTTTACAAGTTCACGAATTTCGCCGTCCATACCTTTCCAGATGAACATTTCACGAATCTTTTCACGAGTTTTAAAGATTCCAAGATGCCCTCCTAATGGGGTCTCATGATAATACTTGAAGATCATAGGTACAAGAACCGCTGGAACAACAACTTTCATCAACTTATCATGCCTCGAAGGGCAACATAGAACACCATTCCTCAGAACATAAGGGACAGCATGTTCCCCAGAAGAAAGGGTTTCCATTATCTGAGCCAGCGTCGGATCTTCACGTTGGTATTTCTCAATATCCCTAAAAAGCATGGGAGCATCTGTTAAGATGGCATTAACACCAGATAGTATGGACTCGGAAGGTGATGAACTATCGACCGATTCGTGGGTCTCGACGTCGTTATGAAACATACGGCTGAGTCCATCAGCAACAACATTTTCGGTACCTCTGATATGTCTAACATCAAACTGGAAGGCGGAAATACGAATAGCCCAGCGGGCTATACGACCAGTACGACGCGGCCTACCTAAGACCCAGCTTAGGGCTTGATTATCTGTTTCCAGGTCGAATTTGACATGTTCCAGATAGAGACGGAACTTTTCTAAGGCAAATAAGACTGCCAACCCTTCGAGCTCATAGATGGAATACTTGGCTTCTTGAGCCGATAGAGTCCTAGATGCATAGGCGATGGGTCGCCTCCCTAGTTCAGTCTCTTGAAGAAGGACTGCAGCTACAGCTGACGATGACGCGTCCGTTTGGACGATGAATTTCTTTGAGAAATCAGGCATAGCAAGGACAGGGGCATTACAGAGAGCTAATTTCAGATCTTCAAAAGCGGCTTGTTGAGAAGGTCCCCATTCGAATTTGATGCCTTTCCTACGAAGAAGGTTTAAGGGCGCCGCTCTATTAGCAAAGTTAGGAATGAACTTTCTGAAGAAATTCACCATACCAATGAACCTGGCGATACTTTTAATGTCCTTGGGAGGTTTAAAATCACGGATGGCCTGTGTTCTAGAATGATCGACTGCTACACCCTCGGGTGACACAATATGCCCTAGGAATGACATAGAGGGCTTAGCAAAGGCGACCTTGGACAACTTAACGGTTAACCCAGCCTTACGAAGGCGATCGAGAACTTCTCGCAGATGATCTAGATGTTCTTCAAAAGTCTCTGAAAATACGACGACATCATCTAAATAGTGATATAAGTACTCGAATTTGATGTCGGAGAAAACTCTATCTAGTAGCCTAGTGAGCACAGCTGCTCCCGTAGGGAGCCCGAAAGGCACGCGGTTGTATTCATATAAATTCCAGTCCGTGGCAAACGCTGTAAGGTGTTTAGACTCTTCGGCAAGGGGAATTTGATTATAGGCCTGATTTAAGTCCAAGATGGTGAAGAACTTGGCCTTACGAAACCATGAAAAACAAGAATGAAGGTCAGGAAGGGGCACAGATTGCAACACCACCTTCCGATTGAGAGCCCTGTAATCAATGACAGGCCTGAAGCCTCCTTGGGGTTTCGGGACTAGAAAAATAGGCGATGAATACGCCGACTTAGAGGGCCTAATAATACCATCCTTCAACATCTGATCGATAATTTCTTTCAGAGCCTTCATTTTAGGTGGAGATAGCCTATACGGTGGAAAACGAACAGGAATCGAATCCGTGACCTCAATTTTGTATTCAATAAGGTCAGTAACACCAAGAGTATCAGAGAACACCTCGGGAAACGACTGACACAGTTTGCGAATACTATCAGCCTGCTCCTCAGGTAGATGTCTAAGGTCTAACAACATCTCATCCTGGGTAGGCGAAATAGAAGAACATGACACAGAATTACACTTTAATAGTGGTATTTTACAACTAGAAGGAAATTTGAATGTGCACGACCTAGACTGGAGATCGAGCACAAGACCAGTGTGAGAAATAAAGTCAGCTCCCAATATAATGGGGCAAGACAATTGCTTGGCCACAAACAATTTAATTTTCCATGTAAACTTAAAAATACGAATCTTGACCAGTAAGGAACCTAGAATTTCTAATGGAGATGAATTAGCCGAAATGTATTGAACAGGAGAAGAGACATAGTCAGGAAGTTTACAAACCGATTTCAATTTAGAATACCATTCAGCCGAAATAATCGAACAAACACTCCCTGAATCTAAGAGAGCTGTTATAGGCTCGTTATTTAACTCAATCTTAAGAAAAGGAACAGGTGCGGGGGTATCCGCCGCAATCCTAAGACATTCTTTAGGGCATTCAAAAGATGAATTTGAAGGCTGATCGTTCTCTGCATTTACAACCTGTTTACTAGGGGCTGAGTCTCGGGAAGATGGATTAGTCGACTCAGCCGAAGCCACTAGTCACTTTTTATTATTGGCATAGGTGGAATTTGCACCAGAAGCTGAGCAGGAGGGGGTGCTATTTGAGTTGGGACAATTCTTGGCAATATGTGAGAAAGCCCCACATTTAAAACAGCCTTGTGATGACCCGGCTCCATTCCTTGTCCCACTTGACTTGATCAGCGGACACTTGTTGCGCAGATGGTCAGGCGACCCGCAAGCATAACATTTACGGGGATTGACTGGTCGGCGGGGTGGAGGCCGAGTGTTACTAAAGGAAGGCGGGGGTTCTTTCGCGACACGCAAAGAATCGGCGTATCTAACTCCTTCCGCTGAGACGGCCAATGCTTCAAGTTCAGAAAAGAATTGCGGGCACGCCGCGAAACACAAATATGACCTATAGGGAGGTGAAATTCCCTCTACAATAGCCTGTACAATCTGATCTTCAGGAAAATGAAGGGCAAACACCCTAGTATAAAACTTAATGTCCTGTATTAAATCAGCCAAGTTTTCATCCAAGCGCTGTACCCGATAATAGTACTTCTGAATAAGGGAGGACCTGGCCCTAGCAGGGATGAAGTTAGCTAGCAAGTGGGCATGGAAATCCTCAATAGATGATTGCTCGGCAATGGCTCTTACGATTTTATCAGAGAGAATACCAATAGCATACGGATAGATAATTTGCAAAATTTGACATGGAGACAGAGAAAACACAAGGGCATGATCCTGAAATTCCACTAGAAATCTTAAAAATGAAATTACATCACTGGTGGTATTAACAGAAAACTTAGAAATACCTCTGAGCAACATTGCCAATGGATGAGGCAAGCTGCTAAACCCGGGTGACATAGTAGGTAAAGGTTTCAATGGCAAAGAAGTTAATTCAGAACGGATGTTACTCAGCGATGCACGGCGTTCAGACTCGTTGTCCAATGGGGCAGAGATAGTTTGAGCAGCGATGGTTTTCCTATTTACTTCTCCCTTAGCAGGTTCTTCCTCGCTACCTACATTCACTATGGTGGGCTGATCAGATTTGGGAGGAACTTCCCCAGTTAACAATTGAGTGACCTTACTAGATAATTCGGAAATATTTTCCAGGAGCTTACTAGCTTCCTTCCTCTGAACGTCATTCAGTTTTAGAGACAACAGATCGTTAACCCTATTCGAAAAATGATATAGCCTGCCTTGCACACGCTTAATTTGATTCGGAGACGGATCATTTTCATCAAAAAAACTAACTACAGAAGCTAGCCCAGTAACATTCTCCGTGATCGTGGAAAGAGAATCGTCAATTTCTTTCTCTCCCAAATTGGGGATGGAAATGGGCAAATCCAGGGACTCTCTAAGCTTGTTAGTGTCTATTGCAACCGTGCCTCCAGATTGCACATTTCTGATAGTTAATTCATAGATCAACTCCTCCTTGCGCAAATAGTTAAGAAGGAGAACATCGCGAGGGCCGGGCATGATGACAGACCAATTTTGAAAAGGTCAAAAAATTCCAGCAACTGAGAAAATGGTTAGAGTTCGGAACAAACAATATTTAGCCGTCAAAAGGGGCTAAATTGAGACCCATTCAACCACGCTCTGCTACCACTTGTTACCGTGTTTTGGTGGTAGTTATGCATGAAAGAAGGTGCGGGGTGGTGAACGGGTCTCAAGCTACTAAAGTGAAATTAATATTAAAATTTAACAAGGTTATATTTTCTTTTTAAAATTAGGTAACAACAAATAGAACAGGTACTTAGTAGCCGAAACACGATTGACAAATACATTTACATAGGTATCCCATTTGGGGCTTCAAAAGTCAGAAACATAATTCTTGAGCAATGAGCCCAACCTTACAATGAACACCATACAACAAAGGGGCCGAAAACCCCCAAACATGCCAGAAACATCTGCTTCCAATTACATCCAAAAGCCTCCTTGAGGCAGAAACACAATTTTCAAAAAGGGCAACTTCCCCCTAAAATACAAGCCTATCATAGGCCACTCCGAACTCCACCTTTAAGCCGTCCTCAAAGGACATATACACAGGGGCAAAATACCCAACCTACTGAGGTCTGTTAAATGACAAGAAAGTTAATACATGACCTCTAAAATACAATTTGAGAGGAGGCGAATTTGCACTCCTAATACACTTTGCTTAAGACCTACTTGGCACTAGGCCGTTAATACAAGGGCTAATCCCATACTACAGAAGTGACTTAATAGCAATTTACATTACATTACGGAAGAATTGGTTGAGAAAAATAAGTTCACCTCAGGACAATGTGAGTGGGAGCTCGAGAGGGTTAAGCACTCTCTATCCCGATATGTCGTTTTAAAAGAGAATATATGAAAAGAGTAGTTACATTTTAGGAAAAGGTTACATGGTTGAACGCTTAGAACCCGCCCCGAAAGTTAAACTGCTGAGCTAGCAAAGAAAGAAGTTATTAATCGGCCATTACCTTGTGTTGAACGGCTGGAGAAGAAAGAGGCGCTTCCCGCCCCCTGCTATGTACTTAACACACTGAAAGATGGAACAGAAGTGGCCCGGAGACCCGAAAATCAGCAGTTTATATCCTCTCGCGGAAGGTTCTAGGCGTTAGGGGAAAGAAAACACCCTCCCACAAACTCTTTATTGGGTAGGACCCCGCAACAGATTCAAGTTGGGGGAAGATACACCAGATTGGTCAGAAATTAATAGAAGAAATTCGGGATTGGATACATTCATAACAAGGGGAAGAAAGGGGTAAATATTGCCAACTTAAACAATGACAGAAAGAAATTTAACAAAGAACAAACTCTTGAAATTAAATTTTCTCCAAAAATATAGTTCTTTGACTCCGCACTAGGTTGCACTATTGTAGATCTTCAGTAGTGTCCTCTAGAAGAGAAAGTTCACACTTCTTACTTCAAGGGAAACAAAAACACATCAAAAGTGACATAGTTCTAAAACTCCAAAATTTACAGGTAGTGACATCTTCTGAGAAGGTAGAAAATTAATAACGTCAATAAAGTTCAGACTTCCTACAGCAGAGGAGTTTTAACTGGCGCGCATTTAAATTAGCGGCGTGGAGGTGTACCACCCGGTACAATTATTATTATTATTATTATTATTATTATATCTCCCTTCAGAGTTAGGTTTAAGATCCTCGCATTATTTGCAATAAATAGCAATGAATCACCATGACCTGTGATGAATGACCAAAATAGGATGAATAAAAAATAGAAGAAACAATCATCACCACTATCAGTTAGGGATACATCGAAGAATGAACTCATAACCTCAGAGAAAGGAAAAACAAATTATTGAGTCATTATTTTACACAATATAAGTTGTTGAGCGAAAGTTTATTATTATTCCCTGAATAATTTACCATATCGCCATAAATCACAATATCCTTACGACTAACATGTACCCTAGCGGTCATCATGTTGCCTAATATCAAATTTTATCATCGCAATCGTCGCTCACATTTAACTCTCAACAACAAGTTTAAATTATTCCGACTCATTATTATTATATCCCTGATTATTATTTCTAAACGCATCATCTCGATGAGCTGCCTACTGTCCACAGCTATCACCTTCCCTTCTAAGGTCAAACTTATTTCACAAGTCATTTCTTTACCAAAGCTTCGATTTAATTATTGCTTTTGCTTTAACATAATCCGATAATTTATTATTATAGTCATGATTTTGAATGAAGTCTTACATATTATTATTATTATTATTATTATTATTATTATTAGCCTTCATTTCCCCGTAATTCATTTCGAAGACCTTAATTACACGTAACCTCGTGAAATTCACTAACAACTGGGGTTATCAGTCACTGGATCAACACAGCAATATTCCAAGAAATGTACAAAATGTAATCAATGAATCAGTGATTACTCTACCATCACCACAACTTAAATACTACATCTCTAACTAATCTACGTTTCATTATATAAGAATACAATCCAACTAGCAATCTACTGAAAGAGAAGAAAATGTGACAAGAGTACTTATTATTCCGATGTAAATCTCCGGCGTCTTGAATGTAGGTGTAGATGCAGGTTCCTCCTCCGGATTAGGGCTGATTGTAGATGAACAAATTCATCGTGCTGGCTCACACACGTCGGCTTAACACATCAGGATTCCTGTGCAGTCAAATAGCGTAGAATCACTCCAGCGGTGTTTTAGAGTTCCCCAGGATTTCCTTCTTGGTCGGTCCATGATGACGGCTCGCCTTCGTTGATGTTGCTGAAACTAAAATTTATTATTAACATTTGATCCACACTCGCTGTAGACTAACTGTTTGCCTTACAGTACTTAACTGGCGCAATGATGTACACTGTGGTTCAACCCCACAGAAAGCTTCAAAATCTTGACCTCATTTATCAATTTACAGCACATCATTGGGTTGTCAGAATCTCGAATAATCCACTATATTACTGTTGGAAACGATATTCCTCGGACAGGTTTATTCTCGAAGATTCCATTTCAATGATAATCTTCCCTCGTAATTCCTACTAGAACATTCCACAAATTCCTACGGCAAAAGTTGACGTAACGTCTTGTACTGACTGTCCGTGGTTTGGAAACTTCCACCCAGGAAAATGTGCGGCAATGATATATCGCACTAGGATGATCCGTCTAAACAGAAAATTAAATTAGCACGCTCGAATACCATAATCGTCGTGCAGTACTATCTCGTAGTCAACTAGTTCCTTCGACTTTAGCAGTGACCATCGTACTCTTAGCCGTACTAAAACCACACTGTTCGTCGTCTCTTCTAAAACCACACTGTTCCTCTTCTTTCCAGAATGATTCTCTGACTGTAGAACAGCTATACTAATTCTCATTGGTCGTCAGCTATTCTGCGACGTGATTCGTTATTCCAAATTTGGAGCAGATCTTTCTGGAATCACACTTCCCCTTTGCCTCCGGCTCGCTATGTGACGTAAACCCTGTGACGTACGGGTGGCCTTCACCGCCTGACACAGTTTCCTCTCGTCCACAGCAGAACGGCACGGTAATCAGCTGGTGCTCGCTCGCGCGTAGACCCGTGTTACATTACGAGAATTGAACCAACCTCTCTAAGACCAATAAAAATACCAATTGGACGGGTACAACACCCATTCATTTGTTGTACAGTTCTACGAGTGTATACATGAAATAATCAGCACAAGATAACATTTAGATTCTGTAAGTACCGAGCTCGATAGCTGCAGTCGCTTAAGTGCGGCCAGTATCCAGTATTCGGGAGATAGTAGGTTCGAACCCCACTGTCCGCAGCCCTGAAAATGGTTTTCCGTGGTTTCCCATTTTCACACCAGGCAAATGCTGGGGATATACCTTAATTAAGGCCACGGCCGCTTCCTTCCCACTCCCAGCCCTTTCCTGTCCCATCGTTGCCATAAGACCTATCTGTGTCGGTGCGACGTAAAGCAACTAGCAAAAAAAAATCTCTAAGTGGTGGTGGTGGTAATAAGTGTTTTAAGAGAAAGTACAGCTGAACAACCATCTATATATATAAAATAGCTTGTCCTGACTGACTGACTGACTGACTGACTGATTCATCATCGCCGAGCCAAAACTACTGGACATAATGAAATGAAATTTTTGGGATACATTTATACTAAGATGTAGGTGCTCGCTAAGAGAGGATTTTTGGATATTCCATTGCTAAGGGGGTGAAAATGGGGGGTGAAATTTTAAAATGAGTGCACCTATATCTCAAAACTTCAAAAGTTTACAAATGTAAAAATTGGTATTTAGAATCTTCTTTGAAAATAAGGAAACACGTATTTTTTGTTTTCATAAAATCCCAATAGGACGGGTGAAAAAGGGTGAAAAAGGGTTTGAATGCCTTTAATCAGGATACCGGTACTTATATCTCAGAAACTGAAGATATTACAGACCTGAAAATTGGTACCTTTGATCTCTTTTAAAAATAAAGACACACGTATTTTTTGTTTTTGGAAAATCCAATTAATGGGAGGGTGAAAAGGGGGTTAATTTTTAAAATGAGTGAATCCATATCTCCAAACTTTTAAAGTTTGCAGATGTAAAAATTGGTATTTAGAATCTTCATTAAAAATAAAGAAACACGTATTTTTTTGTTTTCGGAAAATCGCAATAGGAGGAGTGAAAATGGGTGAAAAGGGGGTTGAATGCCTTTAATGAGGCTACTTATATCTCAGAAACTGAAGATATTATAGACCTGAAAATTAGAGTTTGGGATCTCCTTTAAAAATAAAGAAACACGATTTTTTTGTTTCTGGAAAACCCAATAGGGGGGGGGGTAAAAAGGGGGTAATATTTTAAAATGAGTGTATCTATATCTCAAAACTTTTAAAGGTTATAGATGTAAAAATTGGTATTTAGAATCTCCATTAAAAATGAAGAAACACGTATATTTTGTTTTCGGAAAATCCTAATAGGAAGGGTGAAAAAGGTTGAAAAAGTGGTCGAATGCATTTCATGAGTCTAATATTTCAGAACCTGAAGATATTACAGACCTGAAAATTGGTGTTTGGGATCTCCTTTAAAAATAAAGAAACGCGTATTTTTTGTTTGTGGAAAATACAATTAATGGGGGGGGGGTGAAAAGGGGGTGAATTTTTAAAATGAGTGTATCTATATCTCAAAACTTTTAAAGGTTATAGTAAAATTGGTATTTAGAATCTCCTTTAAAAATAAAGAAACACGTATTCTTTTGTTTTCAGAAAATCCCAATAGGAAGGGTGTAAAAGGGTGAATAATGGATTGAATGCCTTTCATGAGGCTACTTATATTTCAGAACCTGAAGATAATACAGACCTGAAAATTGGTATTTTGGATCTACTTTAAAAGTAAAGAAACATGTATTTTTTCGTTTTTGGAAAATCCAAATATTGGGGGGGGGGGTGAAAAGGGGGGTGAATTTTTTAAAATGAGTGTGTCTACATCTTAAAACTTTAAAATTTACAGATGTAAAGATTGGTAGTTAGAATCTCCTCTAAAAATAAAGGAACACGTATTTTTTTGTTTCCAGTAAATCCAAATAGGAGGGGTGTAAAAGGGTGAAAAATGGGTTGAATGCCTTTAATGAGGATACACATATCTCAGAAACGAAAGATATTACATAACTGATAATTCGCATATGGGATCTCCTTTAAAAATAAAGAAACACGTATTTTTTAGTTTTTGGAAAAGCCAATTAATGGCGGTTAAACAGGAATGACAAATTGGGGAGAATTTTTTGAAAGACTATATCTACAGAATATCTTGGAAACGTAAAATGTTTCAGACGTAAAAAGTGGGTGTAAATCTCCTGTAAATGTAAAGAAATATAGGTGATTTGTTTTTGGAAACTCCACTTAAGGGGAACTCAAAAGGGGTGAAATTTTAAAATGAGGATTTTTACAGTATATCTAAAAAACTTAACATGTTACAGAAGTGAAAAATGATATTTTTTTATCTCTATTAAACATAAAGAAAAGTGTATTTTTAGTTTTCGGAAATACCACTTGGGTGGAAGGGGGGGGGGGTAAAAGTGACTGAAAATGGTGATGAATTCTTTTAATTAGGTTACTGATATCTCAAAAATGAAGATGTTACAGACGTGAAATTTGATATTTGCAATCTGCTTTAAAAGTAAAGAAACGCATATTCTCGGAAAATCCAATGAGAGGGGGGGGGGGGTGAAAGAATTGAAAAATTAATTGACTTAATTGTATGAGAATACATACATCTAATAAAAACTAAAGTTGTTACAGACGTGAAAATTCGAATTTGGATCTCCTTTAAAAACAAAGAAAAACGCGTTTTGGTGGAGAAACAATCTTGGAGGGCGGGAGTGTAAAGGAGTTGAATTCCTTTCATGAGGACACATAAATCAAAAACTGAATAAGTTAGAGTCGTGATAATTGGTATTTAGAAGATCCTTTACTATTAAAGAAACAAGTATTTTTTCCGGGAAAATTCACTTAGGGTGAGGGGGATTATTATGACATGAAGTGAAAAAAAGTAAATTATTTTAATGGGGATACTTATATCTCAAAACTGAAGGTAATAGACGTGAACATTGGTGTTTGGAATCTCCCTTAAACATAAAGAAATAAGCATTCTTTTAATTTTTTTTTGGGGGGGGGGGGTTGGCGGTAAATAAACTTAACGGCGGTGGGGTGTAGAAGGAGGTGAGACCAATTGATTTTACTGTTATTAATGTACTTATAAGGATCCTCCGTTGATCAAGCGGCAGCGCGCCGGCCTCTCACAGCTGGGTTTCGCGGTTCAAATCCCGGTCACTCCATGTGGCATTCGTGCTGGACAAAACGGAGGCGGGACAGGTTTTTCTCCGGATACTCCGGTTTTCCCTGTCATCAGCCATTCCAGCAACACATAATAGTAATAATAATAATAATAATAATAATAATAATAATAATAATAATAATAATAATAATAATAATAATAATATTCCGGACCACCGGGCGAGTTGGCTGTGCGGTTAGGAGCGCGCAGCTGTGAGCTCGCATCCGGGAGATAGTGGGTTCGAATCCCACTGTCGGCAGCCCTGAAGATGGTTTTCCGTGGTTTCCCATTTTCACACCAGGCAAATGCTGGGACTGTACCTTAATTAAGGCCACGGCCGCTTCCTTCTCACTCCTAGGCCTTTCCTGTCCCATCGTCGCCATAAGACCTATCTGTGTCGGTGCGACGTAAAGCAAAATAGCAAAAAAAAAAATATGTATATGTTCCGGACCGTCGTCAAATGTGCGGACCGCGCTGGAAACGGCTCCTGGACGGGTAATGACTAAGAATGCAGTCCGGCCGCTGGTTCAGTGCACCCAATATGAGAGCACGCCGGATCTCCTGAAGGATTTTATCCATATTAAAAATATTATAGGAAAAGATGGCAAAGATTGCTGGAAAGGAAGATTTAAAAATGGGAGGAAACGTGCGTAAAATAATAGAAAACCAGTCAGATCGGGAATTTTGGTGGATTCTCGCGGAAAACGAGTCAGATCGCGAATTTCGGCGGATTATATATCTAAAACAATAAGCATTCAATTATAAATTTCAGTATAATACCGTAGCGAAGCACGGGTATCTTGCTAGTCTATATATATTAAAAAACTTGTCCTGACTGACTGACTGATTCATCATCGCTGAGCCAAAACTACTGGACATAAAGGAATGAAATTTTGGGAATACGTTCATATTACAAAGTAGGTTCTTGCTAAGGGAGGATTTTCGGATATTCCTTTGCTATGGGGGTGAAAAGGGGGTTGAATTTTTAAAATGAGTGTATATCTCGAAAAGTGAACAGTTTAAAGACATGAAATTTGGTATTTGGAATCTTCTTTGAAAATAAAGAAAAACGTATTTTTTTGTTTTCGGAAAATCCCATTGAGGGGGGTGAAAAAGGGGGAAAATTGGTTGAACACCTTTTATGAGGAGACATATCTCAAAAACTGATGATGTTACAGATATGAAAATTGGTATTTGGAATCTCCTTTACAAATAAAGAAACACGTATGTTTTTGTTTTTGGAAAATCTAGTTAATCGGGGTTAAACAGGAGTGACAAATGGGGTAAATTTTTAGACATTTTTAAAATTAGTGTATCTATATCTCAAAACTTTAAAATTTACAGATGTAATAATTGGTATTTACAATATCCTTCAAAAGTAAAGAAACACGTACTTTTTGTTGCTAAGGGGTGAAATTTTTAAATGAAGATATCTAAATCTCAAAAACTTAAAAGTTTACAGACGTAGAACTTGTTATTTGGAATCTCCTTTAAGAATAAGGAAACACGTGTTTTTTGTTTTCGCAAAATCCCATTAAGGGAGTAAAAAGGGGGGAAATTGGTTGAATACCTTTTATGAGGATACTTGTATCTCAAAATTGAAGATATTACAGACAACAAAATTAGTAATTGGAATCTGCTTTAAAAATAAAGAAGCTCGTATTTCTTTCTTATTGAAAAATCCAATGAATAGGGGGTGAACGGGAGTTACAAACGGGGTTGAATTTAAAAAATGTATGTCTAGGCGTACAATGTATCTCAGACACTTAACATGTTACAGACTTGAAAACTGGTACTTGGAATCTCCTGTAAAAGTAAAGGGACATAGGTAATTTTTTCGGAAAATCCACTTCAGAGGAACAAAAACGGGGGGTGAATTTTTAGAATGAGCATATCTACAGTACATCTCGAAAACTTAACACGTTACAGAAGCGAAAATTGGTACTTTTAATCCCTTTCAAAAATAAGAAGCACGGATTTTTTGTTTTCGGAAAAATACATTGATTCTACTGAAAAGTATCTTGAATTCTTTGTATTTGGATACTGATATCTCAGAAACTGGAGACGTTACGGACGTAAAAATTGGTGATTGGAATCTCATAAAGAAATGCATTTTTTTTTGTTTTCGGGAAATCCGCTTAGGCGGGGTGAAAAAATTGAAAAATTAGTTAGATTATTCGTATGAGTCTACATATATCTCAAAAACTATAGATGTTGCAGACATGAAAATTGGTGTTTGGATACCCCTTTACAAGTAGAGTAACACATATTCCTTTGATTTCGGAAAACCCACTTAAGGGGGGTGAAAGAATTGAAAAAATTATTGAATTATTTGTATGAGGATACTTATATCTTATGAAAACTTAAGTTGATACAGACGTGAAAATTGATATTTGGAATCTCCTTTAAAATAAAGAAACGCGCATTTTAGGGGGAAAATAAACTTGGGAGAAGGGGGTGAAAAGGAATTGAATTCCTTTTGTCAGGACACATATCTCGAAAAATGAAGATGTTACAGTCGTGATAATTGGTATTTAGAAGCTCCTTTAAATAAACACGTATTTTTGGTTTTCGGAAAACTCACCTAAGGAGGGAGGCTGAAAGGAAGTAAAAAAATGAATTATTTTTATGTGGATACTTATATCTCAAAAACTGATGGGTACGGACGTGAAAATGGGTGTTTGGAATCTCCTTTAAAATAAAGAAGCACGCCTTTTTTCGGGGGGAATCAACTTAACGGAGGGTGGGGTGAAAAAGTAGTTCAATTCTTTTTGTGAGGATACCTATATCTCAAAGGAAAGATGTTACAGACGTGAAAATTGGTATTTGGAATCTTCTTTAAAAATAAAGAAACACGCCTTCTTTTGTTTTCGGAAATCCACTTGGGGGGGGGGAATTGAAATAATCGTTGAATTATTTCTATGATGATACTTATATCTTTAAAAGATAAGGATGTTACAGACGTGAAACTTGGTATTTGGAATCTCCTTTAAAAGACACGTATTTTTTGTTTTCGGGAAATCGGCTTGGGGGGGAAGGGTGAAAATAAGTAAAGAAGGAGTTGAATTCTGTGTAAGAGGATACTTATATCTCAGAAACTGAAGATTTTACAGACGTGAAAGTTGGTATTCTGAATCTCCTTAAAAGAAAATAAACATATTTTTTGTTTCCGGAAAGTCCACTTAAAGGGAGAGGGGGTGGAAGAAAGAGACAAAAAAGTTGAATTCATTTTATGAGGATACATATATCTCAAAATTGAAAATGTAACAGACGTGAAATTTGGTACTGTAGTTTGAGTCTCCTTTAAAAAAGAAACACGCACTTTTTTGTTTTCGAAAAATCCACTTAAGGGGTTGAAAATTGAGAAAGTGTGTGATTTTTAAAATAAGTGCCAGTATATCTACATTATATGTCAAGAACTGAACATGTTACATACATGAAACTTGGTATTTGTAAAGTCCTTTAAAAATATAGGAACACGTATTTTTGTTTTCGAAAAAGGCACTTAACCGGGGGGGGGGGCTGAAAAGAAGTGAAAAAGAAGTGAATAATTTTTAAAGAAGATTCTTATATCTCACAAACTGATGATGTCAAAGACGCGAAAATTAATATTTGGAATCTCCTTTACGTGTATTTCATTTTGTCTTGGGAAAACGGGAAGGACTGATAAAGGGGTTAAATCCTTTTTATGGAGATTCTTATAGCCTATCTCAAAAAATGAAAATGTTACGAAGTGGAGATAGATATTTGGAATCTACTTTTAAAAACATTTTTTTTTTTTTTTTTTTCGATTTGAGAGAGGACTGTCTCTCATATGTACAGTTCTATGTTGCATGGTCATCTTAGCCCCAATAGGCAATAACACAAACGTGGTTTACAAAGAGTTTCCCGGGTAAATGAAACTCAGTTTGTCGGTGAATGTTTATACTTTGGGGATTTTCAGATAATATCTTAGTAGAGTACCGAGGAACGATTACTTTTATTATTTTACGAAATCCACGCGAGCGAAGCCGCGGGTAACCGCTAGTCCTCTATACATTCTGTAAGTTGAATTGTTTGACGATGGTAAGAATGCATTTAAATCGATTTTCGGTCAATCATCATTAAAAATAAAATAAAAATAATCCAGAAATATACACATTAACCATACTGGAGACCTCCATATAGAAGCAGAGAAATGCTTCTGAAAACTTGGCCTACTCCTGAATATTGAATACGAATCAGTCAATATCTACGACAACTCCATGAGAAAGAATTCAATTCCTGGTGTGACTTATCAAAAAAGGGTAGGGATGTTATACTATACAAGTAAAACGCACAAACCGTTAAACAGGGGTAAGGAAACATGAAGGTCTCACCAGCAGCGACTGGAGAAATGCCATGAAACTGACGGGAAATGTAGTTCCATTTCTTGCATTACCTGGTAGGTCCCAAGAAAATAACCCTTGGTTCCTGTCCATTTAACACGTTGAGTGCCAGACCGATTTTCATAGGATTGCCGTCTAGTGCCATGAGCTAATAACATCGAGTTACTCCCTGGTGCCAAAACGTTCACAGGCTTAACCAAGCAAATGATCGCTGAAATGATGATCTATTTATGATATATTAAGTTAAATTATTATGTATATTAGGTAAAATATTGCGACCCCATATGGGGTCGTATTGGTCATTACGAACTGTACACGTACACGCGCCCCCATATGGGGTCGTACTTATACAGTAGTTACTGACACGAACCTCGGTAATATTTACCTTTTCCTTTGCAGGGACGCGTTAAATGCTGTTGATTATGAGAGATGTGTTAGCTTGTTAGCCGTTAGCTGGAGCCGTAAAAATGTACAATCCCCGATTTTAGGTCAGGAAATGTTTGTAAATGACGATCTTCCGATTTTAGGTTAGGAAATTTTCGTATGGAATATAGTTATATAAAATAATGAAAATCATGTGAATTTGGTAAATTAGGATGTAACAGAATATTATCAGAAGAATTAGTAGTTAAATAATACTGAACAAGTATATAAATTTGTTTGTATAAATTTTAATTTGATTAAGAGAACCTAGCAGCGATGATTGTGCAACATGGGAAACCAGTGACTATATCATTGAAGACGGTCATAATTTTTGCAACAGCTGGCTTAGAAACCCGGATTACAGTGGGGATACGTATGCTGAAGACAGTAACATCAATGTGGATGAACGTGCGTGATAGCTATTTGCTCTGTACTGGGTTCAAAATCACTGTAACTATATACTTCGTCTACACCATCATTGTCCGACTTGTTCGATATATCGTCCAGACTATCTACACTAAATCTTTTACTATTCGATTTATTCGTAACGACTTAAAAAAAGAAAAGGATACTCACAGCTCTGCACACTTACATAAACAATCCGTGCGCGAGATAGACAATGAATTTGTCAACCTACAGAGCACTTTGACGTACCCATATGGGGTCGCGCCAAAACAGGAATTGAGGAATGGAAGGTGGACTATGCACGTACTTAAATAGACGACCAGCAGATGGCAGGAAGAAAATTTATAGAGCTTCGAAACACATACCTACTGCGCACCCAAATGGGTTCGCACGGTTCTCGAGTTAGAACGAACGTACGACCCCATATGGGGACGTGAAGTTCAAAAACTTGACTACTGTCACGTACACAAATGGGGTCGCATGGCACTCAACGTGTTAATGACACTACGGAATTCACGACATCAACGTATATGATCTATGACTGCTGAAGCCTTAAAAGGAAAGCAATACACAATCTACTAGGAGGTACATGAATTGTCTCAGGCTAGGTCAAGCCGCCGGACTGACATGATAGCTATACAATCGGGCTCCAATACACACCCAAATTAGAACCGAGGCATCATCTACACCACGATGTGATGTGCACACGGAGAAATGTGATATATATGAACCTACAATTCCACACTAAGCTGAGAAATATCATCTGGGCTCTATACAGGTATTAGGAGTGATGATAAGAGCAAGCGGCGCCATTACTCACATATTTCGCAACTTTTGCAAGAAATGTAATTTGGATGACCCATTTATTAAGGGCATTGGGATACCAGGCCTGAAAGGCTCGTTAACAATAGTGAAACATTACTTATACTCCCACCTATATCTTTGTCCTTTAAGGAGTTCCTCATGGATTGCAAAATTATTGATTGATACGATTTTCACCGAGTAATAGACACGTGGTGTAGGCGTAGTGTGCCTGCCTCTCGTCCGGAGGCCCCTGGTTCGATTCCCGGCCAGATCAGGGATTTTTCTCTCGACCTGAGGCTTGGTTCGAGGTCCACTCAGCCTACGTGATTAGAATTGAGGAGCTATCTGACGGTGAGATGGCGGCCTCGGTCTCGAAAGCCCAGAATAACGGCTCCGAAGATGCGTCGTGCTGACCCCACAACCTCTCGTAATCTGCAAGCCTTCGAGCTGAGCAGCGGTCGTTGGGCAGGCCAAGACCCTTTCAAGGGCGTCAAATGCCGTGGGGTTTGGTTTGGAATAGACATGTTTTACACGATCTTTGTAGTTATCAATCCACTTTTTATGTCAACTTTGTCTTTTTGGCAGCCTACAAATGGGGAAAACAGAAATAAATCCATTTCACTCTCTCTTTCTCTCTAACAACACGCCAATGTCACATAGAATGTTGAAATTGAGAGCATATACAACGGACCTCAAAGATCGCCATTTTCTGGGGGGAAATGGAGGACCCTCGGAGCTCCCGCTGTTCTGGGGGATATTTCATACCGTTTCCCCACAACTAAATTTACCACTACACCACTTCATAAACCACTTCTCTCCATAAAAAAGTGAAGCGACGCCTGCCTCCCTTTCAAAATTACATCGCGTATACACCACTGAGGGGAATATCATCAAATTTTGAACAAATATTCTCTGAAAGAGCTACCATATTCATTTATTTCCAAATATTGGAATGAAAATATATTACTTACGAAACTATTTTTGAAAGTCCCGAAATTGTTTAAATATAACATTGCTCAATCGTGGAAAACTACTGTATCAATTGAGATGGAATTTAGTATGGATCTTCTTCTTGTAGTGTTTTCTCCATTACTGAAGGTTGGCCACAATCATAACGAAGCCTGTGCGATGTACGGCTGCCCTCATCAGTCTAGTAGACTCTAGTACTGTCCAATCCCATAAGTTACTCAGCGAAGGGTATTTCCTTCGACCACGACCTATACGTCCATCAATTTTACCCTGCATGGTCATGGTATGGATATAACTCATATATTAAATTCAAACACAGTCCTATTCTCAATTTTCAATAATGAGACATTTGGAAATCAATCTTTATTAAACTTGCTCATAACAAAAAAAAAAAAAAATTAAAAAAATGGACAAGCGGTTAGTCCTATCACAAATTAAAGCCAACCATGCCTAAAATTCAGTTTTCTATAGCAAAGAGCATGTGCATTTTCTTTCTAACTTTAATGGTTTATGACGGAGTTATTCTTTTACGTGTTAAAACACGTGTTCCAGAGTATCCGCTGGCCTAGCACTATTCGGCTGGCTGTTTGTCCGGTTTATATTTGTTGGTAGATCCTGGTAATACACAGACTAGATAGCAGAGGGGCCTGTTGACGACGAGTATGTTCTGCTATCAGTGGATATCGAAGAGAGTAAAATTATTGTGTCCAAGATCGTTTTAAAATCGAACACTTTTTCTTCTATGAAGGGTAATTACGATATCGCAGTCTTTTCTTCTTTTCTCTTGTTAGGTATATTAATATTTATATGTGTTCTTTCTTATTAATCCACACTTTTCCTTGTGTTCAGTAATTCAGTAACACTTTTCTTTGCTTACAGGTGAGCCCGTCTGGTATGATACGAGTAATTTCCTCATAGGTAAGATGAAAGTACTTCAGTAACTATTGAACTTATTTTGATTTTCTTTACTCACGATACTCGTGGAGAAAATAGTACACTGATTTCGGCGTTTAGTGGAACTGCAATGAAGTGACATACAAAATTCCATAAATACTGCATTTCCTGCTCTAATATTGATTGTCCATGAAAAACATAAATTCCTCTGAGACGAAATGTTGATGAACTAATTAACTCTCTCGATTTAAGTATTTCCTTGAGGATTTTCATTAATTTGCAATATAGTTTGGAACGTAATAAGTATTTTGGAATATATAGCCATAAATGGTTAGCGTGCTGGCCTTTGGTCACAGGGGTCCCGGGTTCGATTCCCGGCAGGGTCGGGAATTTTAACCATCATTGGTTAATTTCTCTGGCTGGGTGTATGTATCGTCTTCGTCATCATTTCATCCTATCACGACGACTTTTACCGAGTAATAGACATATTTTGCCGGCCCCGTGGTGTAGGGGTAGTGTGCCTGCCTCTCGCCTGGAGGCCCCTGGTTCGATTCCCGGCCAGGTCAGGAATTTTTCTCTCGACCTGAGGGCTGGTTCGAGGTCCACTCAGCCTACGTGATTAGAATTGAGGAGCTATCTGACGGTGAGATGGCGGCCCCGGTCTCGAAAGCAAGTATATCTAATCATACGGACCACGCAGTGCGTTTATTATATCCTGAATTCGCAGGTCGCCTAAGGAGTAAAATCAAAAGACCTGAACCTGGCAAGACGAACATGTCTTCGGACACTCCCGGCACTAAAAGCCATACGCCATTTCATTTCAATGATAGACGAATTACAATTCTATATAAAATACATGGCTCCTTGGAACTTGCATACTTGCTACTGTAATATGTACGGTCACTTATAAATAAATATAACTGAAAGAGCCACTGTAATGGCAAAAGTAAGGAAGGAAATTGGAGACGTGACATTTTTGTCTTATGGGGAAGTACTACGGGATAATCGTACTTGCTTAAACTAAATGGCAGTAGAAAGAGGAAGAAGTCCGATCCATTGAAGGATTAAATTATCAGCAAAGGGAAGTGAAGGATAATGAAATACTCTCCAAGGCGGGGAAGGCGAAAGTGAGAAGTCTGGTTTGAGCAAGCGCAAGCAATGCCAGGTATACCTATGGTCCTAACGATGTTTCTCCGCGCTGCCAAGTTGAGAGCCTGTAAGGATCTCTATGAGTCACTGTACTTATGCGGGCAGAAAACAGATACATCGATCAATAATAATAATAATAATAATAATAATAATAATAATAATAATAATAATAATAATGAAATTTCAATTGCTATAGTTTTGAGACATGCTGGATTGCCAGAAATCTGTCCGGAGGACTTCATTAACGTGCAAGTATATCTATCTATTTATTTATTGTGCTTCAGACAGGTACAAACCTAATGATGTGAAACACATATACATATACTATTACATTAGATAAAAACAAATATTAAATTAAAATTATAATACCTCTTATGAAAGTCCTTGTAAAATAAAGTCATAAATGAAATAAAAAATACACTTTTCTTCAGTAACATAGTATTACAAATATTCAGTTACATATGCACATATTATAACAAGGTATTTAAAATATTACAATTAAAAATTATTTACGAACTGCTTTAAAGCTGCATTAGTACTGTAATTATACATGATGGTAGTGATGTTATCGAAGATAATAATAATGATGATGAGCTAGATGGTATAACTAGAAACTAGAATATTAACTAAAGTTATGAGGCTAACAATGGGAATCAGCAAAGTGGGATTTTAACTTAGAACAGAAAACAATTAAGTTATTTGTTTACATTGTTTTACTATGGATGTGTATGTAGTTGCAAATATATCTATTCTATACTCATTGCTATATTTATTAAATATTTTCATTGAGTTTAACACTGGTGAATTACTATGTTGTTGGGTTCTTGATCTAGAGCAGTAGAAAGTAACATATTTCGGGCGTGTAGATGGATTAGGGACAGACAAGTTGAACAGAGAGAACAAGTTAGAGCTACCAATAATATTGTTAAATAATTTGTAGACAAATAGAAGAACTGCAATTACTCGTCTTTTTGCTAAGGACTTATAGCCAAGTTGTTTCATTAAGTCATCATACGAATCAAATTTAGGATAATTATTAGTTATTTTGTACGTAAGGTATCTAAGAAATTTGTTTTGCACCATTTCAACTTTGTTTTCATATAGTTTAAAGGTGGGATTCCAAATGGTTGGTGCATATTCCAGCCGACTTCTTACAAAGGAGTTGTATAATAGCTTTATTGCCTCGGGATTTGTGAAGTCACGTGTGCATCTCTTAATAAATCCTAATATTCTGTAAGCATCTGCAACTACTTCGTTTATGTCAATTTAGCGTCAAAATGCACGCCAAGATCCTTGATAAAATTCACTGATGACAGATTGGTATTCAAAATATTATATGAGTGACTAATTTTATTTTTATTCCTGGAAAATACCATTTCATGACACTTGTTAATCTTAAAATCTAACTTGTTAATAACGCTCCAATGTGATATGCTATTGAGGTCTTTCTGAAGAAATCTACAGTCCACCTGTGAACGAATGGTTCCGAAAATTTTTACATCGTCTGCGGATAGCAATATGTTTGAATACTGTACGCATTTAGGAAGATCATTGATAAGGAGTAAGAAGAGTAATGGTCCAAGATTTGAGCCCTGAGCCAGATCGGACCAGTGCGTTAATTATATCCTGAATTCACAGAAGATCAAAGGACTGCTAGTGGTGAATCTCAGAGTGGCCTTCTATCAACGTCAGGCACTTTCGTCTAAGTCACTGATGGAATGGTGTCAGGATGACATGATCCTCAGAAAATCCATGGCTCCGCGTAGTTCCTTCCCTTGACTTATCGTTCGGATGTACAAGGTTGCCTAACTACTCGTAATATTGCAGGTAACCTCCGTTTCCCAATCATTGTAGCTACATTAAGCCTACCGTGGCAGTCAAACGAAGAAACAGAAAAATACAACCTTAAACCCGAGAATATTTGTATTTATTGCTGTACATATATAGGTATACTAGCAAATGTACCCGTGCTTCGCTACGGTATTCTACATTGTACACGGATATCGACGTAAAGACTGTGCGTGCAGCAAATGAGATTGTTTTAAAATTGCATGTCTCTTAGCCTTATCCGATAAATAGCATGGGAGGTCCACATACGTTGTTTCCAATGTAAAGTGAGGGTTGCGGAGTTGTGATGATAACGGCAGGCTCACTTGCCTACTGCCATTCACAATCGAGTTGGCAAGTTTACATTATAATTTCAGGCCCCAATGCCTACTGCGCGGTCACAATCGATTTGGGGAGTCTTAGTTACAATGGCAGACCCATTTCCTAATTTCAGACAGGTTACAGTTGAGGAGTTTTTATTATAATACCAGGCAACTTCCCTACCACCAGTCAAAATTGAGTTGTGCAGTTATCATTATAATGACAGTCCCTTTTTACTGCTGCTAGCCAGCTTACTGCCAGTCACACTGAATTAGTGAGTTTCCATGAAAATAGCAGGCCACTATGCCTAATGCTAGTCAAATTTTAGATTGGAACATTTGTTTATAATGGCGGGCACCCTGGCCTAGAGCCACACACAATAGAGTAGGGGACTTTCGAACAAAACTGCATGATCCCTTGCCTTCTGCAAGACAAATCGAAAAGTGAATTATTCGTTAAAATGGTAGGCCCTCCTTACTAATGCCAGTTACACAGGAGTTGGAGAAGGACCCCATTCCTACTGCCAGCAGTCAAAGTCGGTGTAGGGAGTACTGATTACAATAGCAGACACACCCTTTCTCGATCGCTACAAATCGACATCAACGAATATATACAGATGGACATACGAAAGTATATAAATGTTTACAATATTGCAGACCTTCATTTACAGATTAACTGCTGCTAAACGGTACGTCATATCGACAAAGGATTGTACCGTAAGGCGCAGTATTTAGCGATCTAAATGGTTGGTCCTATGATATTTTTTCGCATCTAATCTATTCATGGGTCACATTGAATCAGAAACGTTGAATAGGTTGAAATGTGTGTAAGAATATCTTACATTGCATTACTTTTCGGATAATTATGTGACATAGCATTTGGCTCACATATGGGTACTGGGTGGGCCAATGTTCGTGTAGAGTTTGATCATACTATCTTTCCTGTAAGTGATTGAAATGATGCACATGAGAAGAAAAGGTTTAGAAATTAATTTCCATTAAGGCAGGTAGATTTCCATTAAGTTTGGTTGTGTGTATTTTGAGGGAGTGCAAAATCACGGTTTCGGTTTCGTATAAACCCCCAATTAGTTCAGGGATTTAGAAACAATATTTGCCCTAAAACCTCCCCAAAGGCCAGGTGGATTCTAAATATGAAATTTGGTGGAAATATATCCAGTAGTTTTCAAGTTAGAGAAAGACAAACAGACCAACAAACAAACAAACAAACAAACAAACAAACAAACAAACAAACAAACAAACAAACAAACAAACAAACTAACAGACACCAAGGAAACCTACCCTCGGACAGATGGATGCTATATATAAAGTTTGGTTCAAATATCTTGTTAGTTTTCAAGTTGTAAGAAGTACGCTTAACACGCACCCGCTCTTGCGTTAAGTCCGCTGGGATTTGTACCGAAAAACGGTCCGTTAATGATATCTCCCTTACTAAATCCTGTTATCGAAATGATGCACATGAGAAAAAAAATTTAGAAATTAATTTTCATTAAGGCAGGTTGATTTCCATTAAGTTCGGTTGTGTATACATTGAGGGAGTGCCAAATCACGGTTACGGTTTCCTAAAAATCCCCACTCAGTTCAGGGATTTAGAAACGATATTTGCGCTAAAACCTACCCAAGGACAGGTGGATTCTAAATATGAAGTTTGGTGGAAATATATATTTAGTAGTTTTCAAGTTATAGAATGACAGACAAACAGACAAACAGACAACAGACAAACAAACAGACAGACACCAAAGCTAAAAATGACGCAGATGGTCATTATTACACCTGAAACGGATAACTGTACGGAAATTCGCCAAAATAATCAATGCACAGACACACGGTCGTTACGATTTTATTTTTTTGTGCTAAAACCTACCCAAGGACAGGTGGATTCTAAATATGAAGTTTGGTGGAAATATATCCAGTAGTTTTCAAGTTATAGAAGGACAGACAAACAGACAGACACCAAAGCTAAAAATGATGCAGATGGTCATTATTACACCTGAAACGGAAAACTGTATGGAAATTTCGCCAAAATAATCAATGTACAGACACACGGTCATTACGATTTTATTTATATAGATGACGGATAAGCATGAGCACGTTGAAAAGTGCAGACTTCCACTTCGAGATTCATATCTCCTAAACGGTTTATGATATTAAGAAACGGTTTGGGCCATCAGACGCCTCATTTATCGCTCTACATGTCTGTTTCTAAACCATATCCTCGTATCTCCCATATTAAGGGGGTAAATTTAGCTCAAATTTTAAATAGGGTGAAATTTGGGTGCATTTTTAACATTTTACATTACGTTTTGCCTACTTATGTATAAGCTAGAATGATGAAATTTGCTACACATACGTCCCTTAATCGTGCCAATGTGCGCACCCAACGTGATGACGGATAAGCATGAGCACGTTGAAAAGTGCAGACTTCCACTTCGAGATTCATATCTCCTAAACGGTTTATGATATTAAGAAACGGCTTGCGCCATCAGACGCCTCATTCATCCCTCTAAATGTTTGTTTCTAAACCACATCCTCGTATCACCCATATTAAGGGGGTAAATTGAGTACAAATTGTGAATAGGGTGAAATTTGGGTGCATTTTTAACATTTTACATTACATTTTGCCTACTTATGTATAAGCTAGAATCATGAAATTTGGTACACATATGTCCCTTAATCGTGCCAATGTGCGCACCTAACGCGATGATCCTATCATTCTTATAAGTGTGTCAAACAATGAAATATACTTGTAAAAATCACCAAATTTTCGAACATCCAGAAATACGGCCAAATTTAACGTATAAGGGAGCGAGATACGACAAAATGTCACAGGACCAAAGTTGTAGATCACCCTGAATTGAACCGACGCTGTGCCATCCATTTTGTGATACGACTTACCGTTCAGCCAAAAAATAGCTCAAAAGGAATGTCTGCACAGTCATTAAAATTGCCTCCATATTTCGATATCTTTGGGCGTAAAAAATGAAAAATTTGAACATTTTGGAATTTTTCCGTCTGTTAGGGACCAAAAGCTATAATTTCACCAAATTTCAATTGTCTACCTCGTCTGGCAGGTTGTGCCGCCATCTTGATTTGGGGGGATAGGGGATAAAAATGAGGAAATTCCCGAAAATTTTTAAGCCCACGAAACCTATAGGTTATCGTTTTTTATATACTATACGACTGTGTTCTTATGCTGAGCCCAAAATTTGAGCCCCCCCAGCGTGCCCCCTTCAGGGAATTTTGAGAATTTCCGATTTTTCTAGGGATCCTGGGGTCATCAGTTTCCCTCGTACCAAGTTTCAAATTTTTGAGATTTCTGGAAGTGCCTCATTAATTCACGTCTTTTTTCATTTTTAAATATTTATATATACATCGCTCCAGCCCGACTTGCTTTTAGATATATAGATGACGGATAAGCATGAGCATGTTAAAAAGTGCAGACTTCCACTTCGAGATTCATATCTCCTAAACGGTCTATGATATTAAGAAACGGTTTGCGCCATCAGACGCCTCATTTATCCCCCTAATTGTTTGTTTCTAAACCCTATCCCCGTATCACCCATATTAAGGGGGTAAATTGAGTTCAAATTGTGAATAGGGTGAAATTTGTGTGCATATTTAACATTTTACATTCCATTTTGCCTACTTATGTATAAGCTAGAATCATGAAATTTAGTACACATATGTTCCTTATTCGTGCCAATGTGAGCACCTAACGCGATGATCCTATCATTCTTATAAGTGTGTCAAACAATGAAATATACTTGTAAAAATCACCAAATTTACGAACAATCCAGAAATACGGCCAAATTTAACGTATAAGGGAGCGAGATACGACAAAATGTCACAGGACCAAAGTTGTAGATCACTCTGAATTGAAGAGACATTGTGCCATCCATTTTGTGATACGACTTACCGTTTAGCCAAAAAATAGCTCAAAAGGATTGTCTGCACAGTCATTAAAATTGCCTCCATATTTCAATATCTTTGGGGGGTAAAAAGTGAAAAATTTGAACATTTTGGAATTTTTCCGTCTGTTAGGGACCAAAAGCTTTAATTTCACCAAATTTCAATTGTCTACCTCGTCTGGCAGGTTGTGCCGCCATCTTGATTTGGGGGGATAGGGGATAAAAATGAGGAAATTCCCGAAACTTTTTAAGCCCACGAAACCTATAGGTTATCGTTTTTTATATACTATACGACTGTGTTCTTATGCTGAGCCCAAAATTTGAGCCCCCCCAGCGTGCCCCCTTCAGGGAATTTTGACAATTTCCGATTTTTCTAGGGATCCTGGGGTCATCAGTTTCCCTCGTACCAAGTTTCAAATTTCTGAGATTTCTGGAAGTGCCTCATTAATTCACGTCTTTTTTCATTTTTAAATATTTATATATACATCGCTCCAGCCCGACTTGCTTTTAGATATATAGATGACGGATAAGCATGAGCATGTTGAAAAGTGCAGACTTCCACTTCGAGATTCATATCTCCTAAACGGTCTATGATATTAAGAAACGGTTTGCGCCATCAGACGCCTCATTTATCCCTCTAAATGTTTGTTTCTAAACCATATCCTCGTATCACCCATATTAAGGGGGTAAATTGAGTTCAAATTGTGAATAGGGTGAAATTTGGGTGCATTTTTAACATTTTATATTACATTTTGCCTACTTATGTATAAGCTAGAATCATGAAATTTGGTACACGTATGTCCCTTAATCGTGCCAATGTGCGCACCTAACGCGATGATCCTATCATTCTTATAAGTGTGTCAAACAATGAAATATACTTGTAAAAATCACCAAATTTACGAACAATCCAGAAATACGGCCAAATTTAACGTATAAGGGAGCGAGATACGACAAAATGTCACAGGACCAAAGTTGTAGATCACTCTGAATTGAAGGGACATTGTGCCATCCATTTTGTGATACGACTTACCGTTTAGCCAAAAAATAGCTCAAAAGGAATGTCTGCACAGTCATTAAAATTGCCTCCATATTTCAATATCTTTGGGGGGTAAAAAGTGAAAAATTTGAACATTTTGGAATTTTTCCGTCTGTTAGGGACCAAAAGCTATAATTTCACCAAATTTCAATTGTCTACCTCGTCTGGCAGGTTGTGCCGCCATCTTGATTTGGGGGGATAGGGGATAAAAATGAGGAAATTCCCGAAAATTTTTAAGCCCACGAAACCTATTGGTTATCGTTTTTTATATACTATACGACTGTGTTCTTATTCTGAGCCCAAAATTTGAGCCCCCCCAGCGTGCCCCCTTCAGGGAATTTTGAGAATTTCCGATTTTTCTAGGGATCCTGGGGTCATCAGTTTCCCTCGTACCAAGTTTCAAATTTCTGAGATTTCTGGAAGTGCCTCATTAATTCACGTCTTTTTTCATTTTTAAATATTTATATATACATCGCTCCAGCCCGACTTGCTTTTATATATATAGATGACGGATAAGCATGAGCATGTTGAAAAGTGCAGACTTCCACTTCGAGATTCATATCTCCTAAACGGTCTATGATATTAAGAAACGGTTTGCGCCATCAGACGCCTCATTTATCGCTGTAAATGTTTGTTTCTAAACCATATCCTCGTATCACCCATATTAAGGGGGTAAATTGAGTTCAAATTGTGAATAGGGTGAAATTTGGGTGCATATTTAACATTTTACATTCCATTTTGCCTACTTATGTATAAGGTAGAATCATGAAATTTGGTACACGTATGTCCCTTAATCGTGCCAATGTGCGCACCTAACGCGATGATCCTATCATTCTTATAAGTGTGTCAAACAATGAAATATACTTGTAAAAATCACCAAATTTACGAACAATCCAGAAATACGGCCAAATTTAACGTATAAGGGAGCGAGATACGACAAAATGTCACAGGACCAAAGTTGTAGATCACTCTGAATTGAAGCAACGTTGTGCCATCCATTTTGTGATACGACTTACCGTTTAGCGAAAAAATAGCTCAAAAGGAATGTCTGCACAGTCATTAAAATTGCCTCCATATTTCGATATCTTTGGGGGTAAAAAATAAAAAATTTGAACATTTTGGAATTTTTCCGTCTGTTAGGGACCAAAAGCTATAATTTCACCAAATTTCAATTGTCTACCTCGTCTGGCAGGTTGTGCCGCCATCTTGATTTGGGGGGATAGGGGATAAAAATGAGGAAATTCCCGAAAATTTTTTAGCCAACGAAACCTATAGGTTATCGTTTTTTATATACTATACGACTGTGTTCTTATGCTGAGCCCAAAATTTGAGCCCCCCCCCAGCGTGCCCCCTTCAGGGAATTTTGAGAAATTCCGATTTTTCTAGGGATCCTGGGGTCATCAGTTTCCCTCGTACCAAGTTTCAAATTTCTGAGATTTCTGGAAGTGCCTCATTAATTCACGTCTTTTTTCATTTTTAAATATTTATATATACATCGCTCCAGCCCGACTTGCTTTTAGATATATAGATGACGGATAAGCATGAGCATGTTGAAAAGTGCAGACTTCCACTTCGAGATTCATATCTCCTAAACGGTCTATGATATTAAGAAACGGTTTGCGCCATCAGACGCCTCATTTATCCCTCTAAATGTTTGTTTCTAAACCATATCCTCGTATCACCCATATTAAGGGGGTAAATTGAGTTCAAATTGTGAATAGGGTGAAATTTGGGTGCATTTTTAACATTTTATATTACATTTTGCCTACTTATGTATAAGCTAGAATCATGAAATTTGGTACACGTATGTCCCATAATCGTGCCAATGTGCGCACCTAACGCGATGATCCTATCATTCTTATAAGTGTGTCAAACAATGAAATATACTTGTAAAAATCACCAAATTTACGAACAATCCAGAAATACGGCCAAATTTAACGTATAAGGGAGCGAGATACGACAAAATGTCACAGGACCAAAGTTGTAGATCACTCTGAATTGAAGAGACATTGTGCCATCCATTTTGTGATACGACTTACCGTTTAGCCAAAAAATAGCTCAAAAGGATTGTCTGCACAGTCATTAAAATTGCCTCCATATTTCAATATCTTTGGGGGGTAAAAAGTGAAAAATTTGAACATTTTGGAATTTTTCCGTCTGTTAGGTACCAAAAGCTATAATTTCACCAAATTTCAATTGTCTACCTCGTCTGGCAGGTTGTGCCGCCATTTTGATTTGGGGGGATAGGGGATAAAAATGAGGAAATTCCCGAAAATTTTTAAGCCCACGAAACCTATAGGTTATCGTTTTTTATATACTATACGACTGTGTTCTTATGCTGAGCCCAAAATTTGAGCTCCCCCCAGCGTGCCCCCTTCAGGGAATTTTGAGAATTTCCGATTTTTCTAGGGATCCTGGGGTCATCAGTTTCCCTCGTACCAAGTTCCAAATTTCTGAGATTTCTGGAAGTGCCTCATTAATTCACGTCTTTTTTCATTTTTAAATATTTATATATACATCGCTCCAGCCCGACTTGCTTTTATATATATAGATGACGGATAAGCATGAGCAAGTTGAAAAGTGCAGACTTCCACTTCGAGATTCATATCTCCTAAACGGTTTATGATATTAAGAAACGGTTTGCGCCATCAGACGCCTCACTTATCCCTCTAAATGTTTGTTTCAAAACAATATCCTCGTATCACCCATATTAAGGGTGTAAATTGAGTTCAAATTGTGAATAGGGTGAAATTTGGGTGCATTTTTAACATTTTACATTCCATTTTGCCTACTTATGTATAAGCTAGAATCATGAAATTTGGTACACGTATGTCCCTTAATTGTGCCAATGTGCGCACCTAACGCGATGATCCTATCTTCCTTATAAGTGTGTCAAACAATGAAATATACTTGTAAAAATCACCAAATTTACGAACAATCCAGAAATACGGCCAAATTTAACGTATAAGGGAGCGAGATACGACAAAATGTCACAGGACCAAAGTTGTAGATCACACTGAATTGAAGCGACATTGTGCCATCCATTTTGTGATACGACTTACCGTTTAGCCAAAAAATAGCTCAAAAGGAATGTCTGCACAGTCATTAAAATTGCCTCCATATTTCGATATCTTGGGGGTAAAAAGTGAAAAATTTGAACATTTTAGAATTTTTCCGTCTGTTAGGGACCAAAAGCTATAATTTCACCAAATTTCAATTGTCTACCTCGTCTGGCAGGTTGTGCCGCCATCTTGATTTGGGGGGATAGGGGATAAAAATGAGGAACTTCCCGAAACTTTTTAAGCCCACGAAACCTATAGGTTATCGTTTTTTATATACTATACGACTGTGTTCTTATGCTGAGCCCAAAATTTGAGCCCCCCCAGCGTACCCCCTTCAGGGAATTTTGAGAATTTCCGATTTTTCTAGGGATCCTGGGGTCATCAGTTTCCCTCGTACCAAGTTTCAAATTTCTGAGATTTCTGGAAGTGCCTCATTAATTCACGTCTTTTTTCATTTTTAAATATTTATATATACATCGCTCCAGCCCGACTTGCTTTTATATATATAGATGACGGATAAGCATGAGCATGTTGAAAAGTGCAGACTTCCACTTCGAGATTCATATCTCCTAAACGGTCTATGATATTAAGAAACGGTTTGCGCCATCAGACGCCTCATTTATCGCTCTAAATGTATGTTTCTAAACCATTTCCTCGTATCACCCATATTAAGGGGGTAAATTGAGTTCAAATTGTGAATAGGGTGAAATTTGGGTGCATATTTAACATTTTACATTCCATTTTGCCTACTTATGTATAAGCTAGAATCATGAAATTTGGTACACGTATGTCCCATAATCGTGCCAATGTGCGCACCTAACGCGATGATCCTATCATTCTTATAAGTGTGTCAAACAATGAAATATACTTGTAAAAATCACCAAATTTACGAACAATCCAGAAATACGGCCAAATTTAACGTATAAGGGAGCGAGATACGACAAAATGTCACAGGACCAAAGTTGTAGATCACTCTGAATTGAAGGGACTTTGTGCCATCCATTTTGTGATACGACTTACCGTTTAGCCAAAAAATAGCTCAAAATGAATGTCTGCACAGTCATTAAAATTGCCTCCATATTTCGATATCTTGGGGGTAAAAAGTGAAAAATTTGAACATTTTAGAATTTTTCCGTCTGTTAGGGACCAAAAGCTATAATTTCACCAAATTTCAATTGTCTACCTCGTCTGGCAGGTTGTGCCGCCATCTTGATTTGGGGGGATAGGGGATAAAAATGAGGAAATTCCCGAAACTTTTTAAGCCCACGAAACCTATAGGTTATCGTTTTTTATATACTATACGACTGTGTTCTTATGCTGAGCCCAAAATTTGAGCCCCCCCAGCGTACCCCCTTCAGGGAATTTTGAGAATTTCCGATTTTTCTAGGGATCCTGGGGTCATCAGTTTCCCTCGTACCAAGTTTCAAATTTCTGAGATTTCTGGAAGTGCCTCATTAATTCACGTCTTTTTTCATTTTTAAATATTTATATATACATCGCTCCAGCCCGACTTGCTTTTATATATATAGATATTTCTGTTTCCAAATCAAAATATGTACTTCATGTAAGCTTATGAGGCATTTATATAGTAATTTCTGCTTTTAAATCTTCAGCAGATATTGATGCAATTTTCCAAATAAAGCTTTAAAACATAATCTTGTAGATTGTTTCGATCTTAAACATTGCAAAGGGATACGTCACTGCCTGTAACAATAAATGACTTAACCTTGGTGATAATGATGATGCTGATGATTGCTGTTTAAAAGGGCCTAAAATCTAGGTTATCGGCCCCAACTTAACCTTGGAACATTGTATATCGACACAAGAACATATCCATTCGTAAGGAGCAGAAAAACTGCAGTGAACGAGAACCTAATCTTTCACGTTATTAGGGTGCAGCTTTTAACGCCTCCCGTTGAGTACAAATCCTGCAGTACTGAATGCGCGTTCGCTGGGTGCACTTGTGGCTAGAAAACATAATTTTCTTTGCTATACGTCTCGTGAGCCTGAGGTAAAAGTAGTGCAGGTAGCGGGCTGGAATTAGAGGCGTATATCGACCAAACATGATCCCACCCCAAAACATGACGGAACCGTCTTGCTGTTGATGGCGCACTAGGATGAAGCGTTCGTTTCATATCTCACCAGATCAGATCCTAATTAGCACCTTATCTTTAATGGACGTATGCTTCGACTGTTCCTGATGTCATAGGCTGAGGTGTTGCTCCCCTCACATGAAGCGTCATATGGTGTAGCGTCAAGAGCAGATTTTCACACAGGCGTCCTTGATATCAACCGTTCGTAGTGCAGCCGATTTCACACTGTTTGATGCGACACATGCGCTTCGTCGACCCTACGATGATCCTTGTAGAATGAGGTGCCATTAGCAGTGGGCCTGTCCGTGAGCACTCTGTTTTGACTCTGCAGGCAGTAACTGTGGTGAGGTTAGAGGTAAAAAGTGATTGCAACATTCATTATAGGGCACAACTATGCTCCGCCGACGACGGCTCCTATTGAACAACTGCAGCCATTTGAACAGGGTTGCATTTTGGGCCTGCGGAAAGCTGGATGGACGTATCGACTGATTGCTGCACACGTTGGGCAAAATGAATCGGTGGTGTGCCGCTGTTTTCAGCAGTGGTCTGTGGAAATTTCCACACCCGTAGACTAGGCCCCGGACGTCCGGGCAGCACAGACGCACGTCAAGATCGATGCATTGTTCGAGCAGCGGTGGCCAATCGATCATCATCCAGGAACGAAATCCGGTCACATGTCACACCTGCTGCGTCACCAAGGACTTTTGGGAACCGACTGCTTGCAGCAGGATTATGATCACGTGTGCCTCTGGTAAGGCTACCACTGACACCGCGACACCGCCCAGCACGGCTAATCTGATATCGTGAAAGATTCGACTGGAGATGGTAATGACTCTTTGTTGTCTTTAGTGACGAGAGTAGGTTCTGCCTGTATGCAAGTGATGGACGTACATGTGTACGGCGTAGACCTAGTGAGTGGCGTATTCCAGGCTTCAAGGGGTGTGGGGCCAGCAGGTACAACTCACGGTCGCAGCTGGCGTTTCTGCAGAGTAACGTAACCAGTGTTCGCTACAGTGCACAGGTGGTTGTCCCCGTGCTACTCCCATTTCATCGACAGGAAGGGGATGTGCTTTTTCAGCAGGACAATATACGTCCACGTACAGCTGCTGCGACGCAACGTGCTCTACGTGATGCACAACAACTGCTCTGGCCAGCAAGATCTCCGGATCTCTCGCCAATTGAACACGTGTGGGACATGATGAAGCAGGAACTTACGCGTTCTTCAGAGCGTGCAAGAACCATTGCCGAATTGCATCAAAATGTGTAATATGCTTGGGACAATCTATCGCTGGATGCCATTCGGCACCTTTATGATCGTTTGCATGTGCGATTACTCGCCTGAGTGTATTTATGCGACTGTTTGGGCACCCTTTACTGTGACATGTGAGTTTAATTTCGTGTGAATTTATAACCATATACTCCTGCAATGATGAACTGCCTGTCACATCGCTTGTGAATAAAATGACCTTCTCCTTGTGGAGTTTTCAGTAAATGTTAATGTTATTCTGGAGGATAAAATATTAAGAAAAGGAGTCACAGCCAATTCTTATTTCTTTAAATCTCTCTTTATCAATAATCACGTCATTTTTATTAGAAAATTAATGGGGATTTTATGCTTGTAAATTCTTATCACTACAAACAGGCGAGTAATAATAATAATAATCGTATGGCCTCAGCTACCGTTTGCAGACATTTCGATTTGACGCCATCTGGCTGTCTGCTCGTCAATTTCGACGTTCCGGTTTACTCTGTCAGCCATCTAGCGGACCTAGAGTAAACCGGATCTCTCTTGGGCGTCTATGGCTGAGATTTTAATTAATTTTGTCGGGTAAATACCAAATGTATCACCAGAGATCTTATACATGCCGACATCGTACGACATGGAGTGTCGAATGGACTTTTTTCCGCCCTTCAAAAATCCGACTACCTCTGCCGGGTTTGAACCCGCTATCTTGGGATCCGGAGGCCAACACTCTACCACGGATCCACAGAGGCAGCTTAAACAGGCGAGTGTAAATTGCAAAACATAAAAGAAATAACCGTGTTCTATAATTATAACTTTAATATTAAATACGTCGATATTTTGTTGCATTCGTTTCTACAGAATAATATTATTTCAAGTTCTCAATCAACGTATCAAGATTGTCCAACATAGGTACTATATGGTCGGCCACTCTCCACTGTGGTCTGTTTCCAACAACAAACCATGGACGTAATGTCTCTTGGACCGCTATAAAACTCAACTGCTTGTTATCACGGGCACATTGATACTAACGGCAGCAACATGGATATTAAACCGGGAACGTACAGTATTAAAAGCCGGCAAACGGCATCAGTTTGTGAGAGCGTCATCAATGGTCTGCTTCTTCAATAAGTATCTTCATAGATTCAAGTTTCTTTCTCTGAGATTAGCATAAAGAGAAACTGTTATACTACTGCTACCGACTGATGTTTTTTCTGCTAGTACAAGCTAGCTGTGTAGTGTTTCGTCAATTAGGCTTTCAGCTCCTGTGTTTTAGGCTAATGGTTCGAACCGCGACACAAATCTGTCTATATTTACCGCACTTACGATCATCCGACAAAATTAAATCAACTCCGCGATAGTATTCGTCCAGAGGAATTTCACTTTTGCTGCTAAATAGCAGCACAATCAGAATGTCAAAATTGGTAGGCACCCCTTTAAGAGGCATGCAAGGCGGCAACTGAGGCTGTACTACTACTACTACTACTACTACTACTACTACTACTACTACTACTACTACTACTACTACTACTACTATAAGTGGCCTCAATGACGTCGATAGGAGGATGATCATTATCATGATCATATTGAGATAGGGAAAGGGTGATATCAGGCGTCGGCCTATTCCTTTCCTATCCAGTTACACCAAGGGAGTCTGCTCAAGGCTTAACGTCTGAGTCCGACGGACGAATCATCATCAGCAGTGACATATGGCCTCATTCCACATGAACACCGCGAGGAGGTTTTCAATTAATTCGAAACTTATAACACGCAATCTAGTAATTAGAAACTGTATACCACTAACTCTTCAACCTTCCGCCAGCATTCTGACAGTGATTATTTTTCCACCAATGGAACTCTAACCAGCTAACCACAGTGTCAGATCATAAAGATGTAACCTCTTAACGATCATGCCACCAGACTCATATAATAATAATAATAATAATAATAATAATAATAATAATAATGATGATGATGATGATGAGTAGCCTCCATGATGCATGCCCGTAGGTGAATGATCATAATGAGATAGAGAGAGGGTGAAACCAGGCGTCAGCACATAGTCTACTCCTGTCCAATTACACCAGGGGGATCTGCTCAAGGCTTAACGTCTCAATCCGACAGGTCTTTTTTTCTAGTGGCTTTACGTTGCACCGACACAGATATATCTTATGGCAACGATTGGACAGGAAAGGCCTAAGAGTTGGAAGGAAGCGGCCGTAGCCTTAATTAATTGCCTGGTGTGAAAATGAGAAACCACGGAAAACCATTTTCAGGGCTGCCGACAGTGGTAACAGGGTCTAACGATAATATATATTATTTTTATTGTTGTGTTTTTGTTTTGTTTACTCTGCAGACGTTTTCCTCTTTGTAACAGTTGCCTGTTCTTAGATGCCACATATTCCTATCCTGCCAGTTTTCTTGGTATAGACCTCTCATTTCCCTGGCTATAGCTTTTGTTCCCCTCCAAGTTGCCCGTGTTCTCCCTCGACATCTTCTCCCTAGTGGAGACCAATTGAGCAAACACTGTGGCCGTCGCTGTTTCTCCTCCGTCGGACATATCCATGCCGTCTCAGGGCTCGAGCATCAATCCTATCCGTATTCGGTTCTTCCACATCCATATCTATTGTTGTATATTCATTTCCAAGCTGGTAGCTCTCATGCTGCGCCGCAACACGTCCATTTCCACAAACTCAGTCTCTCATTCAGTGGCCAACACTCCGAGCGTTTTCAACCATAACACGCAGCAGCATATCTTTGCGTTAGTATGAATATGTGCCGTTTCCAAAAGATCCCATTTAAAGATCAAATAGCTACTCTTGCTTGAATTATCCGGGTTTCAATGCGACGGCGGTCTGATGGATGTGTCAATGTTAACGGAAGGCATATTGAACATTTCATGTAAGAAGGAGTTTCATGTGGATCGATTGTATGTTCTATTCCTGCGTGTTTTCCGTTGTAAAAGTACTATGTAGAGTTATGTAAAAGGAGTTCTAACATGGAAATAAAACTTTTCCAGACCCATGTCCATATTAAATATTTTCTTCTACTACGTTTGAAAAATGTGTCCTAAACCTTACTAGTTACACTCTGTATAAAGCTATCTTCCTCTTACCGGCTCCATCAGAGAGTTTGTCTATCCGAAAATGTTCTATGCATAGCAGTTATTTGCGTTTTGATTTTTAAAACAATAATAACGCATTGCGTCTGATACTACCTTATGGATAGTTTATCTCTCAGTTAAATGGAAAACTATACCGTACACGTGAGTACTGATTAAACTTTCCTCAGCTTATCACAGTTATTTATGGGGTTGCTGGTGCCACCCAGGCTAATTTTAGATTTGGCTGGGGTTTTCTAAGACCGCATGCCCTTCCCCATGCCACGTGATTCTTGAGATGAAAATCTCGTCCCAAGATCGACCGAAATTAGAACCTAGGCCTTCTGGGTGGGTAGCCAGCAACTAAGCCACTGATCTAATCATGCTCCCCTCGTGAGTACTGATTATCATTATTAATAATTCATTTATTTATTTAGTTTCCTTAAAGTGTACATATACACTCTTGGGGTGATACTGGGTCTATATTTCTACATTGCACAAGGACCGCCGCTAGGCTGCGTAGGGCCAGCTGCGAGAGGGAAAAACGTGCATCCATTTTTGTAAATAGCTTATCTTGATATTCCGTGCTTGTTAGTCACGGCAGGAGGCGACCCAAAATATCGAGCAAGGGCGAAACATTTCGGAAGACCTCGGAATATTAATAGTAAATTTTTGGCAAATAACCCTATTGGGAGAGATTTCGGTGATGTCATTAGCGAGGAAGTAATTAAGAATTTTGGAATCATTTAATGAAGCTGACTTCACAGGGAGGAATATATTTAATTGTGTCCTGCGAGAAGTTCGCCTGTCTATTGGCAGAGTAGGAATGGCATGAGGCAAGGACATCCAGTCAGAATACGCGAGAAAGTCACCCAGAGAATTAATAAATTACGTCCGTAAAGAAGCAGGAGAAATCAACGAACAACACCATTGTGATCGAGAAAATAGGCGGAAACACTGGTGTGAGTTTCAGAAAAATCGGTCTGGTGATTACAAGATCAGATGATTGCACAATAGCAGGGAACGCGTTGTACCGCATCCCTAGATTGAATGTAAATACCACATCTCATCACGAGAGGAGCAATCAGCATTCATCGGTCCGAGAGGGTGAACCTGCGATAGTCGACACCAAGAAGAGAACTTTCAAAAATTTGAAATGTTGGAAGATAAACTCGGAAATCTTAAAATTCAGTTGGTTTGAGATGTAGAAAATGTATAAAGTATTAAGGAGGAATAGAGACAACTTTGATTTTAAGACATTTTATTTACGACATTCATCTCGGTAGGTGGACATACCATAGAATTCGTGAATTTCTGCGGGGGAGACAGCCAAGTCCCAGATAGTTCTTTTAAATTATTAACACGGTTCCTTTGACAATCTGTAGCGGAGAACGGTTGGTTTCGTGTGCTACACTTGGCAAACACCTGGCAAGGGGTAGGAGCTTTCCACGATTTCCATCAGTTGATCGGTCTAGAACGGAGCGGTGTGGTCCATTTTGTGTTATGTGCATAATAAAATCTGTTAGTATGTTAGTTCAGACTCCAGAAAATTAATTTGTGTCACATCAAGAAAAGTGCTGAGCCAGTGTAATTGATAAGTTAGTGTTTAAGTAAAGAATGCCACCTCTCATTGAGAGGCACTAAGTCGGAGGTTGCTGGCTTGCTAAATGCAGCCAAAATGACGCCACACCAATCAACAATATTACAGGTCTGTCTAATTCCAATATTATGTCTTTGTAGTTAGACATGTAAATGCTTGTCCTTTTAAATTAGTAAGTCATGACACCGCGTTTTATAGGTGGCGTGTGTAGAATTAAGTATGTTACGATGATGATTTTGTGTCATGTCGACAGAAAGTTCCAGGAAACATTGTAGGTGTGAATGTCGATCATTTCTGTCGCCGCGAGGCGTAAAACAGTGTTAAATTTCTTAAAATGTAAAATTAAATATTACAATAAAAATCAGTTGAATATGTTCACGCCAGTAAAAGTTGTAATAATGATAAAGTGAAGATAAAAATTATAAGCGTAATAAAGTCAAATAATGATAATAATAATAATAATAATAATAAATAATAATAATAATAATAATAATAATAATAATAATAATAATAATAATAATAATGCATTCAGCACTTGTGTGAGCGAGGTTTAGAGTTTCATATCGAAATCCAGTGAAGTGAGATTATTTTGGCATTTGAAAATTTAATTTTGTGACACCGTGTACTGGAGAGATAGAATCATGGCATGCTATTTTTCTCCTGAGGTCTGAAAAAGTTTAGAGAAGCCACTTTTAGATCATTATGAAGTTGTTTAATTATTTGATAGCTTGTACTTAAAATTTGATCAGGCAAGAAGAAAAGGATCGAAATGAGGAATAAAATACTTATGAGAATAGTTAGGAAGAAAGTTTGAGGCAGAGTAAGCCCTGTATTTTATGAGCGGGAAATTCTAAGCAGGATGCCGAAGTGGAACTGCCCTGTAGTTTGATGGAGGGGAATTTATGTGACAGGGTGTGCAGCATACGTTGATGTGTAATATTTCCGAGACAGGCTGTATAAGAGAAGCGACATCCTGTAGCGATCCTGAATTATGTTAAATAGAGCGATTGAAAAATGTAAGGGTTGTCAAATTCAAGTGAGAGCGTTGTAACGCATATTTTAAGTACAAGTAATATTCTCCCATGATTATTGTTTTACGTAAGATTGTAGATAACGTCAGTTAAATCAAATTGACGATTCTATTTGATTCCAGCGAAGTGCATTCTGTTATAACCGACCTAACGAACAAACAAGTTTCTTACACACGGTCGAGGTAATACTTGATTATTGGAAATTGAATTTTATTTTGTATCTTTATGAAGTGAAAAACATCGTGAATTGGAAACATTGCGGGTGAGAGAATGAGTTTATCAGATTGAAAGTTTACCCTGCGTGTACTGATGAGAGTTTACTTCACTGGATAGTTTACAATGATACATATTTGGAGTGCTGACATTGCAGATTATTTGGCGCCTAACACTCTAGACCATGCCGCGAATATCGTGGTGGTTGTGATTATTCTTTTCAGTTATATGATGTAATATCAGCCGAGATTTGAGTTTACTTTTATTTAGGGAACTTCACTTCATGTGTTTGAATTTTAATGAGTGACAGATTGAACTATTCAGACCCGTTATTTATGGACATAGTTAATAGTATTCCAAATTCGAGTTTATTTCTGTAGCGTATTTTACTTCATGTGTTTGAATTTCAGTGAGAATTACATTGAAATATCCGGACATTGTGTTAAATTTTCGATTTCGTCCGGCAGTTTCAGTGATGTGCAGATACCATAGTGTTGGCTAAACGATAGGTTCGGGATGCCGCATGTACATGATTACTGTTAGTAGTATGCGGATAACATAGTGGAGGTTCAACGTTAGGTTCGGGATGCCGCATGTACATGATTACTGTTAGTGGTAATCGGATACTACAGTGTAGGTTCAACGTTAGGTTCGCGTTGGCGCGTGTACATGATTACTGTTATTAGTATATGGATACCATAGTGTAGTTTCAACGTTAGGTTCGGGATGCCGCATGTACATGATTACTGTTAGTAGTATGCGGATACCATAGTGTTGGCTCAACGATAGGTTCGCGTTGCCGCGTGTACATGATTACTGTCAGTAGTATGCGGATAACATAGTGGAGGTTCAACGTTAGGTTCGGGATGCCGCATGTACATGATTACTGTTAGTAGTAATCGGATACTACAGTGTAGGTTCAACGTTAGGTTCGCGTTGGCGCGTGTACATGATTACTGTTATTAGTATACGGATACCATAGTGTTGGCTCAACGATAGGTTCGGGATGCCGCATGTACATGATTACTGTTAGTAGTATGCGGATACCATAATGTTGGCTAAACGATAGGTTCGAGATGCCGCATGTACATGATTACTGTTAGTAGTACGCAGATACCTCATTGTTGGTTCAACGATAGGTTCGCGTTGCCACGTATACATGATTGATGTTAGTAGTATGCGGATACCACAGTGTAGGTTCGATAGGTTCGCGTGGCGCGTATACATGATTACCGTTAAGAATGTGTAGATACTCTTTTATCTTTTAGCTAGTGGCTTTACGTTGCACCGTCACAGATAGTTTTTATGGTGACGATGGGATAGGAAAGGCCTAGGAGTTGGAAGGAAGTGGCGTGGCCTTAAGTTACAGCTCCAGCATTTTCCTGGTATGAAAATGGGAAATCACGGAAATCCATCTTCAGGACTGCCAACAGTGGGATTCCAACCCACTATCACCCGGATGCAAGCTCACAGCCGCGCGCCCCTAACCGCACGGCCAACTCGCCCGGTTGTAGATACTCCAGCGCTGGCTCAATGATAGGGTCAGGCGCCGTTTGTATATAGCCAAGTCATATGGTAGGCATATTCATGAATCGACTTGAAAGAGGATACTGTTTGCAGTTGTGGATGCAGCTATGGAAGATATTAGCAGGTACTATTTAGGCCACGTTTCGGCATGATTTTACTAGCTGGAAAGGGCTTTCATTATATCGTTGCAACAGTATTGGCTTAAATGTAAGGGTTGTCCGACGTGGAAGGTTGGCTAATGAAGTCTGCTCCCTACTACTTAGCCGCGTGCGTTCAAGCTCGATGTACTTTCAATTTTTCTGTACATTGTTTCTCTTTTACTTCGAGATTTATTATTCGGGTATACGGTATGTTATGATAGTGTAGTGTGTTGACGTTCAGTTGGTTTTCTGTGTTGAGGAATTTTCACTACGAATGTGGTTTCTATTCGTCAGCTGTTTATTTTATTTTACATTATTTACATTACTTAGGTGAGACGTTGGTCTACTGATCACTTGTAGTGTAGTTTAAGGGGACAAGTGTAGGTAGACAGATTTGTAATTGTAGTTGTAGGTATGTTGAATTGGAAAGATTTCATTTTGGTTATTTGTCATATTGTAGACTTGTACGTCAACTAATTTAATGACGTAACTGTTTCATAACCTGGAAGTTTGTTTACTACGAAGACCTTTCGAGTGATTTATCACTTTTATAGTGTTTGGCGTTTCTTCTAAAACGCATAGTGAGTTTAATGTTTCCCTGCATTTCTCACTTTTGTTCCTTCAGGATGATGTAACGTATGATCCTCTCGGATAAAGTATTGTTGGTTCATTCTGAGCATCTGTTTTGGGGTTCCATATTTCGGCATCGGAATTTATCTATAACTTAAGGGTTTTACGAGATGACAACACATGGTGTGATTTTTATTTCAGATTTTGATAATTGCTATTAACTGGTATTAAACACCGCACTTTTAAATAATAATTCGCAACCTATTCAGAGCAACTGCTAGTTAATATGGTTCGATCGACCTTAATTAAATGTTAATCTGGAATTATACTTGTTGAAGATCAGATTTTCCACGGATTATGTGGGTTAACTCTCAGTTAACGTTTGGGTCAATGTTGCCCGATGTTTAGGTTTTCTGTTCCTTTTTCTGGTTTTGCAGTCACATTGCGTTTTCTCTTTTAACTTGGGAAGACACTAATGTAAATAATTTCAAGATACTTTCGCCGTCCATGTTATGCAATGTGACATTTTGTGAAACATTCTATTTTCCCTTTTTTTTTTTTTAAATTCAGTAAATATGTTGTCGTGATTTCGTTCAATAAATTTTAGTAAGCACATTTTTTATCTTTATTTGAAATAGTTATGCTCCCCTCTAAACCCTATCGATCGGTCAATGAAGTTACTGAAAAGAATCCTACACGACTCCAAGATCTAAAAATCAATATTGTTCTACCTAAACAGCCGAGGCAGACGACCGACGATGGGACGGTAGGTTCAAGGGTTCAGTAAATGAAGAAAGGGAAAGCCCCACATAACGAAAGTGCGTTCATCCCCATATTTATGTTTACATAAAATCTGCTGAAGAATTACAGATATAGGCTATAGACGATTTCACACGTACATATTTCCACTCTAAACACCGTGCTTTTAATAATAATTATCTTGGTTCATGCTATTAAATATTAAGAGTAAAAAGTCCCAGTCATTCATACCCTCACTCGTACCCCTGTATACGCACTCTTCCGACCTCATCCTCATGCAAAACCGCTCCTACATGCGCATGCATACAATTCGCCCACATTCGACTGTACTTGCAAACATCATTTTTGAAATACTTATACAAGTTACATACATCACATATGGGTTTATATATACATATACATTTTCTTTACTGCCTGGAGAAAGTGAGGAAGAGAAAGCAGTTTTACTTCAGATGGTAAAGGATTCCATGGCCGAATAGACCGTGCGTAAAATCCATTTAAACATGAGATTGTTCTGGCGAAGGGGTTACAAGAGTAACTCCTTGGTCTCTCTTAACAGAGCGCTAATTAAGCTGCCGGCAATGGAAAGGGAAGAGATGTATGTTGTCTGTCAGAGATTTCTTAAGGAAGGCTACGTCTATTTGTTTGCATAATTAGTTCACTGGTAACAATAACCTGGCTGTGTTTAAAGGGATGTGTTTATTTGTTTATAGACGATTTCACACGTACATATTTCCACTCTAAACACCGTACTCTCGTCCCTGGACACCTTCTAGTTTTCTCATTATCCTTTGTGATTGGATGGCAGGAAGGGTCTTGCCAGGAAAATGTATGCTGTTCGTAGAGCTTTACTTCATCTTCTGGAGAGACATCTGCGGACAAAACCTAGTGCTCTGCATGCCTTACATCTCACTTCATCTACGTGCTTATTCTATTTTAGATTCTCCTAATGGAAATATCCAGCAGTTTGACAGAATTGAAAGACGGTACAAAGAACCTCGTTTATCCGGATTAAATGGGACCGGACCTGATCCCGATGATCAAAAATCCGGATAATCCGGAAAAACTAAAAACTAAATACAGTACATGTTATATAATCTATTAACATAAGTTGTATAGTAATACCTTTCTTCGATTGTACAAAAATATAAGAACACTTTTCGTTTATTTACGACTCTGTTTTATGCACTAAAATAATCGGTGAGTTTTTCTGTTTTACATTTGTATAGTGTTTGCGCGCAGCACGTTCACGAAGATGTTTTACTAACAACAGTTCTGCCGGTGTGGTTTCAATCAAAGATTCTAAATAGTCCATCAGTTTACCCAGCTGCATTTTTGCCTCTCCATGAGTCATTGTTTCTTCTGATCGAGCGTTGGTTTCATTTTCGAATTCACCATCAGTGAATTAATAGTGCGTTGCATTCAGAAGAGCGTGGGTTCGAATATTTGCTCAGCCGTTCTGGGAATGGTTTTCCACGGTTTCCCATTCACAATTCCAGGGTAAAGCCGAGATGGTACCTTTGCTAGACCGTGGCCGAATTACTTCCAATTCCTGTCCTTAACTATCCTTGGCGGAAAGGACATTCAAGAAAAGTCGACGCCGTAAGAGAAGTTCTGTACAAGTAAAAATAAGTGTTTTTAATTTTCGATCCAGATAAACCGGAGAACCGGATTAATGAAGGCCGGATAAACGACGTTCTTGTGTAGTTGGATTCCACATAGAGTAGGTTGATTATGGAGTGGTTGTCTGACTGCTTTTTTTTTTTTTTTTTTTTTTTTTTGCTAGTTGCTTTACGTCGCACCGACACAGATAGGTCTTATGGCGACGATGGGACAGGAAAGGGCTAGGAGTGGGAAGGAAGCGGCCGTGGCCTTAATTAAGGTACAGCCCCAGCATTTGCCTGGTGTGAAAATGGGAAACCACGGAAAACCATTTTCAGGGCTGCCGACAGTGGGGTTTGAATCTACTATCTCCCGAATACTGGATACTGGCCGCACTTAAGCGACTGCAGCTATCGAGCTCGGTCTCTGACTCTACTTAATCTTGTACAGTATATGTACACTTCTTAATATTTATACATATTTTAGTGACATCACACCACAGATCTATACTATCCAATTGGAATAATACCAGATTATCATTATTTTTCTCGGCTCTGTAAATGACTGTCATCGAATTTATACGATCCAGTAAGTCGAGAGCATAAATCGTGTCGAGGAGGGGTCCTATCACACCACCCTGAATGACTCCAGAAGTAATTGTGGTTTGGTCTGATTTGGTTCCCCACGAACCTACTACGCTGGCGTAGCAGGGGGAGAGGTGATACTCCCACGTGGCGCGTCCCAGGTGGTGGACAGGGGGTCCTAACCGGCTTGGCGGCGGACTTGAGGGAAATAAAATACCTCTCGCGGACCAAACACACAACCCCCTGAGGGTGGGGGACGCAGACGAAGAATACGCCCACGGTATCCCCTGCCTATCGTAAGAGGCGAATAAAAGGGGCGACCAAGGGATGATTGTTTTGCAACCATTAAACTACTTGTGATTAGTACCACCACGCGGAGAACATCATGGGTCGCTTTTACTTGCGCGTAGTACCGCTCCCTAAACCACCCCGTTTCCCAGAATGTACCTCCCTATAACCCTTCTAAACAAATTATCTAACTTACACGTAAGCATGCGGTTTAAGTGAAGGCCATCTGAGCACAGATCCCTATCTCCTACCCACCCATTAGGATCTAGAAATGTCACACAGTTGATATTATTATTATTATTATTATTATTTTTTTGCTATGGGCTTTACGTCGCACCGACACAGATAGGTCTTATGGCGACGATGGGACAGGAAAGGCCTAGGAGTTGGAAGGAAGCGGCCGTGGCCTTAATTAAGGTACAGCCCCAGCATTTGCCTGGTGTGAAAATGGGAAACCACGGAAAACCATTTTCAGGGCTGCCGATAGTGGGATTCGAACCTACTATCTCCCGGATGCAAGCTCACAGCCGCGCGCCTCTACGCGCACGGCCAACTCGCCCGGTATTATTATTATTATTATTATTATTATTATTATTATTATTATTATTATTATTATTATTATTATTATTATTACAGTAACAATGAAAGTTATACCAAAAGGTGCTTGTAAGGAAACAAATGTTTCGACGAGGCATATCAAGATGCAGTTAATGAAGTTGCAGTGTGGCGTAATAACTGGCTGCAGTCTAATACGAATATAGACGTTGTGGAACTATAAAAGGGAAAACAGAAATAATGTAGAAACTAATTCATAGAATGGGAAAAATCTACCTGAGACAACAAATAGAATCAATCCAAGATGACTAGAGAAACAGGAACATCCGCAAGATGTATGGAACTGTCAACACAATTAAAAACTATTTCAACCAAGACAGAGTATTATGGGAGAGAAGTCTGGAAATGTAATTGCTGATCAGGACAATTATTAAATTACTGTAAGGAATACTTCGATTCCTTACTGAAATGTGCAGATGCAACAACCTGTATTAGTAAACCATCTAGTTCTCCAGCATAAGAACAAATACGGTAACAGAGCCATCATATCAAGAGGTATTCCGAAGTATTATAGGTTTAAAAACAATAAAGCTTCAGGTAGTGACAACATTCCTGTTGAACTTATTAAATATGGTGGAGAAAGTTTACATAAAGCGTGATTCAGCAACCCCTTCTACTGTAGTTTTAAGCAACCCACAATACATGTTACAAAGGCTTTTCAGTCAGTCAAACACACAGCAAATACAATGCAAATTATAACACTATAAACATACCTGTGAAATACACACTAACAGGATGACCGATATCTTACCATTTGTGCGTTGCGGCGTTGTTCGCCAATTGCCAGAGAACTGCAATAATACCTCAGGTGGGTCACTGCAGACACAGTGTCTGACCAGACAGTAAGGAACCGGTTAAGAGAAGTGTCGTTACGATCCAGACGTACTGTTCAAGCGCCCCGTATAACACAGCAATATCGTGAAGCTCGCATTCTGTTTGCCCGTACCCACGTCAACTGGCAACTTCGCCAATGGAGACCTGTGTTGTTCACAGACGAGTCCAGAATACCCCTGACACAGCGTGATGGACGTCAACGTGTATGGAGCAGTACATGCTAAATGTTGTCCAGGAAGGCGACCGATTCGGACAACGTTCTGTGATGCTGTGGGGTGGCATCAGTATTGATGGCCGTACGGATCTTGGCGTCGTTCGTGGTAATCTTACCGCTGCGGGGTACATCGAGCAGATACTGCTACAGCATGTGTTGGTTGCTGCATACGGTGTTGGCCCTGAATTCGTACTTATGCATGACAATGCCAGGACTCATAAAGCGCGCATCACCAGAGCTGTCTTGCGAGAACTGGACATTCAAGAGATGGAATGGCCAGCAGTGAGTCCCGACCTTAATCCTATCGAGCATGTGTGGGATAGGCTTGACAGAAGTGTTCCTGGGCGTCCTGTTTCACTATATACTCTGCAAGACCTCGAACATTCTCTCATTGAAGAAAGGGACCTGATACCGCAACATGACCTCCGTCGACTTATACGGAGCATGCCACGTAGGTGTCAAGCTGTGACAAATGCTCGTGGAAGACATACACCATACTGAAGCTCTCGAACTGTGAGAAAAATCCACCCTGGAGGACTGTCATCACTTTGTTTTCGCCCCTATTAATACATTTCCATTTTTGTTCTGAAAATGAACGCGATCCCATCCATATTCATTTGTATACTTCAACGGTAGAGAATAAAGGTTTGGTTGGTAATATACCTGGGTGTGAGCTATTGTTTGATGGAACATCGCATATGTTCAAAAACATGTTCCCCTAATTCTTTTGAACTCTGTATTTTAAAATGGTATGAGTAAAGAAGTGAAATCAGAGATAAGGCTTTTTGCGGATGATTTTATTCTGTATAGAGTAATAAATAAGTTACAATATTATGAGAAACTGCAAAATGACCTCGATAACATTGTGAAATGGGCAGTACGCAACGGTATGATGATAAACGGGGTTAAAAGTCAGACTGCAATTTTCACAAATAGGAAAACAGCTCTCAGTTTTAATTACTGCGTTTATGGGCTGAATGTTCCTTCTGGGATTTATCATAAGTACCTAGGTGTTAACATAAGGAAAGTACATTATTGGGGTAATCACATAAATGGGACTGTAAATAAAAGGTACAGATCTCTGCACATGGTTGTGAGGGTGCTTAGGGGATGTAGTAAGAATGTAAAAGAGAGGTCATGTAAGTCTCTGCTAAGACCCCAACTAGAGTATGGTTCCAGTGTGTGGGAGCCTCACCAGGATAACTTGATTCGAGAACTGGAAAAAGTCCAAAGAAAAGCAGCTCGATTTGTTCTGGGTGGTTTCTGAAAAAAGTGTAGCTTTACAAAAATGTTGCGAAGTGTGGGCTCGGAAGACTGGGGAGAAGGGGACTAGCTGCAAGCGGTATGTTTACCGGGCGAGTTGGCCGTGCGGTTAGTGTCTCGCAGCTGTGAGCTCGCATCCGGGAGATATTGGGTTCGAATCCCACTGTCGGCAGCCCTGATAATGGTTTTCCGTGGTTTCCCATTTTCACACCAGGCAAATGCTGAGGCTGTACCTTAATCAATGCCACGGCCGCTTCGTTCCAACTCCTAGGCTTTTCTTGTCCCATCATCGCCATAAGACCTATCTGTGTCGGTGCGACGTAAAGCAACTAGCAAAAAACAAAAAAACAGTATGTTCCGAGTTGTCAGTGAAGAGATGGCGTAGAACGACATTAGTAGACTGATAAATTTAAGTGGTGTCTTTAAAAGTTGGAGAGATCACAATATGAAGATAAAGTTTGAATTCAATAGAACAAATTGGGAAAAAAATTCGTTTATAGAAACGGTAGTGTTAGGGAATGGAATAACTTACCAAGGGAGATGTTCAATGTTTTTCCAATTTCTTTGAATCGTGTAAGAAAAGGCTAGGAAATCAACATATAGGAAATCTGCCACCTGGGCGACTGCCCTAAATGTAGATCAGTAGTGATTGATTGATGGCAGTAGTTCCAAACCACGATACTCTAGGTGTACAGAACCTGCACTAACCATTGGTATCGTCGGCGTTGTCACAACAAAGCACGCATTACCAACAGCTGGTGACATGTCGTACACAGTCTGAGCCATACTTCGCTACGTGTCTGCTGTGACAATGCCAGCGGTTATAATTGCTGCTTGAAGCGATAGACCTGCTGCCGCTCAGACTAGCGTAAGGATCATTACTCTTGGTTGTACCATTATTGTCCTACCTTTTTGGCTCTAGAGATAAAGATTTTGCGAATTTATCTGAAATCTGCCATTCGTTTAAATCGGCGATTTGAAAAGTTTGTCTCATTACACGCATACTTGGTTGTAATACCTGTTTGATGAATTCCATTTTTCAGGTCTTCGTTCCTAAAATACACTGGGAAATTTTTATCGTACAGGATTAAACTTGAAGTGTGCTCTTTCTGGTTTCGAGGAAAGTAATTAATCACTTTAGTTCTTAAGCGAGCATTCAATCGATTTATAAGGCAGTGTATTGCTAAGTGTTGTTAAATACCAGAGATCCATTTCAATGATACCGTAGATAATATGGTATGTCCAACCATTTGTTCCGTTTCTGTACGAGGTGGAGTATGAAATGAGATGAATCTTCGTAGCGAGTTGATACGGCCGGATGTCCTTCCTGACGTCAACCTCGAAATTAATTGCATGATATTTGATGGTACGAAGGGTGAGCGGGGAACCCGGTGCCGGCATATAGCCTACTCCTGTCGAATAGCACCGAGAGTTCTGCTCAAGTCTTTACGTCCCCATCCGACAGACGAATCACCATCAACAGCGTAACATTCCCTTTCACCACATGAGCACTGTGGAGAGATTTGGAATTTAATTCATGCTTTCCGCAAGCAATTTAATGATTAGAAATGTATACCACCACCTCCCCTACCGTACCTGCCAACATTCCGATGATGAACAATTTTTCGACCAACGAAACTCTAACCGGATAACCATGGTGTTAGACCATATACACTTACAATTATCCCCAAAAGGAATTTTCACCCCATCAACGCAGTACGGTAATTAAATCTGAGAGGACTTTTCCTATGTGTGAAACTCACAATCTGACTTTTAACCCCGTTTATCATCATACAATTGCCTATTGCCCATTTTACAATATTAACGAGGCCATTTTGCTGTTTCTCACAATTTTGTAACTTATTTATTACTCTACACAGAATGAAATCATTCGCAAAAAGCCTTATCTCTGATTCCACCCCTATACTCATATCATTTATATAATAAAACATAAAAGTTCAATAATACTCCCTTGAGAAATTCCCCACTTAATTATTACAGGTTCAGATAAATCTTCTCTACTCTAATTCTCTGAAATCTATTTTCTAAAATTGTATAGCCAGCCATTCAGTCAATCTTTGTCTAGTCATGTTGCACTCATTTTTGCCAGTAGTATCTCATGATCTACCCTGTCAAATGCCTTACATATGTCAATCGTGATACAGTCTGTTTGACCTCCTGAACCAAAGATATCTGCTATATGTTGCTGGAATCCTACGAGCTGAACTTCAGTGGAATAACCTTTCCTAAACCCAAACTGCCTTTCATCGAACCAGGTATCAATTTCGCAAACATGTCTAATATAATCAGGAATAATGCTTTCCAAAGCATACATGAAATGCATGTCAAACTGACTGGCCTGTAATTTTTAGCTTTATGTTTATCATTTTCACCTTTCCTTTATACACAGGGGCTACTATACCAACTCTCCATTCATTTGGTATAGCTCCTTCATGCGAACAATAATCAAATCCTTACTTCAGATATGGTATTATATCCAAACCCATTGTGTTTAGTATATCCCCAAAAATCTTAAATTTCAACTGCTTTTCTAGTTTTCAACGTTTGTACCTTATTGTAAATGCCGTTGTTATCGTAGGCAAATTTTAAAACTTCTTTAGTGTTAGTCACCTCCTCTATCTGGACTTTATCCTTGTAACCAACAATCTTTACATACTGCTGACTGAATAATTCTGGCTTTTCAAGTTCCTCTTGACATAAAGTGTATATTATAAGGCGCAGAAAACATTACATTTCACCAGAAGAGAAACTTGCAGGAACTCTGAGGTAAGGGAACTGGAGAAATTAAATTATTTTTGGAATATAAGATAATAATATTTTATGTTCTATTTTTTCATATTATACATAATTCTTTCAGCAGTTTATTCTGAATGAAATGGAATTAAATCAAATTATCTTGTAATCTCCATCAATTTTAATTTCCGTCTTGCTTTGCGAAATCGACAATTACTCTCTCTCTCTCTCTCTCTCTCTCTCTCTCTCTCTCTCTCTCTCTCTCTCTGTGGCTAAAATCGGGTCATCTTCTCCTTTTTTGCTTGCGATACATTCTGCGACCTCTAGAAACAGATAACTGGCCAGTAGAATTGGTGTTTTGCAATGGGGTAGTAGATGTAGTTGCCGCAGTTTCATTGGGTACAACCTTAGTATTCGAAATAGGAGTCTAATTTAAATTTCCAGATATATCTTCCGTGTCATTATCTGAAACGGATAGTAGGTTCACGAACATTGGTGTTGTCATAAGGATATCTTTCAAAAATGACATCTATTCAAACAAGACACATTTGCGTTTTAACAAACGAAAATGATCGTTTCGAGATTTGTGAAGGCTTACGAACTTCTTGGATTCTTGCCTATAATTATCGCTTAAGGGTTTTCCATTTCATCATCACTTCCGTTTCTGGAATACAGAGAACCATAATTGGTAAAGGAAATTTGATGTCTTGTAATCATAATATTGCATAATATTGTCATGTATCCGAACTGAAAATTAAATACAAGTACAGTAATTGATTTGTTTCAGGTTTCTAGCAACAGGATATTCATACAGAAGTTTATACATTTTTAATTGTATTTCTCATTGCAACATATCATTAATGATGGGAGAAGTATGCCGTGCCTATGTTATTGAGTGTTTAGCATGCTACGTTCTTGTCCTGAATATCGTAAGCTCGATCCAGGACAAAGTCGTGGATTTTTGGAGACAGGAAAATCCATAGCTTTATACCTACTCATGTCAACAAACGTTGATCCCCCAAGTCAGGTTGGATTTTGAGCAGATCGACCATCAGCTGGCATACATAGGCAAGATATCACTGAAAGTGTTCAAAAGGATGGTAAGGTAAGGGTTATTCTGCCAGAAGGCAGGTCCGAACCTACGCAGAGGTGTTCCTGAGCCGGAGTTTACGTGCGGTAGGGTGGCCAGTTCCTTTCCGCTCCTCCATTCCCTTACCCCCTACCAACAGCGCGTGGTAACCCATCCAACTCCTCACCACGCCCAATGTTGCTTAACTTCGGAGATCTCACGGGATCCGGTGTTTCAAGACGGCTACGGCTGTTGGCCAAAAGGATGGTGGTGATGATTATAGTTTTAATAGGAAGAAAATCTGGACAACTATTCTCTCTCAACACTTATCAGAGGGAAAATGGAAGATGTCCGGCCCGTCGAGAAATGAAGGTATCCAGAAGAAGTTAAGGGCCACGAAGGACGTGAATATGAACGACTCCCTAAGTCTCGCAAACCTAATACCGGCGGGGTCCAAGGAGAACAAGACTTGAGTAAATGTGGTTGAATAGGAAATATTAAAGTGAGAAGACCTGGCATAAGTAGGCGGAAGCCATGCCATACTTACGTGAAAGCCAACCCACGCTCGGAAATCGAAAGACTCTGTGGTCTACTTTTAGTCGTCTCTTACTCTCACCCACAGGAGGAACTGGAGAGATGATGACTGATCTAGTTTCCTTGTTGCCTTCTTCACAAAGCCAGAAGCAGCTGTTACTCATCAGCCTTCTAAAAATATACTGGATGCATGCACAAATCGATTCTATGACTCCCACTTTCACACCATTCACTAAGGTAATGGCCTTGGGAGAATGGTGTTGCTGCCATCACTCAAACGTTTGCTACTTTCATTATGGAGTTTTTGACAAAAGAAATGCTTTCAATTTCCTAATGATATAGCACAATTCTTGAAATGTTGGGGGCGTGATAGCCAAATGGCATAGTCGCGGGCTTCTCACGAAGATGATAGTGGTTCGAATCCTGACCAATACAGGCGGGTTTAATGAAATGAAAAGCGTGTGCTTTTAATTCGGATTGCACGTAAACTGGAGGTCCTGTGGCTATGGATAAGGTATAAACATTCAGATAACATAACATGCTTGATTTGAACACAAATACTTACGCCGGGTTCAATTTATATATCAAGTAAATTTCGACGCGATAGTTGTACGTTTCTGCATATCGTAAAAGAACAAAACAGATGGGACTTTATCGTGACATGGTTACTGAAAAGCAAAGATCTATATTTGCTGTCATTGTAGGGTGAATCTTTTTGTTAGTTAATGTCAGAGTTTTAGCTCATCGCCAGCCTCGTGTACACATCCGAATTCGAGCCTATGGCATTGTTATATCTATAGTAGTCTGCATAAGTGAAGTTATTTAGGCCTAGGGTTAGATGCAGACGAAGAAAAATTTACACCTTTTCAGTATAGGGAATCTGATCGTACAACATGGACTTTACTTACTTCTTCTCCCTGCCTCGGTGCTGGTCGTGATCATATGCACACGCAAGGTGGTAAAGAGTTAACCCTTAAGGGCTGATCTTTTTCTAAACTTTGCTTACTAACATCTAGTACATACAGGAGCATTCATAGAATGAAATTTCAACTTTGTCTGATGAACAGTTTCGGAGGAATGAATGTTTTGTTTTCAAGGATTTTATCCTCATTTCATTTCATTAGGGGCACTTCCTCTTAAAACAGTAATCACCACCACTACCACCACCACTACTACCAATACCACCACCACCAACACCACCACCTGTAATTGTTTGAAACCCTTCCTTAGTGTGATTACCTACACTGTAATATAATTGTATCCGCAAAATTTCATTTTTTTTTCGTCCAATAGTTTTGCCTGGGCGGTGATTGACAATCAGTCAGGACATTGCATTTTACAAATTGTGCCCGTATGTAATAACAGCACCTACGCTAGCTGATGCGGTGAGACACAAGAAATCACAGTTAGTGCCCATTCTATGAAAATTGGCACAAATGAAGTTTTGTCATGGCATATGGAATATATGAAGGATATAAGGCTAATACAATCCAGAGAATAACCTTTAATCTTCTCACATTTATTAAAATTGTAGGCAATTATAAAAAATCTGATTGTGCATAATGATCACTACTAGACTCATTTAATATCATCTGATTAAAAGATTTACATGTCCATCGTAAACAAACAAATGAGGTAACATCCAGTAGAAATTCCCTAACTTTCTTCAGTAGTGGTGGTGGTGATTATTGTTTTAAGAGGAATAACTTTCCTCAGAAAATTTTGAGTACCTATTTAATTTTTAATTTTAATAATCATTTTCAATTTATTATGGAAAAGACTCGCCCATAACAGCTTACCGAGACATCTTCAAGTTTATTCTGTAAAAAATAAGGAAAAGTCTTAAATACTGTACTTGAATTAATATCTGAGATTGATACAATTAAATGATATAACTTTTTTCTTGGTGAGAAATTGAAAGGATCTTCAAAATTATTTACAATATTTTTTAAATTTTATGACCTTATGGGAAATTCTCGCTAATTAACTCGATTCATTGATGGTATACGACCATTGCATTTTCAGTCATGTAAAATGGAATTAATCCAACTAAAAATATTATATGTGCTTCACCATTTTTAACGGAGTAGGCAAGACAACGTTGATTGCATGAAAATATGCAACGATGAATCACTCATAAATTACACAAAATCACGTAAGTCGAACACTGAAAGAAAGTAAGAAGGGCACAATATAAATTTAACTAGCTACGACCACATCATTCAATTACAAATTCATACAAATACCAAAATCTACAAATATAAAAGGCATACACGTCTGTATTTCTCTGTTTAATTCAAATCGTTATTATTATTATTATTATTATTATTATTATTATTATTATTATTATTATTATTATTATCATAAACTGGTATAAAACTGTGATCGATATTATTGAGTTATCTTTACTGAAAAGAGGTGTAATCCGTCTCTACTAATTTTATAGTATACTAATTCTGTATCAGTGACTTACGGCCGACAGCTTTAAGGGCCATTCTTTACGAAATAGCATTCGAATGTGACCTGATCTAAACTTGCGCAGACTTTGTGTACACATGGCATACATGGCAAGGAAATACTCATGATAAATCATCGTAATAAAATTCATACCACATTAAATCTTATAAGACCTTGTCCATCTGAATGCATTATTATTTACCCACGGATAATTTAACTGGCGAAGTGCCGTAACTCTCATTTTATCCCAACAATTCACGTTTTACAATTCTACGAAGTCAATATACTCAAGGGTATAGCGCAAAATTCTAATTAGTGGTTTCCAATCGCACTATTGCATGCAACAAAATACTGTATCATTCTACGATGTCATTAACCCTCATAGTAAGAACATTCTAAATCAACGTCGAATGCCGTACGCAATTCTGCGCACACACACACACACACGCGCGCGCGCGCGCGCGCGCGCCTCACAATATATGACACAAAATCACGTGGTTAACCATATTAGTTTTGTATTTGGCCTTACCGATGCATTTCAATTTATGTTCATTATTATTAGGCCTTATACTCTCATTAAATTTGACTCGAGTTTATTTATGATGACCTTGAATTAAGTTAGACCACAAGATTCCGAAGATTCTAGAAAATTCAACTCTGAATCATAGCCATGAATAACTAGTATTTAAAAAATAAATTAGTCATACTCTTAATAATTTATTCACTAATATTTAAACGGCTTGGACAAAATAGGTTTAATTCCATTATTATTAAGGAATTAATATCCTCATATCCACAATCTATGGTTTAATTAGTGAAGAATACATTTATCACCCTCATGATTGTCCATGTCAACTAGTAGAAAACTCATCGAGAAGAAAACGCAAAAACTTGCTATCTTCAAGAATAAATACAGAACTAAACATTGAATGAAGCTTCCTAGTAAAATTATTGCGATAATTCTCAGTCGTGTGGTTACATTGCCTAACGCTAAGAAATTGAACGAATGCTCAAATCTACAAATTTACGGCACGCAGGAACACGTCGATCCTCTGGTTTGGTGATGTTTGTGGCTGCTTGATAAGATGATATTCCTCACATCCTGCCTGATGTAGAGGCTAACCCTCCGTTTAGGCTGTCATGGTGCTGGCTTCGATGCTGGGCGGAATATCCATATTAATTTCGGCTGATCCCTCGTTGAACATCGTGAAAAGTCGATTGGAAAAGCACAGAACTATTTTTATCGTATTACTAATGAAGGCAGGGAGTATATTTTGAGATTTTACAACTATTTAGGGAATATAAAAAGGACTATAAGTTATTTTGAACTGTATTAATCGACTATAATTTAATTTTCTTCAAAGAAGGTGCAAAGACAAGGATCGCTTCGTAATTTCATGAGCGTGTAAAGCCGTGTCGTCCCAAAACTCACGAGTTTCAAAACTCACGAGTCTCAAGACTCACGAATTCCAGGAAGAGGATTAGTGAGAACAAGTTTCTCTACCTGGGCCAGTCTCAAAACTCACGAATGGTTAAATGTCCACCCTATTAGTGATGAGTTAATCGAATACTTTTAATAATCAAATAACTTCCATCCGATTATTTAAATAATCGAATAAATAATTTTTCTGAACCGAGGGATTGTTTCAATGAATGTTACTAAGCACTGTGCACCTGGCTTAAATTGATGTGTTTCTGTGCAGTGTGCTGATTTCAGTGAATAATCAAATAAAATAATAGAATGAGTTTGAAATATCATTCAGTTATATCGCGCGGAATAATAGGATCCGACACGGATACTTGTTTCGGTTTAAATGTGTCTGGTAGATAACCGACTGAAGTAACTGAATAGATAAACGCTTACGAAAATTAGAAATACGCCTTTTTACAAATGAATCTCCAAATGTTGAAACTAAATGAGTGGATTAACTGGCTTGACATCTAATATCTCTAAATAAAATTCCTTATTCAAGTAAATGCCGCCTTCTGGCCGCGTTATGGATCTAAGCCCCAGTACTAACAACTGACAGTTTCTTTTAACTAGCAGCGGGAAATATACCTACTTTAATTTTATGTCGTCCAGCTGCATGCATAAATAGTTAGCATTCTGGCCTGTGGTCCAAGGGGTCTCGAGTTCGGTTTCCGGTCAGGTGGGAGATTTTAACTTTCATTAGTTAATTCCTATGGCTCGGGGACTGAGTGTTCGTACCGTCTTCAGCATTAGACTTCATCTTCGGTAGGGCTTCGTCCTCACAGATGTGCAGGTCACCTATACGGCGTCAACTCTAAAGACCTGCACCAGACCACCCCGGAGGCCACATGCCACTATTATAAATTTATGTGAAAGGTAAGAAATACATCATATTAACTTTAAGACAACAGCAAAGAATTTTTAAGATAGTGATAATAATACACCTCGGTCTCTTTCATTCACTAACCATTATTTTTCCCCCGTGGGTTGGGGTGGCAGAATAACATTCACAGTATCCCCTGCCTGTCGTAAGAAGTGACTATAAAGGGCCCACAGGGGCTCTTAAATTATTTAAGAAAAGACTAGATAAAATACTGATAGGCAATCTGCTACCAGGGTGACGGCCCTAAGTCGGTGGAAAAAACATAGGTTAAAGGGCAGCGTGAGTCACCGCGCACCTCATCCCTCCTGCAGTCATCGCAAGCACCTGCTGTCCGGATTCGTGAATTTTGAGACTCATTAGAATGTTTACTTTTGCTACCAATTTGTAGTCGTGAGTTTTGATACTATTTGTTACTAATTATAGCCCGTGAGTTTTGAGACTCGTGAGTTTTGAGACGTAACCTGTAAAGCATAGTCTTATTAACAGAGTACATAATCCTAAGAATGCCGAATAACGATTATCGTTGTTCTGTTCTTGTGCGTCAACTGTCAGCAAGGATATATCATTGCTTTAACAGTTTGCCTTACTAAGTGCATTTGTGTGGTTATATCCACCAGTTGGTTGCATCTTAAGTGTCATTTCCATAGAGGATAAACTGTAGTTTCTGATTATTTTACCAAGGAACATACATATTCACCTATTTACGCGCAACACATTCTTACAGTTTATAGACTAACTACGAAACTTCTGAACATTCGTATGTAACGTTTCCCTACTTACTCCCCTCAAGATGTGGAACACGGAGAAGTTGGGATATATCATGTAGGAGATGAATTTTCAGATTCATTCTTTCTACTTTTGAACGGTTTATTTTAACAGTGTTTTGAAAGGGAATCAACATTTTTACGAGTGTCACTGTACATAATACTGTATCAGCAGAAAAAATATGTATAGTTCAGTTCTTATGAGTTTCGATTTGACATTTGAGCGCTCTTTTGGCGGAGGCTAAGGGAATTAATGAACAGCCAATCACAGGCACCCTATCGCTCAGATAGAGCGGGTTAGACTATAGTTCTGGTTACCAGTGTTGTTGGTCTGTTATTTACTGTAACCACGTGCTATCAACTGTGTATTGTACTGTGCTCAGTTCTTTCCGCGGTCTTTGTCAGTTCACACGGTCATTCTTGACAAAGCACCAACACTGGCGGCTAGACATACTGAGTTAAATGAGCGGTTGAATGAATACAATATTTCGGTTCGCGATAACATAAAGTACGGGTGGGGGCCACGTGGACCTTCTGAAACAAAAAGCCCTAGTATGCAGTTTACGTGGTGGATGATATAGCAAGGAGAGTGAAACCTCAACAGACGATGATATTGCCGATGGTGACTCAGAAATGAGTGGTGTATTCCCTTCGTAGGATTTTTTCCTTCCTTAGGAGAAATTGAATCTACCAGCAACGCGAGCTCTTCCAGATGGTGAGTAGAGATTTCTTTTCATTTTCTCGCGTTTTGTCTGTTCGAGCATTGTTCTTTTTTATTTTATAGCCTGTTCCTAAATATGTTATGTGTTATTGTTCATCTTCTTATGTGAGTTACGCGTTTTTCTACAAAGAAATTCTGAACTTATACTCGGGTATATACATTTCCATTCGTGTTATGCGTAGGGAATCAGCTATCTGTATTCGTAACAATTTGGCATCAATGTCTGACTTCGTGTTAACTGTCAAGTCGAAACTCGTAGAAACGGAACTATAGTAATATTGTGCACAGAGCCTTTCGAGGAAGTTGTAGGTTATGTTTTGTAATTATCTATACTCTGTATATAAAGAGGTAAAGTTTGTTTGTATGTTATGGCTAATCTCAGGAACTACTGGACCGAATCTAAAAATTATTTTACTAATGTAAAATATTCATTATCCCTGAAGAACAAGGGCTGTATTTTTTCAAAGCAATTTGGTGCGGGGAGCACGGGGGGGGGGGGAGCATATAAAATAATAGGCTAATATAGGCGAAATATCGAATTTGTCGTACAAAGACGAGACAAAGCTCAATTTAAGCCCCTTGACGCAAAGAACAAAAATCGGTAAACCCTATGGGCCTGGAAAACAAGTGTAAGGCCCTAAAACCGACCGTTATGGAGGTATTGGCATCACACTACCCCGGCTCCAGGAATCGGATGAAGAAATGAACTACCGTAACCATGGCAACGTCAGCTCCAGGATTCTACAGCAGCGAAATTATCTAAAATATATCACAAAAACCCAACATGTAACAGACATGAAAATTGGTATTTGGAATCTCCTTTAAAAATAAATCAATACACTTTTTTTTGGAAAAACCACTTAAGGGAAGGAAAAGAACTTAAAAAGCGGGTGAATTGTTATTTTTGTTTTCAGAAAATCTACTTAAGTGGTGATGGGGGGGGGGGGGGGAGGGTGAAAAGAAGTGAGGAAGGAGTTGAATTCTTTATATGAGGATATATATATCTCAAAAACTGAAGATGTTACAGACGTTAAAATTGGGTCTTGGAATCTTTTAAAAATAAATGAACACCCTTTTTATGGAAAATTCACTTAAGGGGATGACAAGAATAAAAAGCAGATGAATTATTAAAATGAGTATCTTCTTCTTCTACCACTTTGCCCATACCTGTGGGGTCGCGGGTGTGAACTATGTTGTACATGTGGATTTGACTCTGTTTTACGGCTGTATGCCTTTCCTGACGCCACCCTATGTGTAGCGATGTGATTACTATTGCGTGATCCTATTGTGGTTGGTAAAGTCGTGTGTTGAGTGAATATGAAGAGCAGAGTGTTGTGACAAACACAAACAACCTGTCCCAGAGCCAGAAGAATTAATCACACGCTATTTAATTCCCCGACTCAGCCCGGAATTGAACCCAGAACCCTGTAAACCGAAGGCCTCAACGCTGACCACTCAGCCAAGGAGTGGGGCAGTTTTAAAAATGAGAATATCCACAATATATCTCATAAACTTACCATGTTATGGACGTGAAAACTGGTATTTGTAATCTCCTTTAAAAATAAAGAAACACGTACTTCTTGTTTTTGGAAAATCAACTTAAGATGGAGATCGAAAATAAGTGAAGAAGGGTTTGAATTCCCTTTATGAGGATGCTTATATCTTAAAAAAAACTAAACTTTTACAGACCTGAAAATTGGTATTTGGAATCTCCTTTAGAAATAAAGAAACCCTTTCTTATTTTCGACTTAAAAGAGGACTGTTTCTCACATGCAGAGTTCCATGTCGCATATTCCAGATTTAGCTCTGCCAGTAGCTTGGTCGTCTTTGCCCCAAAAGGCAATGCCACAAACGTGGTTTACAAAGTGGTCCTGGGATAAATGAAATGGAATTTTTTGGCGAGTTTTTATACTTTAGGGATTTTCAGATAATGTCTTAGTGCAGTACCAAGGAACAATTATTTTTTATCAACTTACGAAATCCTCGCGAGCAGATGTACAGATATAGGAATGGAAGCTTTTAAGTTTTGCAAAATATTGGTTTGGAAAATCATAAATGTAACTTGCATTAAAGTTGAACATTTATCTTCTTCTTTTTCGATTTTGACCGTCTTAGGACCACGGAAAATAACTCTGTGCAGTCATTTTGACCCTTCTTTTATTATCTTCCGAAAGTTCTTCATCCTTTCACTTTGCTGTTTCCTCCTCTCTTGAGTCCAGTATTACCATTTCTCTTCTCCTTCTCTTGAAAACCCTTGAAATTTTGTATCAGCCTCCTGAAAGTTCTGCCTTATATTATATCGTCTGTCATTCCAACCTCTGTCATATATTTTGCTTACTCCTTGGATCCACTGGTTGCTATTCTTGCCCTTGAAAATCTGGTTATAGCTGCAGTCGCTTAAGTGCGGCCAGTATCCAGTATTCGGGAGATAGTAGGTTCGAACCCCACTATCGGCAGCCCTGAAAATGGTTTTCCGTGGTTTCCCATTTTCACACCAGGCAAATGCTGGGGCTGTACCTTAATTAAGGCCACGGCCGCTTCCTTCCCACTCCTAGCCCTTTCCTGTCCCATCGTCGCCATAAGACCTATCTGTGTCGGTGCGACGTAAAGCAACTAGCAAAAAGAAAATCTGGTTAAACACTCATGTTGTCGATCTGCTGTTGTCCAACCTCAATATGTGACCAACAATCGTATCTGACATCCTTTCATTTTCTTCGTCCTTGTATGAATCATTATTTAAATAGAGATAATCAGAAATGCTTATACATTCTTAAATATTTGAGTGTTATTTTTTGATAGAATATGATGTTCTGTCAAGAAAGAAGCGTGTTCTCCTATTCTGAGTTAGTTGTTTCTTTGTCAAGTGTAATACTGTTACCATATGTTTTCTTTTTCAGGTAGTTTTATTACTCAAAATTTGTTTCGGCAGACTGAAGAACTTAACAGTTGTAAATCGATAGAGATCGGACAGGAATTTTATAAGTCAGGAGCGTGCAAGCAAGCAAGTGAAAGCAATGTCGGACTTAGACTTTTGAAAAACTCCATACAATATGTGGACATAATTAATGCTCAGGGTTGGCGCACACCGTTGAGATGCGCCGGCATTCTCACTGAAATTTGCAGTCTCTATGCAGTATTTTTTCAGTTAAACATAGTGTTGGGATGTTACATATTAAACGTTTCTGTACGTGTTTTTATGTTCTGCTGACATTATTCCTTCTATGACTCTGGGAAGTAAATTGAATTTCCATGAGACGCCGGCGGGTTTCACATTGCGCGCCAACTCTCTGCATTACTTGTGGACGACAAGGCTCGCCGGTTGGTCACAGGACAAAATTCATCCTAACGCTTCAAGATGTATAACGGTATGGAATTTAGAGTTCAGGTAACCCTGATTATATTACTTCGTTTCTAATTAATATTCTCCGAAAACAATACGGCATCGTCAACGTCTCTTAACCTTGGAGAGGGCTGTGAATAAGAGAGGTTGGCATACATATTAAGAGTGAGGTAAGATCATTTGATTAATGACATGACTACGAAAGTGGAGGCGGAGGGAACTGAAAGCTAGCCTCTTTGAGCATCCATTTCCTACTTGCTGCACTGCTCAGCGACCACGGATAAATGGGAGCACTAGTTTCACTGTGCTAGAAGAGTTCATACCTTATGAATCCTTCCCATTCACTCTTATATGTTTAACCTATTTGTTGCTTTACTGTTAATCGGGATTGTTTCAGGATCGACGGGATTAAAATAATTTGACTAACCCGGAATTTTTATTTTCACCAGTATTAACTTCATTGCCAACAGGATGTATTCTCTCAAGTTCATCCACACGGGGAACTACAGAGATGATGACAGGTGTAGTTTCCTTGTTGACTTACAGAGCCAGATTGACAGTTTGTAATTTCTAGGATGATAAGCTGGTGATTGTCTCCAGTAGAATTTGACTCTAGTGGTTTCCATCTCACCAACACACTTGGTGTAAGGTCACCGGTCCAAAAATTTAATTACCGTGGATAAATCATTATAAGCATCATTTAATACCGTCTAACTTCGCTGTAGAATTGATAACTGCCTGGATTTGGTTAGGGTTGCACAGGTACGTCGCATCCAGGTGGAGCCATTCGCTGAGGATTTGATAGTGCATTTCCACCAAATTGCGGGGATTCTGATGTCGGCGTTTTACCCGCTGTTCCGACATGTCCCACAGATTTTCCATGCGATTCAAGTCAGGTGATGTCTTTTCAGGCTAATCGAGATGTAATAAGGTGGGCGAAGTGTTCTTAAAACCAGTCACATATGCGTCCAGTCCGATGAACTTTTCTGTTGTCATCTTGAAAAATCGGGGTATCAATAGGATATTCATCATGCTGATGTTGTTTGAAAGACAGCACCTGATCATCAATATTGTTTAAATAAACATAAGGTAAGGGGTTGTTCTGCCCGAAGGCAGGTCCGAACCTCCGCAGAGGTATTCCTGAGCCGGAGTTTACTTGCGGTAGGGTGGCCAGTTCCTTTCCGCTCCTCCATTCCCTTACCCCCACCAACAGCGCGTGGCAACCAATCCAACTCCTGACCGCGCCCAATGTTGCTGAACTTTGGAGATCTCACGGGATCCGGTGTTTCAACACGGCTACGGCCGTTGGCGTTTAAATAAACATGCTGGTTCATATTAGTGGTTAGCTCACTGAGTGGGCCCAATCCATGATATGAAAAACACACCCAAAATATTACAGAGCCACCTGCGGCTTGAACCTGACCTTGCACACATCCAGGATGAAATGCTTCATTTGGCCTTCGGTGCACTCGACGATGTGCGCAGTGAACTACAGGCAAAGCCATGATTCGTCAGACCACATTACATTCCGCTAGTCAGCTACTATCCACGTTCGATGATTTCTAGCCCATTGAAGACGGGCAGCTTTACATGCCTGTGTGAGCAATGGCCTCTTGAGAGGTGATCGACTCCAAATAACGTTCATTGCATGCTGTTCACGTCGCAATGGTCTCTCGCTAACAGGTTGAGACGGACCTTCATTCACTGAGTGCAGCAATACCTGTCGAGTTTGGAAACGATTTTGGTTCACAAGCCGTGAAACGCCCCTCCGGTCCCTCTCGGGCAGGATCTTTTTTCGATCACAATTGTGACGTCGTGTTTTGTGGCCACGTGTAGTACACCAATGCTTATATACACTTTGAACAGTCCGCTAAGAAACAACAACAAATCCAGCAATTTCACGCACCGTATCGCCATGGGCACGACCAAACACTATTGCCCCTTTCTGCCACTCTGTCACATCCTTACATCTACCATGTTGACGTACACTGTCGGCTTGAAACATCAATGTCTCACTGATCGCTACTGACTAATGCTCACGTAGAGGCAGTGCGCATGCGTTTGTGCACGGAACACGTTCACTGCGTCATCTGCACATGCTTAACGATCCATCGGTGCGTACTCACTAGGCTGATGCAGTCGCTTAAGTGCGGCCAGTATCCAGTATCCGGGAGATAGTAGGTTCGAACCCCACTCTCGGCAGCCCTGAAGATGGTGTTCCGTGGTTTCCCATTTTTACACAACGCAAATGCTGGGGCTGTACCTTAATTAAGGTCACGGCCGCTTCCTTCCCAGTCCTAGCCCTTTCCCCTCTCAACGTCGCCATAAGACCTGTCTGTGTCGGTGCGACGTAAAGCCAATACCAAAAAGTAGCACCAGGCTGACTAATCTTTTGTCTGGTGACAGGTAGTCACGTGTATGCCTTTCTATTGATAAAAAAGTAATTGTAATAACATATTTATCAAAATGTCAAGAGACACTCGATCAGTAGGTTTTTGATTACGTTAAAGAACTCTTTTCGTCAAGAACTTTGGGCAGCCTGGAGATTCTGAAGACCATTGCAGTTACACGAACATCATCGTGTATTTCATTGTAATAAATAGGTAAATAAATAAACAACGAACAAGAATCTACCACATAATGTGAGCAATGTAGGCAATACGCAGGCAATGATACTTAAAACCAGTAAAATTATGTCGAAGAATTTGCCTTTTGTGAAAGTGGTAGATACCGATACGATCTGTTGTGGAAACTAAACAACTCAGGAAGGGGAAGAGTTCAGTTGACATGTAAATAACTGTGGCCAGGAAGGCTGTTTACGACTCTCTCTCTCTCTCGTCCTGCTCTCATACTCATTTCCATACCTTCAATGTCACTCTCGTACGTGATATAAGAAGGGAAATGAAATGTTTACATACATTACATCACATTTGTCTAACAACGGTGAATAATGGAACACCCACTCCAGTATATAGGCCTACTTTTGTATATTAGCTTATTCTTCCTTACTGCACCTTGAATATAATTAAATTCTAAGTCTAATCATAACCTTTGGGGACACTTCGTTTCTATTATCGATTAGAGACGAGGCTGTTAGTTTTTTCATCCACTACGAGCCTTACGTAACCCTCTGAAAATGATTTAATGGGTGGAACTGCACCTAGGTTATCTGTCTTCACAATGACTTGTATAAACAAGCCATATTCTAAAATGGCATTATCTACGGAGATCCGTTTCATCAAACCTTTGTAAAAACACATGTAAATAATTCTTCAAAATACACAAACGAACGAGAGACTGGAAAAACTTTCCTCTAACATAGTAACAAATAAAAAACATATCTAAAGCTGAATTCATCATCATCATCATCATCATCATCATGATCATCATGTCTATTGCTACTAACCATCCAATTATTTTGGAAGATGGCTTTGCTTGCAGATACTTGGGTGAAAGGACATAGATGGCATAGCCCATCCCTAGGTCGCACGACGGACTTGCAGTAAATACAAAACACTAATTAGTCTCCAATATTTTGGTACAATGAATATAGCGATCGGGTATGTCTCCCCCGGCTTCAACTCAGGCGGCGCATTGACGATTCTATATTATTCAGTATTCCATCATTTCGTGTTCATATCGGGATTGTCGCGACGCACTAAAATTAGTATAGCTCGTGACTCCGCGGTGCTAAAGTGTTGTATGATTATATTTTTCTCGTAGAACTCCATCATAATAGTTACCGGTACCATTTATTACCATAACTTCTATAACATCGTGACCGAATCTGTTGAAATATTGAAAATTGTGGTAAATTTGCAACAAAATGTCCAAACATCTTCGGTCTAAATGCAGTAGTCATAAACTTCCATGAAGGCATTCAGAAGAATATAGAGAAATCTGATAATTTCATTTGCTCTACGTGCCACTAATTACTTTTACGATTTTCGGAGACGCTGAGGTGACGGAATTTAGTGCCGCAGGAGTTCTTTTACGTGCCAGTAAAACCGACACGAGGCTGTCGTATTTGAGAAACTTCAATTACCACCGGACTGAGCCAGGATCGAACATGCCAGGTTGGGGTCAGAAGGCCAGCGCCTCAACCATCATAGCATCTTAGCCACTCAGCCCGGCGGAGAGAGAAAACTGGGGAATCTATATTGAGCCTAAGACGTCTGTAGCAGAATGTGCCAGAGTGTGCTAAGAAAGTGGAGGCATCCGTGGAGTGGAACCGAGCGAGTTAGCCGTGCAGTTAGGGTCGCGAAGCTATGAGTTTGCATTCGGGAGGTGGTGGTTTCCCATTTTCACACCAGGGAAATACTGGGGTTGTGCCGACGGTCACCACCTTCCTATCCCTACGCCATCGAAAAATTGCTATATGTTAGTGCGACGTAAAACCACTGGGGAAAAAAGTCAAAAAATAATATGTATCACATCTAATTCGATCTACTTCATGCCTGGCAGAAATAGGTATTCTATGCCATAAACCTTGCTGCCGTGTACGTTATTTCTCTCATTTGTCGTATTATTTTTAGAAGTTGGGTCTTCTTTGCCTGCATAATAAAATACGAAGCATTATCAACGACTAGGGCTGGATTTGTTGCCAAATTTAAGCGCAATTATTATCTAAGCTACGGCACGTAGTTCTGCTACCCATTGTATTTTGATATATTTCAATACTCCCCGCTACTGCTCCCAGATCTGAAAATAGTCAGTTACTATAGATAACCTTGTGATTAACGTAGGCCGTTGAGGCTCTTGGCCTGCCACGACGACTGCTACCAGACTAGATGATCTTTTGATATGGGAATATCAGCTGGTTAACGAGACAGCATCATCCGGCATACAGCTTCGCTTTTCTGACCGTGTCCGCTGACTGGAGTATCAGACAGGTCACATGAGACCCACAGTCCACAATTTAAATTTATGGACTGGCGGGGACTCGAATTGGGTAAGAGGTACGTATGCTAACCATACACTACACTGCATCGTAATAATCCCCATTATTGTTCAGTCACTACAACCCATATATCTCTATTAGACTAAAATGTTCATCATCATACCGGGCGAGTTGGCCGTGCGCGTAGAGGCGTGCGGCTGTGAGCTTGCATCCGGGAGATAGTAGGTTCGAATCCCACTATCGGCAGCCCTGAAGATGGTTTTCCGTGGTTTCCCATTTTCACACCAGGCAAATGCTGGGGCTGTACCTTAATTAAGGCCACGGCCGCTTCCTTCCAACTCCTAGGCCTTTCCCATCCCATCGTCGCCATAAGACCTATCTGTGTCGGTGCGACGTAAAGCCCCTAGCAAAAAAAAAAAAAAAAAAAAAAAAAAAAAATGTTCATCATTTGTTGTGGCAACGGCATAGTCCTAGAGTGCCATTAGACCAGCTCTCAATAGTTGTCTGTGTTTGCTTGTGCAGTACCAGAAATAAGGAATAACCCACATTTAGTAGGCGTAAATGTGAAGTACCATAGTGCATGTTACGCAAGGTGTTCTAGCTGTCATGGGGAAGTTCGCTATCCACACTAAAGCTACGGGCAATTTTGGAATACAAAATTACATGAAGAACTTGTAATACGAGTTGCCCTATGATTCGGGGTTAACAGGGTATTAGGCTGTATCGGGTATGCGAAATGAAATGGCGTATGGCTTTTAGTACCGGGATGTGTCCGATGACTTCGGCTCGCCCGACGCAGGTCGTTTGATTTGACGCCCATTGGTGACCTGCGTGTCGCGATGAGGATGAAATTATGATGAAGACGACACATACACCCAGTCCCCGTGCCAGGGAAATTAACTGATTATGGTTAAAATTCCCGACCCTACCGGGAATCGAACTCGGGATCCCTGTGACCAAAGGCCAGCACGCTAACCATTTAGCCATGGAGCCGGACATCGGGTATGTAAGAGAGGAATATGCTCGTCTTTGTCCAACGTGTCTCCGTAGCTCAGGATCCTAGAGCGTGTTCCTTTCACGTTGAAGGGTGCGAGTTCAAACTCCACTCTCAACTTTAATAATATTAGTACCATTACAGACAATGCGGTTGTCGTCTTACGGCCGTCCTTATAAACAAGTAGAAAATAAGCGGATAAGTGTTTGTGTCCAGAAATTCGTAGGTTACTTTTAGGCCTTACCTGGCACAGATGATAATGTTAGTGGTGTATACCTTTCGTCCTTCTCATTCCTCGAATTCAGTTATAAGAAGAGATTTGAGGACTGTAAAATGTGTGTCTGGACAATGGCCGGTTCAAAAATCACAAGTTCCTATCCTATTATGTAATTAAATTTTGTCACTTCTGTCGTAATGACGGTTATAGCGAATTGTGCTTCTATTTGCATGAACCATATTTTTAAGGATTTTCGCCAAAAGAGTGGCATTCTTTTTGAGACGCGTGCGATAAGTGCATCACCGTTCTCAGACATACCTACGGATTGTGTTCCTTCCGTATTCTCGGTGCTAGGCATGTCTACAGGAACACAATAGTCTACGGTTACACCGCTCAACACTTGAATTTTCACATTTTTATTTATCACGTCTGGGTCACCACTGTTAGAGTGGCCTAACTTGATTCGTGCTCTCAAGTTACTATTTAAGAATTAAACATCAGGTAGAAGCAATGATTTATTATCAGTACAGCACATTCAATTAGCAGTCAGGTATGAATGACAGTACATAATAATAAATTCCACAAGAATATTACGCAATCTTAAAAGAACAGAGAGAAAAAGTGAAGACTGGTCACTAACTCCTCAGAGTTGCTTTAATTTAGCTACCACAATAGTAACACTATATAACATAAATATTTGGAAGATAAACCTGTCTTCCATAGTCAAAATAGAGAAGGAAAAAGACATGAAGCATAACAAAACTCGCATGCCGACCTTATACTTTGCCCACATGCCTTCTCAACTTCTTTGGATTACCCACAGCATGAAGTCGACTAAGTTGCGAAAATAGTCGTCTAAGAACTAGATTTCACAAGCGTTTTGACTTTCTCAGTGGGTCGTCTGCATAGACATCAAACCTCCTCCGTTTTAACATTGCCAATACGTTATCTATGCCATTCAGGTCCATAGACTTCGAAGGCCAATCTAAAACCGCGATCTCGGGTCGCCCACCTGAATGATTTCGGCTTGGTATGTCGTATGGTTATCCGACTGGAAAGCGAATATTCGGGGATAACGTTCAAGGGCGAAAGTAAGCAACACACACTTCTAAATATCAATATATTTCAAAGCGATTAAGCAGCCATGGATGCGCTCCATCAAGCCAGCATCATGGCGAGAGATCTAGCCCCAGCGACCCGGCCTTCGACATCGGTTCAAATAGCGTGGGTCATGTTTAGTACCAGGCTGTCGGTACATTGACAAGGCCAAGTCAGTTGAGATAGAACTATTGTCGAAGAAGATGATGTGTCCCCGATCTGCATTCTCCCAAGTGAAGACAGAGGCCTCATGGTCTAGACTCTAGAGAATGCTCCTCTGCTTCCTTCCCAACGACTCCCCAAATGGTTGATTCCTCTGGGGATCAGAGGTAGAGTGTCAACATCTGGATCCAAAGATCGTGGGTTGTAACACGACAGAGGTAGTCCTGTTTTCAAAAGGCGGAAAAAAGGCCATTTGACGCTCCGTGTCGTACGATGTCGGACATGTAAATAATCTCCGGTGACACATTTGGAGTTTTCCTGACAAAATAATCAAAATTTCAGCCATACATCACTCTGCCATTTGGTAGAGTAAAACGGATCGTTGAAATTAACACGCAGCTAGTCTAGATGACATCAAATCAAAATGCCCGCATACGGTAGCTGATGCTATACAACAACAATAATAGTAGTAATTGTTACGGGGTTACCCGTGGAGCAGGAAGAGGTTAAAGAAGGTGCTGGGGTGAATGGGTCTATTTACAATATAAAAATATCATTTTAAAATTTTTAACGCAGGTTATATTTCTCTTTAAATCGCAAACTTAACAATCTTTTCACTGAGTGAAGAACATGAGGTTACGGGTACAATGACAATTTCAAAAATTGGAAAATTCCCAATTCAGAACCTTAACAATTCTGGGCTTTAAGCCCCTAGGTTACAAATGTACAATTTGAAGTAGTATAATTTGGGTAAGGACAGAGAACCCCTAATTCCAGAGCTCTTGCTCCCAAGAATTACAATATCTAGCCCTCCAGAGGCAGCCTTCACTATTACAAAACTTTGAAAAGAGCTTACATGCCCTTGATTCCTTACAGCCCACTCAGGGCAACATCACATCACAATCTAGCCTCACAAGGCACAAATTACAAATGGGAATAATCTTACACAGCGGTATCTGGTACCCAACCTACTGGGCTTTTGCGAAAAAGAACAGGTTAAATAAATGGCCCGAACACAAACTGAATGGAGGCGTGCACTGCGCTCCCAGATAATGAAAACTTAAAGACCTACAGGGCTCTCAGCCGATGAAACAGGGGCTATTCCCAAACTACTGAGGTGGCTCGCATGGAAATTACTTGAATACATTACAGAAAAGGTTACTAAAGCGTAGTCACCTCCAAGATGAACGGGTGCTCGAGAGGGTAACTCACTCTCTATCCCCCGATTTACCGTTAAAGACTTCATGAAATTTTACATTAACCAAAAGAAGATTTACATTTTAGAAAAGTTTGTTACATAATTAAAGATTGGGACCTTCCCCTGCGATTAATTAGCGGATACAGCAAGAAAGATAGAATTTATGTGGCCATTACCTTGTAGATGTTCTGCTGGCCGAAGAAAGAAGCGCCCCGCCTCCTGCCTTAAAACACACACTTAGAAAGACGGCGATCAATTGACAAGGAAACGTGAAAACCCGCAGTTTATATACCCTCAGGGAAGGTTCGAGAGGATTCTGTGCTAATCCGTACACACTCTCTCAATTTTACTGGTTAAATTCAAAAGTTACACTCAAAATCGAACAAGATGCCTGTGATGGGTTGAAAATGAATTACAGAAATTTTTCATTGGTCAGATTCAATACTGGCGGAAGGAAAGAGAAGTGTTGCCAACCCAAAAATATTTATTTATTTATTTAGCGTATGGCAACACATTGGAATATACAACAATATATAAATCATATACTAGAAAACTATGGCCTTATTACTATTAGACATGAAACAGAGTATACAATGACAGTGTACGCACTTTTATTGTGAGAGTCAATTTGTCTATCCAGTTAACAACATCTGGAGTCAACGATAGAAAGTCCTTCAGATCTCCCGAGTATGACGTAATACTACACTGCTGCACAATGTGTTGGATGGTCTGGGGAGTCGCTCCACAAACACAAGATGGATCAGGAATTCTGTTCCATTTGTAGAGGAAGTCGTTACATACTCCATAGTTTGTACGAATCCTGTTGGCAGTTTTCCACGTACGTCGAGGCAGATCAAAACCAGCTGGTTTAGTTTGGGTATTTAAAACAGTTATAATGTCTGGTGGTGCATGTTGAATCCAGTTTTTTCCCAATGATCATTTATATTGAAGCCTGTATTGAACAGTTCAATAGCAGATTTAATTGCTGGATGTCTGGATTTTAACCTGCCAGATATTGCACTTGGAATGTAGTCATTAATTGGAAGGTCTGGGTGATCCAATATTTTCTTATATTCACGTAACAAAGCATCCTGTCTTCTCAGTGCAGGTGGATGAATGTGACTTAATGTTGGGAGCCAAAATGTTGGTGTAGTTTTTAGACAACCTGTAATTGTACGCATTGTAGTATTGAGCTGGATGTCGAGTTTACTGGTATGGTTACTGTTTAGCCAGACTGGAGCACAATATTCTGCTACACTATAGACTAGTCCCAGTGCAGAGCAACGAAGTGTTGCAGCTGTTGATCCCCATGTTGTACCACATAAATAAACATAGATTCATTTATGAGAAACCTAGGAATACAATACTTCTTTAGGTTACAAGTTCTTCCATCTTGCACCAGAGTGCATGATCATAGTTTTGGTACTGTCCTCTGTGAAAAAATGTCCAAACTTCTTAATATATAGCAAAACAAAACAAGGAGAAATTCAATCAGTTTAGGAAACTTCACCATAACACAAGTACTTAATATTTCAATAGTGACATCTTCTGATTAACGTCCTAAGTTCGTGTAGTATCAGTTCACCTTTGGATCGATAGAGCAGTTTATTAAGGCGCTTATTTTGAATGCGCGGCGTTGCGGTGTACCTCCCGGTACAGTAATAACAACACTAATAATCGTCATCTCAACTCGTATCCAAATGCAGGTGTAAAGAGGAATGAAAATGTGATCTCACGTCGGTAATAGTAAAATCTAAAGATAGAAGTGAACTGTTACGTGAGAAAATAATAAACAATATACTGAGTGTTTTCAGTAATAACCTATATAAATAAAATCGTAAGGACCGTGTGTATGTACATGACTATTTTTGCGAAATCTTCATTCATTTATCCGTTACAGGTTTAATAATGATCATCGGCACATTTTTTTTTAGCTCAGGTGTCTGTCTGTTTGTTTGTTTGTTTGTTTGTTTGTTTGTTTGTTTGTTTGTGTGTGTGTGTCTGTCTGTCTCTTTTTCTGAGTTCTTATAACATTGAAACTACTGGATATATTTCTACCAAACTCCATATTTAGAATTCACCTGTCCTTGGGTAGGTTTTAGGGCCAATATTGTTGTATACCCCTGAATTGATGGGATCTATACGAAACCGAAACCGTGATTGGGCACTCCCACAAAATATACACAACCAAACTTAATGGAAATCTATCTGCCTTAATGGAAATCAATTTCTAAAATATTTTTTTTCATCTGCATCATTTAGATACGAGGATTAATAAGGGAGGATATCATTAACGGACCGTTTTTCAGTCTAAGTTCGAGCGGACACTTTTTTAAGCTTTTTTTTGTCGATTTTTCTGTATGTCCGTTAGTTGAGTTCTTAGAACTGGGAAACTACTCTCTATGCACAGTTAAAAAAATTAGGGGAACATGTTTTTCTAACGTCTGGTATGTGAACGTTAATTTGGTAGATGGGGTTCCATTGATCGTACAGCATACTTTTTGACATTAGTTACTCAGGATATGTCAAGTCGACGTTATACTCCATCTGTAGGTTTATTTGGTAATATACCTGGGTGTGAGAGTTTGTTTTGTGGAGTATGGCATACGTTAAAAAAGATATTCCCCTAATTTTTTGAACTGTTTATTTATACCAAACTTTATATATGTCCTTAGGTAGGTGTTAGGTCAATATTATTTCTAAATCCAGGATTGATTTGGGGATTTATAGGAAATCGAAACAGTGATTTTACCTTGACCAGCCTTAATGGAAATCAATTTCTAACAATGTTCTTCTCATGTGCTCCTTTTCGATAGGAGGATAACAAGGTAGTGGACTGTTTTACAGGCTGTCAGGTCATTTCAAGTTGGGTTGAATGGTTTAACTAAAGATCCATTTTACTCTTTTCCATAGAACAGATAATAAGGGAGATTATCGTCAACGATTGGTTTCATGAGTCTTCTTCAGCCAAAGTGCCACGCCCAGTTTCAGACGAATAACAGTATGTAACCCACCATGAATTGTATCGTTCAGTAAACTCTGTGATCTAACCCATTCTGTCTCCACTTTGTTCAGCTTTGTCGTACTTCACGTTACTGCCATGTGCTTTCGTAGAAGAATATCAGTTGTACATGCCGTATTAAACTTTTGAATACCGGCATGTAACTTCGCATCAATTCATGAAGGAATTGTGAAATCGATTATCAATTCCCGTGTGAAGAACGGGTGCATATGCTAGCAGTAAATATTTCCAGTAACTGTATAATGAGCCATTCCAAGTAAAAACGTTGATGTAAACACAGATTCATTGTGCAGTGTGTGTATGTGTGTGTGTGCTTGTGGAATTGCAGCTCTTTGTATGGTACGCAGAAGAATAACTTGAAAAAAATTATATTAAAGACACAGAAAAGACTTATTGATATACTGTATTTACTGATGCAAAAACGCAATATAATGTTCAACCCAAATAACTTACTGATACAGAATCCTACATAACGTGCAATACTTCAACACAAATTACTATCGATGCATTTATTGAAAAGCAGGCAAGCCTTCTGTACGTCCACACACATTGCAAATTGGACACGAGATTATATGACATTTTACTCGAAATACGCCATATTAATACTTTCCGACATATTACCCATTCCTACCGAAATACCCTACATGCTGTCGCGGTGAGGTTCGAACCTTTGACCTCGGGGTTCAGGAGTGAGCATGCTACCCCTGATCCAACCGGACTCTCGGCTTGCAGTCATGCATGCATTACTAGTATCATTGTCTCCCTTTCAGAAACTAGACGTTACTGTAAATACTTTCAACGATATGCGATCTATTTAACGTTTGCTGTCACAATAGACGACCGTTATTTGACATGCTGGTTTAAGATTTTAATAATTAGACATGGTAAAGAAACTTGGGCAATTCATGTGTGCCGTAACTTATTTCTACGACTGTACGTATAGAATTTGTATGGCCGAATGTCTAGAGATTGTGAGTGCTTGATGTGAAACATCCATGTTAGTATATTTACTAGAACACTTATGATCCCCGTTTTAGTACAAAATGTCGGGTGTTTTACGAAACAAGTTGAAAGTGAAAAGATATTTAAGAACACTTCCTTTCTTAATCCAGGCATCACCGAGCTCGATAGCTGCAGTCGCTTAATTGCGGCCAGTGTCCAGTATTCGGGAGATAGTAGGTTCGAACCCCACTATCGGCAGCCCTGAAAATGGTTTTCCGTGGTTTCCCATTTTCACACCAGGCAAATGCTGGGGCTGTACTGTGTATCGACAAACAGAGCTAGTATGGCAGCGGGCCGCCGAAACCGACAAAGAAACAAAGCCCAGTGCAAGGCCATTCAGGCTCAGTACAGATGCACTAGGGAAACAAGGAAAGATGAGGACAAAGTAAGACAGAAGACAGTAGTGCCTAGGTAGCAGCACTTACTGTGACAACTATTGAGAATAGCCACTTGAGGGCGCTAGTGACTGGATGATCAGTTTGGCAATGCCTGTAGGAGGTAGGGATAGAACTTTGAGTTCAGGAGCGGAGATATAACCCCTGGCCAAGATGGCGCGGGGCCTTCTTCCAGCCAGTAGTTCGTACTTGTCAGAACGAGATTCTTTTCGAGCATAGCCCAAGTGCCGTAGGGCAAGATTCAGATAGACGCGTAGTAGAACAGTAGGCGCGTGGAACAAGCTCGCTCTCTCTACAGATCATTACATTCAGACTTGTAAATATACTGTACATAGTAGTTTTAGTGTCCTCAGTAATAAAGGACAGGGAAATAACTTCTTCTTTTATTTTGGGAGTTGCAGGACGAGTCATACCTACAAATTACCTCCCTACAATCCGCTCGGCAGGTCAGGTAATATTTCAACATCCAAGTGCCTGGTGACCAACCTACGAGATCGTCTCACAGGACAGGTAGGTCACGACACCACTCCTAGCCATTTCCTGTCCCATCGTCGCCATAAGACCTATCTGAGTCGGTGCGACGTAAAGCAACTAGCAAAAAAAAAAAAACAAAAAAAAATCCAGGCATCGTCAATCGAGAGCGAAATGCCTACGGAGCCAATTTGCTCTCCGCTCTCGAGGAACAAGAGCAGCTTAGCGAGGAAGTAGGAGAAGAAGTAGGGGACGTGTATGACGTAGTACGTACTGAAAGCTAGTGGAGCAAAGGTATAGCATATCTTTCTTGCTGGAGAGGTTCGATTGCGACACGATACGTGTGAACCTACGTGACGTGACATTAGTGCGTTCCCGCCTTTATCCTGGCACCACATGCCGTTCAAATCAAGTCGGTAGATGTTGTATTCCAACATGCTTATATTGTAAATATATTCGGATCAACTTATTTTATCTGAGCAGATGTTTTCGTTAATAAAGATTCGTAACAAACTCACCGATTCACAAAATGTTGTCAAACCATTGTGCGTTATATAAAAGAGCTTTTTCAAGTAATGATTTTGGATGAATTTTGTTGAATTCAAAAAATGAAATAGCTGCTTTGGATCGTGAATGAAGGAGACTTTTGCTATATTGACCAGCCATGACTTTCTTACGTGGACCGGCAAAAACTAACGCGTGTGTATTCTTAGCTAGTAAGATTTAATAGATCTTTTTTTTATCAGACACACCTGTGCAAATTCACTGTAAATAATTCATTTACAAGATGATAATGTCCACATCCACAGTAACAACAGAAAATGTATTACACATAAGAAAAACTGGCTTATCTGTTTCAAGCCACTTTTATTAATAATGTTTAGAATATTAAAAAGATAACTCATCTGTTTCTTACCGGGGACTGTTTTGAATTCTGGAATAATCTGTTCAATGTTATGACAAAATTACTTGTCTTGTTAGTGTCAAAGGAAAGAGACTCACTTTAGTAGATTACCCCAAAAATTGAAAAAACGAAAAAATTGACTTGTCTGGTTTTCCCCGGGATGAGTGATATAGCTAGGTGCACAACCTCGTTAATATGGTTACCCCAGTGAGGATATTTCCTCATAAATTGTGAGCCTTTGCGATTGTTGTACACCATTTATTATAATTCATAAATTAACCTTTTTAGGGGACTTAAAACTCGACTGCTTACTTAACATCTTCGGCTTAACGTTGGGGAATTAAAACATTCGTGAATGACATACGATAGAAATAAGTGAGATGATGCAGTCTGATTACTCGGCACAGTTAGCCAAGCTCTTCGTGGAAAGCTGGGTAATGATAGTGAAGCTACCTCTCATCCTTTAACAATGGCAATACTCCATTGAACTAGTAATGCGGATTATCTGTTGAAATCGGAACTAGATAATGGATATCGAACGAAGTCGAAAAGCATTGTATGCGAATCAGTTGTAGCTGCCGATATCCGAATCAACTAGCCTACAACTTCAATCACATATTGCTGAAGATATTTTCTTTATCTCATATTTTGTATGAATTAAAATTAAAATAATATTCCGTCGGTAATTTTAGCCATCTTTCTCCCATGTGCCTCAAAAATGATTTAATTTCTGATAAATCCTCATAACTTTCTTCCTTGGCTAAATGGTCAGCGTCAAGGCTTGCGGGACCCTCCCGGACACATCACATCACATTGAAACACACAGTACATTAACTAATACTTCCCTCCACATAGGGTTGACGTCGGGAAGGACATACAGCGTAAAACAGGTCCAAATTCACATGTGCAGCTCAGCTCGCATCCGCAAGCCCACTTCTTCTTCTTCTCTTTCTTCTATCGTTTTACCCACGCCTGTGGGGATGCGGGTGCGAACTGTTATACACATGTGGATTCGGGCCTGTTTTCCACTGGATGTCCTTCCTGACGCCAAACCTACACTGATGTTCATTAAAAAGACCTTGAAAGACTAGAGATAGGAAGTTCACATTCACAGGACATGTTCATTAGTATGTTCTGCAGAATCGATTAGCATTTCAATCACCTGAAGTGGATATAGATGACACATATATAGAGTATGAAGGAACAAGGGACATAGGCCGGTAAAGATAAGAATAATTTCAACCCTGATGGCCGATATAATTTTGAGAAGTTCAAGTTTGCTTTGCAAGGTCATAGAAGCCTACTAGCACCACTCTTACTTGAACAGGCATCCGTTTTCAGATGTCCAAACACGCCTCCCGAATTTCGTTTATCTAGCACACCTCGTCCTTTTTGTAGGATTTCATTTTCTGCCCGTGTATATTCTATTGTAGATATGAAACCTGAGTTTAATGTAGATTTGTGAAGAATGATACTTCGTGCCAATATACCATATCACGTGAAAATGTAGAGAAAACCGAATGCAAAGGTTTTATGCTCACGGCCTTCATAGCGTGGCGGAAGTGATCAATTTTTCCTCTGCCGATATTGATACTTTCATAGATAAGTAAGTTCTAAAAGTCCCTTAAAGAATTCTGTAATTTAAACTAATAGAACCAGATCTTCCACTTCCTCCTCAACCGCTAGGCCTGTTAAATTGGTGGAGGAGCTGTTTGTAAGCGGTTTTGTATTACGCTGAATATTACAGAAAATTTACAAATTTGTGATACTTCAATTTGTACAAATTTACTTAATCAAAAAGTAATTTCGAAAGTTTTGTCAGGATCATAAAATATCCAAAAACATTTGATTTAAAATGCCAGGATACAGAAATGAGTGTGCATTAATTAAATGTATTAAACATTCGAAATTGCAGGTATTAAATTCCGTATTTGATTGTAAAACAGATTATAACATCCACTAAATAAAATATTAAATTACCGAGCTCGATAGCTACAGTCGCTTAAGTGCGGCCAGTATCCAGTATTCGGGAGATAGTAGGTTCGAATCCCACTATCGGCAGCTCTGAAGATGGTTTTCCGTGGTTTCCCATTTTCACACCAGGAAAATGCTTGGGCTGTACCTTAATTAAGACCACGGCCGCTTGCTTCCCACTCCTAGTCCTTTCCTATCCCATCGTCGCCATAAGAACTATCTGTGTCGGTGCGACGTAAAGCACTAGCAAAAAAAAAGATTAAATTAAAAGACACCTCCGTACAGGCCATGAAGGCCCTTGGAGGAGTGGAAGGTAAAGGCTTCCACCATTGTTAAACGCGGCACGTGATGGGGTAGAGTGGTTAGCTCTCCGCCCGGCCGCCTTTGCCCTCAGGAATTAACCTGGAACTCACTTTTGGTGTAGGCTGAGTGAACCTCAGGGCCATATGCACCGCCGGAAGTGGAAAACTCGTTTCTTAAATTTTAAGACTTCCTGACGGGGATTCGAACCCACGTCCTTCCGGGCGAACCGAGCGCGCCTTTACCGCCTCGGCCAGGCAGCCCCTTCCCCTAAATAAAAGCATGAAATATATTTTGATATATCAGTTGACAGCAAACATGGGTTACACGAAGATTCAAAGCACTATGCATCTCCAACCTGCCCTCTGTTTCTACCATGATCCAGGAGCTGCTCGCACGTTGCAAACCAACTAAGTCTGTGAGTACCTACGTTAGCTGCACTTCTGTAGAATTCTTCTCTGGTCTCTAATGATAACACTGAGCACATCTTGTCAATAAATGAATGCAAGTAACCATATACCTAACCCTTTCTCTTTAAACACTGCGGAAATTAAATGCGGTATGGTCTGGATGGCGAGTAAGTTTCTTCCACTGTGTAAAGTAAGCGGTGCCTAAAGTGAAAATCGGTACCATTCATGGATAATAAAAGGAATAGTCAAAATGATTCGCCAATAGAACCCGCTGTAGAGAAAACGGAAATTGGACACAAGCGATCTTATGTGGACAAATATAAATGCGTGAGAAGTACAACCTAGAAATCCACCCGTGAAGCATAGAAAAGCTATAAACAAGATAAGTAACAAGAACAAAAGCATGTAGAAATTCCTGAATAGATAACATGGCAAGTCAGCACCAAGTCCATTCTACTCTAACGGGACAACAATTGCGTCCCTAGAGGCCATAGCCACAGCATTCAGCGAGAAATTTAAAGGGAACTGTAATGAGCCAAGGAAAAGTAGAAATATATACTGTACCCAAACACAACTCAGCCATTATCCCTCTCCCTCTCCGACCTGTATTTCACGGAGATCGAGGTAATTCATAGCCTTCGAAAGACTCGACCACATCCTGCTTCCGACCCGGATGACATACCTGTAATTATTTTAGTGCAGTGCGCAGAAGCATTAGGCCCCTTCTTGTGCTCCCTGTTAACTTATTATTTAACAGAGGCTGTGTGCCCAGTGAATGGAAAAGTGCAAATGTAGTACCAATTTTCAAAGTTAAGGAAGAGATAACATTGATAATTATAGGCCGGTGGCAATAATAACTCTCATCTGTATATGTGAAGCATCTCCTTGGTGGATGTTAAAAATAATACGTATGTTTTTGTTAGTTTGCAAGAAACTGCCAATTTTACGTTGCAAGGCGAAAGATGTTTCATTGTATTTCACGTTGTTATAATTTTGAAGCTATGTTAGCTAAGCTCTGGGACCTTTTCTTGAAGTGTAAAGTGCTATTCAAAATAACGACGTATCTCTACGAACTTGATGAAGTTAGTATGATACTGCAAGCACTATCTGTTGTATTTCTCTTTAACTAGTTTATGGATCCATTATTGAAGTACCTGTGGTACATTTTCAATCGGATGGAATGGTACACTTTCGAACATATACGTTTGCAATTTTCTCACTGCAGATGCCGCGCAAAAGGGCAGAGAAGGAAGTTTGTATGAAGTGGTCCTTCATGCACGTTCAGTCAGTTGATTATCGAAGAAACAAAGCCGTTGCCTAAAATTCTTGAGATTCCTTCAGACAGCCAAACGAAAATGAATCATCATCCTGTCAACGAATGTAATGAGAGATTTCTGTACTAATTCAACACCAGATAATTGAACCATTATGGAAAATACTTCAACTTCTTTTAACGTTATAAGCGCTATATCACCCGGCGGCTCTATGAAAAACATCTTACTGTCACCTGGAAAGAAATCCACATCAAAAACAAGAAAGGTAATGTCTTCATCCCATTTAACAACAGATCCGCATTTTCAGATTATTAAGTTCAAACATCTCTTTTTAAGGATGACAACAGCGTAAGCGTAAATCACAAAATAACCGACATGTCAAGCACAACAAATCTTCAAGATGATAAATCTAAATTACAGCAATCGAAAGATAACAAGTATGGTTTATAACTGTGAGAATTACGTGATAAAAAGGCCATGGCTTCAATGTTAGGACTGCAATACGTGGTCTCATGAAATATGGGTTTGGGGAAAAGGAAAGAGGTACTTTGTTCATGGAAAATATGTATGATCCTAATTGTACTTAGTGTGATCACAATTGTACCACCAGCGGTACAACAGCAATCAAAGACAGAGGGAAGATGAGGGACAGGGAACTGTTGTTGAGATGCGTGGAAGTAGGAGGAAGAGAAAAGGTAGGAAAGGGAAATGTACAGTAGAGGATAGGAAAAGACAGGTGGAACAGGGTCATGGGAAGGAGAAAAGGGAGGAGGAAGTAGCTTCTGCAGCAGTGAGAGAAGATAGGGATGACCAGGAGGGGATCAGATGAGGTGGGGAGGGTTGAGGCTCTGGTCATGGGGATTCCATCGTTAGACACGTGGGGAAAGTGTGTGGAGGAAAAGGAACCAGGGCAGAATGTTATCCAGGAATTAGGTTGAGGCAGATGTTGAGGAAAGTAGAAGAGAGGGAGGAGGGGAAGGAGAAGGTGGTAGTGTTTCACGTTGGTACCAACAACGTAAGGCAAGCTGATATAAGTACCAACATAGTTGGAGATGTGTGGGATCTGGTAAATGCAGCACGCGTGAAGTTTAAGAAAGCGGAGATTGTTATTAGTGGAATAATGTGTAGGAGGGATACTGACTGGAGGGTGATTGGGGATTTAAATGAGACTATGGAGTGGGTATGTGGGAAACTGGGAATGAAATTTCTAGATCCTAATGGGTGGGTAGGAGATAGGGATCTGCGTTCAGATGGCCTTCATTTAAACCGCAGTGGTACATATAAGTTAGGAAATTTGTTTGGAAGGGTAATAGGGAGGTACATTCAGGGAAACGGGATGGCCTAGGGAGCGGTGATAAGGGAACAGGGAACTGGAAATCAAGTAGGGATGACATAAAATTGTTAGTGTTGAACTGTAGAAGTATTGTAAAGAAAGGAATAGAATTAAGTAATTTAATAGATATATATTTACCAGATATTGTAATAGGAGTTGAATCATGGCTGAGAAATGATATAATGGATAAAGAAATTTTCTCACGGCACTGGAGTGTGTATCGTAGAGATAGGATAGGAAGGGTGGGAGGGGGAGTCTTCATTCTGGTGAAAGAAGAATTTGTAAGCTATGAAAATGTTAAAGATGAGACACATGAAATTCCAGGTGTAAGGCTCATTTCTAAAGATAATAGGCAACTTGATATATTTGGAGTGTACAGATCGGGAAAGGGTAGCACTGACGTGGATTCGGAATTATTTGATAGGATAGTCAGCTATGTGGGAAACGACATGGAAAGAAATGTTGTATGTCCGTCGCTCCCTTCTCGATCCGCCAGCCAGCTACACGCGTGCCAGTGTGTTATTCTTCGAGCCTCGACGCGCAGCTCTCAGTGCGCGTGCCTGGAACGTCGTGTGTGCTATAAAAAGGAGCTCCTAGTCTGTCCAGACGCCCACTGACCCCGGTGTCCAGCTCCAGAATACACCCTACGTCGAGCACGGAGGCTACTCCTCTTGAAAATGTGCTTCGGCCAGGTGGACTGAATTTCTGGCAGTAAGAGGTCTCACCTCGGGTCACCGCTCCTCTTGCCTATTCCGCTGTCCATGCCCAGTCTTACCATTATATGCCACTATCATTCCCTAGCTAATGCGAGCTCCCATTATCAACTTAGTTTTGCTAAGTAGGAACTCTTCAGTCATTGAACTTACGTTAATGAACTCAGACACTTCAACAAGGAAGGACTCTCTGAGATATTTACGTCAGTGCTTCTGATAGTTTTCGACTATCAAGAACTTTTCATGTCACAAGGACTATCTTTCCGAAATAGTAGTGAACGTGAATACTCCAACATATATATAGTGTACAAAGACAGACTCTTTTTCCAAATTCATAGTTCAATTTGCTTCGAGATAACTTTCAGTTTTGTTAGTATAAATATTGTAATTTTACATGTGAAGTAAATAAAGAAGTTGTGTTTTTGTAAACCCAACCTTGTTTACAACAAGAAATGTGATTGTAGCGGGAGATCTGAATTTGCCAGATGTAAATTGGGAAGGAAATGCGCACGACAGGAAGCATGACCAACAAATGGCAAATAAGTTAATATGGGAAGGACAACTGATTCAGAAAGTGATGGAACCAACCTGAGGGAAAAATATCCTGGATGTGGTGCTGATAAAACCAGATGAGCTCTATAGGGAAACTGAAGTAGTAGATGGTATTAGTGATCATGAAGCTGTTTTTGTCGTAGTTAAAAATAAATGTGATAGAAAGGAAGGTCTTAAAAGTAGGACTGTTAGGCAGTACCATATGGCTGATAAAGGAGGCATGAGGCAGTTTCTAAAAAGTAACTGTGATCGGTGGAAAACGGTAAATAAAAATGTAAACAGACTCTGGGATGGGTTTAAAGAAATTGTTGAGGAATGCGAAAACAGGTTTGTACCTTTAAGGGTGGTAAGGAATGGCAAAGACCCACCTTATTATAATAGAGAAATAAAGAGACTAAGAAGGAGGTGCAGACTGGAAAGAAATAGAGTTAGAAATGGCTGTGGAAGTAAGGAGAAATTGAAGGAACTTACTAGAAAATTGAATCTAGCAAAGAGGGCAGCTAAGGATAACATGATGGCAAGCATAATTGGCAGTCATACAAATTTTAGTGAAAAATGGAAGGGTATGTATAGGTATTTTAAGGCAGAAACAGGTTCCAAGAAGGACATTCCAGGAATAATTAATGAACAAGGGGAGTGTGTATGTGAAGATCTTCAAAAGGCAGAAGTATTCAGTCAGCAGTATGTAAAGATTGTTGGTTTCAAGGATAATGTCGAGATAGAGGAGGAGACTAAGGCCAAAGAAGTAATAAAATGTACATATGATAACAATGACATTTACAATAAGATACAAAAGTTGAAAACTAGAAAAGCGGCTGGAATTGATCAGATTTCTGGGGATATACTAAAGACAATGGGTTGGGATATAGTGCCATATCTGAAGTACTTATTTGATTATTGTTTGGTCGGAGGAGCTATACCAGATGAATGGAGAGTTGCTATAGTAGCCCCTGTGTATAAAGGAAAGGGTGATAGACATAAAGCTGAAAATTACAGGCCAGTAAGTTTGACATGCATTGTATGTAAGCTTTGGGAAGGCATTCTTTCTGATTATATTAGACATGTTTGTGAAATTAATAATTGGTTCGATAGAAGGCAATTCTGTTTTAGGAAAGATTATTCCACTGAAGCTCAACTTGTAGGATTCCAGCAAGATATAGCAGATATCTTGGATTCTGGAGGTCAAATGGACTGTATCGCGATTGACCTGTCTAAAGCATTTGATAGGGTGGATCATGGGAGACTACTGGTAAAATGAGTGCAATTGGACTAGACAAAAGAGTGACTGAATGGGTTGCTATATTTCTAGGAAATAGATCTCAGAGAGTTAGAGTGGGTGAAGTTTTGTCTGACCCTGTAATAGTTGAGAGGGGAGTTCCTCAGGGCAGTGTTATCGGACCTTTATGTTTTCTTATATATATAAATGATATGAGTAAAGGAGTGGAATCGGAGGTAAGGCTTGTTGCGGATGATGTTATTCTCTATAGAGTGATAAATAAGTTACAAGATTGTAAGCAACTGCAACGTGACCTCGAAAATGTTGTGAGATGGACAGCAGGCAATGGTATGTTGATAAACGGGGTTAAAAGTCAGGTTGTGAGTTTCACAAATAGGAAAAGTCCTCTCAGTTTTAATTACTGCGTTGATGGGGTGAAAGTTCCTTTTGGGGATCATTGTAAGTATCTAGGTGTTAATATAAGGAAAGATCTTCATTGGGGTAATCACATAAATGGGATTGTAAATAAAGGGTACCGATCTCTGCACATGGTTATGAGGGTGTTTAGGGGTTGTAGTAAGGATGTAAAGGAGAGGGCATATAAGTCTCTGGTAAGACCCCAACTAGAGTATGGTTCCAGTGTATGGGACCCTCACCAGGATTACCTGATTCAAGAACTGGAAAAAATCCAAAGAAAAGCAGCTCGATTTGTTCTGAGTGATTTCCGACAAAAGAGTAGCGTTACAAAAATGTTGCAATGTTTGGGTTGGGAAGAATTGAGAGAAAGAAGAAGAGCTGCTCGACTAACTGGTATGTTCCGAGCTGTCAGCGGAGAGATGGCGTGGAATGACATTAGTAGACGAATAAGTTTGAATGGCGTTTATAAAAGTAGGAAAGATCACAATATGAAAATAAAGTTGGAATTCAAGAGGACAAACTGGGGCAAATATTCATTTATAGGAAGGGGAGTTAGGGATTGGAATAACTTACCAAGGGAGATGTTCAATAAATTTCCAATTTCTTTGAAATCATTTAGGAAAAGGCTAGGAAAGCAACAGATAGGGAATCTGCCACCTGGGCGACTGCCCTAAATGCAGATCAGTATTGATTGATTGATTGATTGATTGATTGATTGATTGATTGATTGATTGATTGATTGATTGATTGATTGATTGATTGAAAGACAAGCTCTTCTGTTTCGTGCAGTTTTTATAATGAAGTTTTATTTAAGAACTATTATTAAAATAAATGCTATCGTTTAAGGTGGCTACTTTATTGTCAATGTGAAAGAATATTTATAGTACTGCAAATGAAGAGTGTGTGTACGATTAATTAAATTTAAATCGAAAATGCTCCATCTTACCCTACACCCAGGCCCCGTGTCAGCAGTACCCGAGTAGAACAGCCTCCGCGAAGTACCTGGGGAGTTAGGTAATATTATTTCCTTTAAATCATGCCATTCATCTGGTTCATATTGCTGAAGTGCTGCTCTGCGAGCGCGTGTCCCATTGATGCGGAAAGGTGATAGTCAGATGGCGCCAGGTCGGGGCAGTAGGGCGGGTGCGGAAGGATGTCCCATCCGAGCGATTTCAAGTTGTCTTTCACTAGTTTTGCTGTGTGAGACGGTGCATTGTCGTGTAACAAAATCACTTTGCCATGTCTTCTGGCCCATTTCCGTCGTCTTTCAATCAGTGCGTGATTTACCTTAATCATCTGTTGGCGATAGGGTTGTGCTTCAAGAGTCTTCGCACGTTTGTGGTCCACCAGAGCGCACACACATTGAAATCACCACGTTTAAATTGTTCTAATCGATGAAGCGTGTTCAACTTCTGTTTCTACCAGCAAAATAAATGACTTTCCACAGCCATTTGCTGTTGATTAAATAAGAAAAGCAATGCGCGCCGCAAATGTTCTTTTTCAGGCACAAACGTCGACAAGATCACTGAACGATACAACATGGACGCTAGTGTTTGACGGACTCAACTTGTGTGTGTTGGTAGGTTAACGTCAGACGAACAAACTAACGTATGTGTCAAATTCATACGCTGCGTACTGTTCGCTGGCACCATCTCTTAGTGAAACCGGAAAAGACTTATGCATACACCTGGTAAATGTTCTGGTAGCCACTCTGACGTGATATGCAGGTTCATCCCGGTATTCCCTCTATTCAATCCCTGCTATGAGCCACTGATAGGAATTGGGAGTGTACACAATGAACGGAAGATCAGTGTTCACCGCTGCCTGTCGTCAGGTCATTCCAACTCTGGAACTTGACATTGTTAGAACGCCAGCGTAGTACTGTTCGTGAAAATGGATAAACTGTGCCGTATTTTCATTTAATCGAACATATGATAGCATTGCTTTCAACCGAAACATTCCAGTCGGTTAATACTGTATTTTGACAAGAATACTAACGTCATTGTAATGACCTATGTTGAGTTCAGTTTAATATTTGTCTGTATATCTTACATTATCAAGGGAAAGATGGGTTGGGTGGATTTTAATGAAACTTAGTGCTTCAATTTATAAAACGATCGAGTAGGATCTTAGTATAAGTTGTTCACAAAACTTCAGCAGGAACAAACAAACAAACAAACAAACAAACAAACAAATAAACAGACGGCCCTGAAGCATAAAACTATATGTATCTGTCTTACTGTTAGTTGTCCGACTCGTTGGCTGAATTGTCAGCGTACTGGCCTTCGGTTCAGAGGGTCCCGGGTTCGATTCCCGGCCGGGTCGGGGATTTTAACCTTAATTGGTTAATTCCATTGGCCCGGGGGCTGGGTGTTTGTGCTGTCCCCAACATCCCTGCAACTCACACACCACACATAACACTATCCTCCACCACAATAACACGCAGTTACCTACACGTGGCAGATGCCGCCCACTCTCATCGGAGGGTCTGCCTTACAAGGGCTGCACTCGGCTAGAAATAGCCACACGAAATTAAACTGTTAGTTGTACACGAATATAGCTCACTACAAACTTTCATTTAGAATTTTCATTCTGTATTCATTTTCGATTCAGAGCAAAACACGCAAGATATCAGTGGCAGTCGTGTGAAAGTTTAAGTCCAAGAGCCGGTAACTAACCCTAAAGAATGTAAAGAGAGTTGCTATGGAGGTAGTTTCGGGAACGTTTTAAGTAAGGCTTTGCACATGCCAGTATTTTTTAAATATTAACCAGGTTCTTGGCTTTCTTTTATACCGGAAGGAAGAAATCAAATGAATATCAGCAGTAATGGAGAAAGGAAATGAATATGAAAATGCAAAGAGTCACAGAGAGCAAGGAAGCGATTATGTCACAACAAGTCGCTGACAGGGAGAGTTTATGTGCTTCACAGTCAGGGGAACTATATGAGGAGTGAACAAAAACGTCATGCACATGCCAAGTGATTGTGCCTTCAACGACGAGTAGGCCCTAGTACAGCTGGTATAAATATATTTATATAAACGTATATGATTGGATTGTAGATTAGGATCAAATAAAGACCAGGAAAAAAGGTTCGATGAATAACTTAGCAGCAGTCAAACCAACCAGCTAACAGGAGAGTGGTTTGTTTGTAAGCCACGTTTCTTGTAATTTCTTTGCTCACTGTCGGGAGCAGAACTTAACATGCCCTGATGAAGGCCAATGCAATTTGGCTGAAAGCTCGGCTTCATTAAATAAACATAGTGGCTTTAATCCAGTATTCATTTATTTATTTACGTTAGTATTATTGTATTTTTATGTTGATCTCCGGCCCAATTAATTTCGTAGTTCATCACTTGGAGACAGACTAAAAGGTTGAAATTATTAGGACTACTGTGTTTGAACGCCGGCCTTGCGGTGTAGGGGTAGCGTGCCTGCCTCTTACCCGGAGGCTCCGGGTTCGATTTCCGGCCAGGTCAGGGATTTTTACCTGAATCTCAGGGCTGGTTCGAGGTTCACTCAACCTACGTGATTACAATTGAGGAACTATCTGACGGTGAGATGACGGCCCAGGTCTAGAAAGCAATGAATATCGGCTGAGAGGATCCGTCGTGCTGACCACACGACACCTCGTAATCTGCAGGTTTTCGGGCTGAGCAGCAGTCGCTTGGTAGGCCTTGGCCCTTCGGGGCTGTTGCGCCATGGGGTTTTATTTGAACTGGAAAGAGTACACAGGATCTTCAATGGTGAGGTGGTTTGGACACGTGCATCGAATGCAGTATTGAGGGGGCACTTGTACTCGCTCTATACAGTACATACATCTCCCCAGTTGTAAACCTGTAGGTGGAGTGATACGATATTAGATCACTTATTATTAACCCAAATTCCGTGTGTAAATAGATTACCAGCATCGTTAAAGTTGGGGAATTGGGCGCGTTGTGCTGTGTGACACCGCCACTCATTCTCCTTTCACCGATTAACACTCACATGCCGCGGCTCATCACGTTAGTCAACAATTCAGTCCGTCATAAACCAACAAGGACGATCATGACGGACATTCTGAAATCAAATTACAATTTGATGTGCAAAATGCTCCGATAAACCTAACTTAAATCATGTGACGGTAATTCTATTCCCATAATTTTGCAGTTCCCCGTCTGTTTTAGGTTATTTACCATATTTCGGCCCTTCACTTCATTGACAGTTAATTGCTTAGTCTCGAAGCTCACTTGGTGATATGATTGTACCTACAGAGGCTTCTGATGATTGAAACTAAATCAGTATATTCAAAACACGACGCCATAATGGGATTAGTAAAATGGCGTGCAGGCTGTATTTCATTCAAACCATCAATAATAACGTGCTGTCTCACGACCTTCCCTTATGAAGTATTAAGGGCAAAATATCCTGAAATATACAAATTGCCATCGAATATTGTACCTAGGTATAGTATTTTGTGTATAAATGTTGTATGCATTTAAGTACTAGTCAGGATACGCATTTATGTTTATTAGAGTATCTACTCGTATGTTTTCAGTGCTGTAGGGCGAGTTGTCCGTGCGGCTATGAGCTTGCATCAAAAAAAAAAAAAAAAAAAAAAAAAAAAAAAAAAAAAAAAAAAGAAGTGCTGTAGGGCTGCGTGGCTTAGATGGTAGAAGTGGTGGTCTTCTGAGACCCCGGATGGCTCATTCGATACCGGCTTCCTGTCGGTAGAGTTACTGGCACGTAACATAACTCCTAGCGGGCAAACACCTGACACCTCAGCGTCTCTGAAAGCCGTGAAACTAGTTAGTGGAGCGTAAAATCAACACCATTTATTCTTATTCTTATTAACAATATTATTATTTTCCGCTTGGTGGCCAACATCGTCTTTGTGGTTTACCAGTTCGCGTCCCGTTGGTGGAAAAATGTCACTGTCAGAATGTTGGCCGACAAGGTGGGAGAGGTGTTGGTATGCAATTTCCAATCACTGAATTGCGCACCAAAACCCCGGGTTCAATTCCTAACCTCTCCACGTTGTTCATAAGGAGTGAGGGTATATGACAATGCAGATGGTGTTTCGTCCGTCGGATGGGGACGTTAAGACTTAAGCAGGCCTCTTGGTGTTATTCGATAGGAGTATGCTATGTAACGACACCGGTTTTCTCTCTCTTTGAGAGAGAGAATTTGGTAAGTTGAGTCCCATTTGAATGTTTCGAAGTAAGTTGATTCCCTCCTCAATTTTCGTGATAGGTAAATTGAGTCGCGCCTGGTAATCCTGTAATCCAACTCGACCCGGTTATGCAACGTTACGTGACAATATTTATTCCTCCCACTTCGTGCAGACTTGGGACTTTGTAATCATTTAGCAGGTTGGTGTGGTTAAGAATTTTGTCTTGATAAGCGTAGATAGCGCCCCAAAGTTTTCACAAAATAAAGTGCTTCGTATTGGCGACTGTGAATATTTTTGACATACAGGTATAAATTTAGAAGAAACGGTTTTCATAAAGTCAAATCTTGGTATGTCCTTGTTACTCAAGTTTATCATCTGTTCCCTCAATTATTTTTTCCATTATTTTGTTTCTCCTTGTTCCTATACTTTGTAATTGAATATACACGTCTGACTGAATGTCGGCCAGAATGTCAACGAAGGCCTATCTGTCTGGATGCGAAGTGTAAAACAAACCGTTCAATTTGGCATGGAAAGATTCACAGCTGGGCCTATATGTTGTTTGGTTTGTGTTAGCTTTGAAATCAGCTCAAATATCCGGGGGAAACATGGAATCTGCCACAATGTATGTCTCCAGGATACAGTCACTGATCTCTTGTATTTTTGTCTCTCCTGGTTGTACAGCCATCAGATCTTCGACAAAGCAGTCTTGTACGTCATTTTCGGATTAAAACGTGAAGTCCAAGGACATGTTATAACATTTTACCTTTTTCTGAGTTCAAATATTCCTTGGATAGACCAAGGGTTCGTATTTTGTGCCATCGTTTTATTACAACTGAAGGCCAAACAATCGTTGTGGCCGTGTGAAAAGCTGCTTCATAGTCTACAAAAATCACTTCAGGTGAAAATGTTAAGCCGAGTATTGCACATTGGTTTACAATATGACGTAATACTTTATATATCAGGGCCTCTCAAACGCCCAAAAATTCACGCGTGCAAATTGACGCGCAGAATTCCTGTGCAGAGTGCATCGGTCCCACTCGGGCCGGCTCGGACCAACGCTTCGTCTCTGGGCTACTCGGCTAAGCTCAGCGCAAGTCGGCTCAACTTGGATCGGATTTGGAGCGCTACGGAGCAAGTGAGGAAGAGGGAGACAGGCTGAGCGAGCGAGACAGGCGTGAAGAAAGACAGTGACAGTGACAGGGACAGTGCTATTGCTCCAAATCGAGGAGTGGGGGGTTTGCACTCTGGTCAACCAAGCGAAATCGTCTTTTGCACCGTGCACACTCTGATAGGCCCTGTTATATAGGTTTCAGTTGCCTTATTTGACAGCAGATAAAATGCATGTGGCACGCAATCATCATTTGCTAGTGCAATAATAAAAAATTGTGTATAGAACTGGGAAAGCTTTTAGAAGATAATAATATTGGCTTTACATTCCACTAACTACTTTTACGATTTTCGGAGACGCCGAGGTGCAGGGATTTAGTCCCACAGAAGTTCATTTATGTGTCAGTAAATCTACTGGCACGAGGCTGACGTATCTGAGCAACTTCAAGTACCACCAGATTGAGCCAGGATCCAACCTGCCAAGTTGGGATCAGAAGGCAAGCGCCTTAACCGTCTGAGCCACACAGCTTTTAAATATTCCATCTACATGTATGCCTTCCACAAAGAATGGTTAACTTTGTAGTTGTAGTTAAGAGCTAATTATATACGTTACACGATCATTTATCATCAGGAAAAGCTCGCAGTTGTTGGTGACTATTTTCATTTCTTGCAGTACCATACAGCATGTGTTTCTGTGGCGAGCGTTTGCATTGCGTATGTTCATTTTCATGAGATTCTGCCATGTTATAGGATGCCTGTTACATTGTTTTAATTCGCTGTGTAATAGTTTCGATGCTCTTCTATTTAAATTATTGCTAAGCTTTTGTTTATTTATTTTCTGTAAGTCTGGACTATTATGGTTGTGAATCAGAACGCTTTCTACAATATTAATATATTCACTTCATTTTATATAACACGTGAGTTCATGGAGCACATCTTTACGAGTTTGGAAATGATTAACATGATAATACATTTTACAGTAAATACCTCTACATTCCAAAATACCACCAATTAAACACGTAAAACAATTTTATGAATCAGGTGACAATTACCTACGTATATTCATAATCTTACAGCTCTCTTTCTACACCTGGACATTGAAGACGAATACCTAACAAGACGCACTAATAATTTAATTAAAACATTTCTAAATGTAATTGCACGTACTGACCGCAGAAATACAAAAGCGTTGTTAAATGCATTGAACATTATTAGCGAAATTTTCAATGTAAAATAAGCTTTGGAGTATAACAGCATCTATTGAAACTAAGATTCTTAGTGTATTTTCAATTCAAATTTTGTTATTGAATCTTCATCATCATCATCATCATCTGTTTACCCTCCAGGTTCGGTTTTTCCCTCGGACTTAGCGAGGGATCCCACCTCTACCGCCTCAAGGGCAGTGTCCTGGAGCTTCAGACTCTTGGTCGGGGGATACAACTGGGGAGTATGACCAGTACCTCGCCCAGGCGGCCTCACCTGCTATGCTGAACAGGGGCCTTGTGGAGGGATGGGAAGTTTGGAAGGGATAGGCAAGGAAGAGGGAAGGAAGCGGCCGTGGCCTTAAGTTAGGTACCATCCCGGCATTCGCCTGGAGGAGAAGTGGGAAACCACGGAAAACCACTTCCAGGATGGCTGAGGTGGGAATCGAACCCACCTCTACTCAGTTGACCTCCCGAGGCTGAGTGGACCCCGTTCCAGCCCTCGTACCACTTTTCAAATTTCGTGGCAGAGCCGGGAATCGAACCCGGGCCTCCGGGGGTGGCAGCTAATCACGCTAACCACTACACCACAGAGGCGGACGTTATTGAATCTTACTCAGTTATTTTAAACAAATTAAAACACATGCAGTACAATAGTAATTACAGTCAAGAATGTTACATGTTGCAAACATCTACATATCCAGATTCAGACACAAGAAAAAAAAACCAAGGTAAAGAAGTACAGAAAGTAACCTAAATATTATGCATGAACAACAATACCGTATTCAAGTGGTAACCCATCGTAATTATTTACAAATCTCAGTAAAATACCTAAAACAAATTGTCGGATGGAACATGTTTACGTAGACATTGAGTCCACGAGTGCACTTGTGAACCCTTGCGCTATGTGCGAGCATGCGCTTGTACAAGTTCGGAGAAATGTGTATCGCTCTACCTGACAACTTGTGACCTGTACTGTGAGTTTCCTAACTCGCTGACTAAATTTACAAACATATATCAATCTGGATTAAACTTGAAAATCTGAATATCTGCATTTAAAATGGAAATTACGAAAATTAACATTCATTAAATAAAATACACACTCGTCGAACCTTGTACTCACACTTACTTGTTACCTGCTTACTTACACAAACGTTATTTGAAGGGCGCCAGCTGTCACTCAGTACAGCAATAATAGAATGAGACTCTTGACTATCTCTAGGGGGTGGGGTAATAAGCTTACTTTTGACAACATACCATATAAGTTCTGGCAAAAGGAGATTGGCGTTCGGTTTCCCCATTAATTTTTAGGTTAAGATAATTTACTGTCAAAGAAATGAAACTATGAATTCGTTTGATAGAACAATATATATTCTTTAAATAATATATCAAAAAATAGTGAGTCTTGTTGCGATAAAACAGATGAGAATATGAAATTATGACATTGCAACTGAAAGAAACTAGGCATGAATTTGAATTCTTCTTGACCGGACATTTAACAATTTATACGAAATATTTCCCTCACTGATTCACTTGAGTGTACCTTCAACACTTTTAGTGTAATTACGACGTATTCCTTTGATCTGGTGTTTACTGTAGATGTGTCACGCCTAACTTGGTGATACATCCTTGTGACTGCTTCTTCTCCATATCATCTGACTTCTTTGTAAGTCAATATGGTATGACCTCTTGGCAGGTCCAGGGTTGCCCTCTCTGACTTCATGGTAAGCCCTTGGGTCCGTGTCTTCAACTGAGTGAGCGACCAACTTTTTGGTCTCACTCTCTCAATGACCAATAATTAATGGCTCACTGAGTCTTCACCATCTCTCGTTCTCTTGATCTAGTAGACTTCTTCACTGTACTGCATCCGTATAACTAATGACTGACGCTACAATATGCACCCACCTTATATAGACGTTGGTTGACACAGCTACGTAATCTCCAGAAATAACAATGACATACTCCCACCTACGCGACAGATATTACATACAGTGGTGAAATAGCCCTGGGGCGGCCGACTCTCTGAGCGCATATACTAAATAAATACGATGACGTAGCCAAGACTTGGCGATGACTTGGCAGAATCGCCACTAATCTTGCACAATGTCCCAACGTCACATCCAATCTCTGATATATACAACAGTTCTCACTGTACAGGTATTGAGTGTTATTCTACCCATACGCATATATGCATACATCTAAGTACAATCTTGCAAGCAACAGGCAATTGCAAAATCGAATTAAATAAGACTGATAATTACAATAATAGTAACAATATCACAGATAACATAATAATAATACTGACATAATAATAATAATAATAATAATAATAATAATAATAATAATAATAATAATAATAATAATAATAATAATAATAATAATAATAATAATAATAATAATAATAATAATAATAAAATACAGATAAAATCATACAATAATAAAAATACAGATATCATCTTGTAACGGGATTTGAACCGTTACAGTACGAGGAATTGGTTTCTTATTTCTTATTTCTTATTTCTCAGGGATATGAGTATAATAATGCAGTAGCCCTTAGCAAGGTGAAACGGGACCCCTCCTTGAAACTGGCGGCCATATTGGTTAGCACAACGGATCTGCGGTGCGGTGTGTGCTGGTCACCTCGTGAGTTAGCTGTGACATGGGCTTTTCTGGTGTGTATGACATGAACGGAAAACCCGGCATTGCTTTTCATCGGTAAAGTTTCCTTCTCGTAGGCTAATACATATTAAACGTAGACGCGCAAGTTTATTTTTTTCATGGAGAGAACGTCATTGTCTCTAAATATGGATTGTGAATTAATCATTTCAGATAGTACTTTAATCTCGAATGCTGACGTTCAATTCAGTAACGGAAATTCAATTCCGACTACCTATGCAGGGGCACCACGAGCAGGAATCAGCTTCACCCCCAAACAGGTAGATATTGCTTTAAATGAAACTTGCCGGCTTATAAATGGTTGCCTGACAAGGTATATTGCTTAGCTGGCATTGCTCCCCCAGATATCAGACGTGAAGTGCCTGCCAAATATGAAAGATCTAAAGTAGACATTGACCAAACACATCCGTTACATGATTATCCACTTGCTCAACAACGATTGAAATCGAGGAGTGGCTTTCGGAGTCACGTCAATCATCAAGACTAACTTCCTGGAGATCCAGAAACCTCCAACTCAATGGATGGATGGACCCATCTGAAACTCTTCCAGCCGGTTATGAAGAGTCGTGGTCTACATGGAAGAGTCTGAACAGGCTGCCGTCTGGGGTCGGTCGATCTAAGGACAATATGAAGAAGTGGGGTCTATCTGAAGATTCAACCCTCTGTGCCTGCGGAGAAGAACAAACCATGGCGCACCTACTTAACTGCAACTCCTGCCCTCTCGTTTGCACCATGCAAGATTTGGTGAAGGCCACACAAAGTCGTCGAGATCTCGCCAAATTCTGGTCCGATATGATATAATTGTTACTTGAATGTACCTCTAGTATGTTTTCACCAGTTAGGCCTATATAATTATTTCTCATTCTTAATTAATAATTTATATGATGTACTGCTTCTGATACGAATAAATAAATAAAATAAATATGGATTGGTGTAGATTCCCTAAGAATCCAGACCGTCGAGCCCAGTGGACAAAGGCAGTTAAGAGGAACTGGTGTTAATAGCTTTATTTGTACGGAGTACTTTAGGCCCGACCAAGTGAATGATACACACTTATCCGGGCCAAAACTGAGAGAGCATGCCGCCTTGAATGTATTCCCTGCATATCTCAGCTAAGCAGTCCGGCTCCATGGCTATATGGTTAGCGTGCTGGCCTTTGGTCACAGGGGTCCCAGGTTCGATTCCCGGCAGGGTCGAGAATTTTAACCATCTTTGTTTAATTTCGCTGGTACGGGGGGCTGGGTGTATGTGATTTTAATCATTTGATCCTCATCAGCCATAATGGCTTCATAAAGAACTTGTTCGAAGGCAAGGCGATGGGAAAGAAAGGCAGAGGGAAACCACGTAAGAAGATCATTGAAGAGGTAGTTGAGATGATGGGATGCCAAGGTTATGGAGAGATGAAAAGGATCGCAGAGAGAAGAAATCACTGGTTGCAGCGACAAGGCAAAACCTTTAGATAATGATGATGATCCTCATCACAACGCGCAGGTCGCCTACAGGTATCAGATCGAAAGACCTGCACCTGGCGAACCGAACATGTCTTAGGACACTCCAGGAACTAAAAGCCATACGCCATTTGAGTCGTCCAGTTCCAAAATCCGTTATGTGCAGTCAAACAATTTTTTCAGGAAGAGCAAAATACTGTCATTTGTTATTCAACAGGATAGGAGGTTGAAATTTTGTGATTAAACAGTAAGCGTTCATCTTCGTTATACCGCAAAATTTCCACAAAATATAACTAATAGAACCCATGTATTTTTGCAAAAAAAAAAAGTTTGGACATAACGAGTTTTGCAGCAGTTTTGTGGAGAAAAAAAGGTATGTGCAGCAGTATATGGAATAGAGTATACAGATTTATGGTGAACATGTTTTATTAGCTACGTTTGAACGTAGTACACTAAGAAAATAGCATGAATGGAAATAATTTTAAGGCTAGGATATAATATTTTGATATCTAATTCCCGCTATTTGATTTTATGATTACATAGAGAAATCATCATTAATTCAAAACGTTTTATAAGTTCTTTAATACTGTACAGTTATATTAACAATCCCTTATTGTCCTCAACAAAATCTCCCAGATCAATATCATAGTCTGGCATTTCACGGTTTAAAGTTTGTCGCTGGTCAAACAGTGTCTTGTAGAATGTGAGGTCATCGTTCCTTAGCCACTATTTCCCGTTATGTTTGGTCAGCAATGTGTTTAGGTCGTTGAGATTTTCTTTCTTACCCTTCCTCCACTGGTACTGACACACTAGCAGAAAATATGCTTCAATATGCTTTTTTTGCTTCACTACAATCGCTTATCACACAGTTGCGTGATTTTGTTCGTGTAAGTATGATCCTCTTTCAGGGTTCTGGGACATAACGAGCTTTGCTGCATAACACACGCTGGACATAACGACTTTTGCAGCAGTTCCGTTATTTGTCACCTATAAACGTATGGATTAAATGACCTTTGCTCACGTATTATAGTACTGGATTGTGTATTTTGATGAGCTGCATACAATGGCGGTGATAACTCATTTTGAGAAAAAATGGACATATCGGGTTTTGCAACTGGAGGACTCATTTCATTTCAGCTAAACAGCCATCAGTTCCTCACTCGAGGACTTATCTTTTGATAGTGGTTGATATGCTTCATTGTTCCGCTTGCATGGCATTCTAAAAAAATAATGGTTTGCAGAAAAGGAAGGAACCACGATCCAGGAATGTTGACACACTCGAGCCAAGTAATGTGAAGTTGGAAGCAGCTACAAGTGCCGTCAATACTGTTCAGGTGCAAGAGGTGGGAATATTTCCTGTTTTATTGCAGGAAAAGCTTTGAACACTATATATTCCTACCATAGTTCGGTATTCTCCCCTTTTAATTTTTTTGTTTATTCAGTGCATTGATCCCCAGACGATGAAAACGGAGAAAACTTCTAACATGCACAGTGTCGAAAGAAAGAAGAGAAATTGATAATAATTAGGAAAATGAGGGCTTCATTGACATGTACGAGAATGATCATTAAAAATGTATAAAGAAGGAATGCTAGGATGAAAAAGAAGTCGACAATTATGAAAACCTTTTTCACGAACTGAAGTCAAAAAGCTTAACTGCAAATAAGTGCATTGTTCATTTTCTCGATATTTCAGGCTTTTATAAGGAATAATTCGTGAAATAGTGCGATAAGGGCAAAGTGAACTACGGTCATTTATATTAACATTAGACTTCTACTCCCCTAAGGCATATTCTTACATCAGGACGATGTTCAATACTTGCTTATCCCACCCTAGAACTCTTTAATCAATCAATCAATCAATCAATCAATCAATCAATCAATCAATCAATCAATCAATCAATCAATCAATCAATCAATCAATCAATCAATCAATCAATCAATCAATCAATCAATCAATCAATCAATCAATCAATCAATCCTGATCTGCATTTAGGGCAGTCGCCCAGGTGGCAGATTCTTAAATGATTGCAAAGAAATTGGAAATTTATTGAACATCTCTCTTGGTAAGCTATTCCAAGTAGAAGCATCTCCGTGATTCTGCGCGGAAGAACTTTCCTTTTTGAAAGTAAAGTCGAACGGTGATTTTCCTCTCCTATGTTTTCTGATTGTTGATGACAGGTCAGCTGGGCAGTGTGTTTAGTAACACGGACGAAATCCCACAGGGTACGTTGATTTTGGTTCTGTAGCAGAATGTGATTACAAAAAGGTGGCACGAGAAGCTTGCGATTTTTATGGTTGTTGCCATAAATATGCATTGGCGCGTGTCTCTTGGTTACTTAGCGAGGAACAGCGGTGTTCATTAGTTACGCTTGCTTGTGAATTTTGAATGACGCTAAGTTTACTAAAATGTCACTAGCATGTTAAGGGCCAGTGAGTAATATAAGCATGGCTAATCAGTTAGGCCAATATCAAGCATGGTCGTTTATTGTAATGTTGCCTCATCCTGAGATAAAATCTCCGATCTTTTTTTCTAGATCCATGCCTTACGCTTAAAGTAGTCCGAAATACCCTGGGTGACAAGGAAATACTGTATGACAAGGATGGACAAATTATATCGTGGAATCGCGGAAACTTCTGCAGAAGCTAAAATAGGATGAACGACTGCATTTAGCTAATAAACTGCGGGAAACTCACGTCAACTACAAACTGCAGAAGATAAATATAGAACTTGCTGCTCAGTTGCTCAGTGCATCCGTCACAGATGCCCTGCAATTTTGTCTAGAAGCAAATACTGGAGGGTTTAAGAACGTGGAGGTTATTATCATTTTCCTTAAATTATTTAATACACTGACTGACAGAGCAAATGCAACACCAAGAAGGAGTGGTCAGAACTTTATGCCAATTGCAGGGTAGACTGACGTCACTGAGGTATGCTCATGATGTGAAATGCGCCGCTGTGCTGCGCACGTAGCGAACGATAAATGGGGCACGGCGTTGGCGAATGGCCCACTTCGTACCGTGATTTCTCAGCCGACAGGCATTGTAGAACGTGTTATCGTGTGCCACAGGACACGTGTATAGCTAAGAATGCCAGGCCGCCGTCAACGGAGGCATTTCCAGCAGACAGACGACTTTACGAGGGGTATGGTGATCGGGCTGAGAAGGGCAGGTTGGTCGCTTCGTCAAATCGCAGCCGATACCCATAGGGATGTGTCCATGGTGCAGCGCCTGTGGCGAAGATGGTTGGCGCAGGGACATGTGGCACGTGCGAGGGGTCCAGGCGCAGCCCGAGTGACGTCAGCACGCGAATATCGGCGCATCCGCCGCCAAGCGGTGGCAGCCCCGCACGCCACGTCAACCGCCATTCTTCAGCATGTGCAAGACACCCTGGCTGTTCCAATATCGACCAGAACAATTTCCCGTCGATTGGTTGAAGGAGGCCTGCACTCCCGGCGACCGCTCAGAAGACTACCATTGACTCCACAGCATAGACGTGCACGCCTGGCATGGTGCCGGGCTAGAGCGACTTGGATGAGGGAATGGCGGAACGTCGTGTTCTCCGATGAGTCACGCTTCTGTTCTGTCAGTGATAGTCACCGCAGACGAGTGTGGCGTCGGCGTGGAGAAAGGTCAAATCCGGCAGTAACTGTGGAGCGCCCTACCGCTAGACATCGCGGCATCATGGTTTGGGGCGCTATTGCGTATGATTCCACGTCACCTCTAGTGCGTATTCAAGGCACGTTAAATGCCCACCGCTACTTGCAGCATGTGCTGCGGCCGGTGGCACTCCCGTACATTCAGGGGCTGCCCAATGCTCTGTTTCAGCAGGATAATGCCCGCCCACACACTGCTCGCATCTCCCAACAGGCTCTACGAGGTGTACAGATGCTTCCGTGGCCAGCGTACTCTCCGGATCTCTCACCAATCGAACACGTGTGGGATCTCATTGGACGCCGTTTGCAAACTCTGCCCCAGCCTCGTACGGACGACCAACTGTGGCAAATGGTTGACAGAGAATGGAGAACCATCCCTCAGGACACCATCCGCACTCTTATTGACTCTGTACCTCGACGTGTTTCTGCGTGCATCGCCGCTCGCGGTGGTCCTACATCCTACTGAGTCGATGCCGTGCGCATTGTGTAACCTGCATATCGGTTTGAAATAAACATCAATTATTCGTCCGTACCGTCTCTGTTTTTTCCCCAACTTTCATCCCTTTCGAACCACTCCTTCTTGGTGTTGCATTTGCTCTGTCAGTCAGTGTAATTTGTTCGACATTTTGAACTATCGGAGTATTTTGCAAAAGTATTGTGGTGGACCCGCTCTTGCTCCATGGATAAGTGACAATATGTAGCGTATATTATCAATTACTATCTTGAAAGGTCTGATTAATTGTGACGTGCCCATAAATCGCCACAATACAGAACACAGTTTCTGATACTTCAAATTAATATTTTTAATTTATATAGTTCCGGGGTTACCCTTCCAAAATTAACGTTAGTTCTCCCTTGTAAAGTGATTGGGCGCCAGACCAGAACTGAAGGTTCTAGGTCAAAATTTATATTTAAAAGGAGAGACACAAGATGATCCCAGAAGTAGGGTGATAGGACAATAACCATTAAGTACTACCTTGAGGAACAAGGATAATTAATGTAATATGAATTAATTACAAAGCAAAGAAAGCAATTTATTTAGGTGAAAGTGAAATGCTGATATTGTACCAAGGACTGAAAGATTACTGATCGAAAAGTGACTCATTAACTTTGATTGAATCCGTGAATGCTTGCTGCAATTTAATCAAACGCTTACCGATTGTAGACTCGATCACTTGGACATCCTTCTGATATGGACTGGTTCCGTGGATGTTGCCTTCCTTTATGTGGGCTGCTCATCTCGTCATTTTAGTATTGGTCTGCCTGTTGCGTGCGTCGATCACGAGTTGAAAGACGGCTTCTCTAACATTACCACTCCCTATTACACCAATATCTATAGGCTAAAGCAGATATCAGTCCTACTGACCATCAAGAGTAGGGTGATAGGACACTAACCATTAAGTACTATCTTGAGGAACAATGATAATTAATGTAATCTGAATTAATTAAAGGCTAAGAAAACAAATTATTTAGGTAACAGTGAAATGCTGTGGAGAAAGTTCCAAGATAGAATTTTTCCAAATTAAAAATTGCTTTCTCTAGATATAAAAATTTATGTATGCCTGATTGAGACGCAATAGGTCTGTTGTCCGTTCCGGACTGGAGAATTCGACTACTGGTAGTTTATTAGTTAATGTACAAAGTACAAGAAATAAAAGTATAACAGCTCTGCCGCTGTACTGCATGCAATAAGTCGTTGCTACCGCAGTTCAAAATAAGTCTCTTCACTGACCTGATATCATGTGGCTCTATCTAAGTTACAATACCAAGTGAGACTCTCGAATTACTAATGCCAACTGAGACCGAGGGGCCTTAGTTTCCCGTATTTATCAACGTACTGGACTCTTCCGTTGATATAATCTATGTTCCAATCATATTGTTTACTCTCCCTCTCCTACATAATCAATCCCTCCATCAAATCCATTCTAGTAGCTTCTCCTTGATAGGTCGAACTTTCCCGCTTCTTACGTAGCGTCCTACGATAACAGGTTGAAGGAGTGTTGCCGAATTCAAATTGAAGTAAACAAGGAAAGTCGGCCTTGACTGGCTACTGTCTTGAAATTCCAAGAATTAGCTTGGGGTGAGTAAATACCACTTACTGTTGTCGTAAGCGCTCAAGTAAATCGTTAAGTTAATATTAGCACGTATGTTGCAATGTACTACTTGTATAAAACCTTCATTTTCAGCTCTCGCTAACATTTACAGTACAATATAATGGAATGAAATGACAATATAAAATGATCAAATAATAACCCTATAATTATACCTATATACACTGACGGACCTAAGTGTTCACACAGCAGTGGAAACATTTGACATATGCATATATTGGAAATAGTAGTTTATTTTTTTAATATATATTTATTAGAAATATATTTCGTTTATAACTGTATATTTAGTTACAGAATACACAAATTTGAAAGAACTGCATTGCTAAAAATTATCTTCTAGTCTTTTTATTGGTGGACATGAATGTCCCCACAACAGCTTAAACTACAGAGTTGTCACCATTTGTGTACGGTTTAGTAACGCGCGTGCATTCCATAGCTGTTAATAACACTTCCTAATCTGTTAGGCATTGAAGCTACTAATTTTCTTGTGATTTCTTCACCGATAGTATTCCATTCTTGTAGAAGCAATCCTTTCAGCTGGTTTTTACTAGATATTAGTGTTTCATGTCTCGTCGTTCGAGTTCATCCATTAGATGTTCAATGGGATTAAGGTCGGGGGCCTGGGGAGGGGTTTTCAGCGTAAGAGGTGTAATATAAGCAATCCAAGGACCAAGGACCAAGGGGGATGTTTTCATTCCCCTCCCCGAAGGGGAGGGGCGGGCCACCTAGAAGGTTACGCCTTCTCTCTGGCCAGGAGATTTGGCGGGGTTTGGGGATTTGATGGGGGTTTGAAGTTAAAAGGGTAGTAGCTTTGGGATTTGGAGATGTGAAGGAGTTTGGCCTCTTGGCTAAGTGTGCAGTCTCTGCTCTTGTGCTTTTTATTAGGTTAAATACAATGGTGTTACAATGGTGATACATATATACATTTGGAGATACAATAGATACAATGGTGTTTCATATTTACATTTGGTTTACAATTTGGTGTTATGCTGTTATGCTAGGGGTTACAATTTTAGTATATATGATTTGGGATTAGGTTTGACTGTGGGTATGGTGGGATGGCCATGGTTGGGAGCAGGTGTGAGGTTAGGAGATGAAGAGTGGTGGTACAGTTGTGAAGAGACAGGATGAGGAAGTGGAGGAGATCCAGTGAGGGTGGGGGCGGCTGGTAGGGGCTGGAGTGAGGGAGAGGTGGGAGAGCTTGGTGATATGGTGGGATTTGCGTGGGGGGTGGCCGGGGGCGGGGATGTATAGTGGCTGATGGTTGGCGGGTGGATGGGGGTGGTGAAAAGGAGGGTCCCACTCGGTGATGTTCGCCGTAAATTTGTGCTCCGTTGTTGATGAGTTGTTGTACATCTCGTTCCGATGGTAGTTGCAGGCGGACCATATAGGTAGGGCCATGGTTGTTTCGGATCCTTATGGCCTTCTTCACTGGGATGCCTGCAGTGCGGAGTTCCTGAATGATGGCTCTTGTAGGGATGTCCGGGTTGATGCCACGCAGTACACAGCTGTGGATGGACATGGGAGATGGTGGCTGCTCGGTCGGTGTTGCTCGATCGGTGTAGTACTCTTGTTCGGATGGTGTTACGTGGTCAGCGGTATAGTCCTGCAGAGTTATTTCGGACGTTGTTTGCTGTGGACTGGGGGGTTGGTAGATGGGAGGGGGGGGAAGGGTTGATGTCATGACCGGGAAGGAGTGGCAGGGTGTGCTGGTGGTGGTTATGGTTGTGGCATGGGTGCTGGTAGTGGTTATGATGGTTGTGGTAGTGGTTGTGATAGGGAGGGAGAGTGGCAATGGTTTTGTCTTTATTGGAGGCTCATGGAAGATGGGAATTAATTCAGGTTTGGCTTGAAGTTGGTCGAGGATGTTTTGTGGCGGTGTTATTACCACGTAGTTGTAATTCCTCAGGTTGACTCCCTGCAGTATTAGGCGGTGCACTTCTTGGTCGGTCATGACTTGTAGTAAGATGTGCTCTGAAGCTCTCCTCGTTCGGCCATCTATTACACGAAAGGATTTTACAACTTGGGCATATTGCGTTTTGAGTGCTTGCTGTATTTCTGTCTCTGGGATAGAGAGATCTACCCAGGGGAGGAGTACATAGGGCATGGTATTGGGGAGGCGACTGCCAACTAGGCGTCTGCCTATTTGTGCTTTTTTGAGCTCGGCTGGGCTGCGATTAGAGATGTGGGCCACCCGGCCGAGAAAAAAAAGTTTGGGATGAGTGATTTGTGCACTACGGAGATCGGAGAGCAATCCAATAACGAACATTATTAGCAGTGTGCTTCGGGTCGTTGTCTTGCTGAAAGTAGTAGTCAGCCTGTAGACCCAGTTTTTGGGCACTATGTCGTAAATTGTTTATCAAAATATCCAAATAAACCTACTGGTCCATTGTTCCATCTATAAACACTAAGTCCCCAACTCCTCAAGCTGTCATGCACCCCCACACCATAACACCTTCACCACCGTGTTAAACTGTAGCCTAGAGGTTGGCTGTTTCATACTCTGTAGTCATTTTCCTCCACGCCGAAATTCTTCCATAATGGTGAAAAATGTAAAATTTGCTTTCATTTGAAAAAACAACTTTTATCCAGTCGTCGTCATCCTTCATTATGTACTCTTGAGCAAATGCTAATCTCTTCGTTTTGTTTACTCGGCTGATAAATGGCTTCCTCCCGGGACTTCGGGCACGACATCCCGCTCTATGAAGAGTTCTACGAATGGTCTTAGGATGTACCTGTTTACCATGATACTCCTGACATTCTGCTGCAATTTCGGAAGTTGATATTTTCGGAGTCTTTTGCACTGTCCTAATTACCGTCTTCTCTTCTCTCAGAGTGAGCTTACGGGGACGTCCACTTCCCTCTTTATTTATCAACGTTTTTGAAGTTTTGTTCTTCTTAATGGTACTGCACATTGTGTATCTGCTTCGTTTAATGATTTATGCAATTTCGGTGTATCATTTGCCTTCTTCATGCACAGTTACCATTCTTTATCTTTCTTCAATTGTAGTTTCCTTCCTAATTTTCCCCATTCCGCCGTGAATCACCGGTATCCACTTCTGATATACACAAGTCTCGTAACTGTGTTCACTTCTCAATATTAAAGTCAGAACTGATGCGTATTACTCTGTTTTGTTGAAAGCCTGCATCGGTGTATGTAGACTTTTGTCCAGGCGTACCACTACTGTACGGCCTTATTTTTCTCATCACTTCATGTTTGATCAGGATTTCACTGAACGTATTTTAGCGTATCTATGCATAATGCATAGTTTCAATTCATGATGAACCGAACAACGTACGCACTTTGCTACCGTGTCTATTTCATACTGACTAATAGGTTCTTGGGCCTCTATGTGAACATTTATGTCCGTCTGTGTATGTAGATGTATACACCTATAACATATCAAATGATAACAAATACAAATTTAAATTCTACACACTATAAAATATTTCAGAGGTCGGTAACGACCTGGATGTCACAGTATTCTAAACAGGCGATGAATTCACGCAACGCAACAGAAATAAGAGTTTTTTTCTCTCTGTGAAGTCTACATCAGTAACCTGAGAGATACGTCTGGGACTCTTTATTTGCTCCGGTAGTCGAAAAAATTGATTTTCTCTTTGGCTTTAGAATTTGTATACACAGCACTTTGAGGTGTATGATTATCTGATAATCTCGAAACAACTGCTCAAGTAACTGCCATTTTATAAAGTGAGCTAAGATTTGAATTTCTTTTTTAAACCTCTTTTCTCGATTTGGACCCAACAACCACCCTACAGCTAAACAGTTCGTTTAATCTTTCAAGAAAATAGTTATTCAGAAACAACTCCATACACCGAGAGGATAGAACTGCGTAGCCTTAAAGGTCATCCCTATTTTGACTTTCACAATGGAGAAGTACCCGGCCGAAGAAATAAAGTCTTCGGCTCCACGCTTCGACAGCACTGAATTAGGCAGAGACTGTGACGAGTCGTAATTATCTCGAGGAGGTTGTGAAACACATCGCTGGTTTTGTTGTGCTTCAGATTGAGCGGAAAATAATATGTCAACAATGCATTATTTGTTTCAAAGAAGTTGAAAATTGGAGTGTTAACTGTCACCTAATTAGGATTAAGAATAGAGGTGGTTTAGTTTTCCCAACGAAAGACTTAATAAGTGTGTGCAAGCGAGCTGAGAAAAGGATAAGGGAGGTGAAAAACTTCGGTAATAGACACGCTAAGTGACACTGTAAGTACTAAAGGACTTTAAAGGACTTTTTGCATGAATCTGTCTTCGATGATTTGACTAAATATTCTACTGAAAAGTCATCTATCTGATTAGGCTAAGTGGCTCAGACGGTTGAGACGCTGGCCTTCTGGCCCCAGCATGGCAGGTTCGATCTTGGCTGAGTCCGGTGGTATTTGAAGGTGCCTAAATACGCCAGCCTTGTAGATTTACTGGCACGTAAAAGAACCCTTGCGGAACAAAAATCCGGCACCTTGGCGTCTCCTAAAACCATAAAAGTATACTTAGTGGGACATAAAGCCAATAACATTAATTATTAATATGTCTATTGTACTTCAACATTCGACTATGACACTTGTTCAGAGTGCAAAATGAAAAGACTCAGGAAGCAAAAGTTAGAAAATATTTCACTGAAGTTAAGCAGTTGAAAGGATGGTAATGATTACACTTGGACTGTGATTGCAATGCTTGTTCTTTTCCATTTGTGGTCTATGAGAGGCTTTAGTTTGATAAAATATATAGTTTTATACTTTTGTTTTCTATACAGTATAGTATGTTATAATTAGGTGCCGTTTGCTTGAAATAGGAAGAAAACAGTTTTTACCGCAGTCTTTCTCATTCAGTAGCGCACGGTAGTGCTAAGTAGGCATGGCTTCAAGGGTTTCCCCACTGTGCGAAGTGGGCCCACTTTCCCCACCGCTGGCAGTGGTGGAGGCCCACTCCATTATCCCTCTCAGCTTCCTGTTACTTTTACTGTACACACGCATTATAAAGTAGCATGAATCATGCGTAAACAAAACTTCACCGAGCAAGTGACCGTGCGGTCAGGGTCGCGCAGCTGTGAGCTAGGGAAGGGCTAGGAGTGGGAAGGAAACGACCGTAGTTTTAATTAACGTACAACCCTAGTATTTGCTTGCTATGAAAATGGGAAACCGCGGAAAACCATCTTCAGGCCTATCGAACCCACCATCTATGATGATGATGATGATGATGATGTTTGTTGTTTAAAGGGGCCTAACAACTAGGTCATCGGCCTCCCCACACAATCTCTCAAATGCACGGTCGTAGATACCACACCCAAACCACGTAGCCCTCTCACTCGGTTAACTCGTAATCTACATCCTCAGTACTTGCTAGGTATGGATCAGGATGATGCACACCGCGTGGTGTTTCCTACCTATGTAATTCCATTATTTAGAATAGGATATATCGTCGTTGGGCCTGCAAAAACCGCTATATGGTAACAATTTTTATCATTTCAGCTCAGGGCCCTGACCTAATCTTTGTAAATTAAGGCTGATGATGTTCGCTATGTCGAACGAAACATGTTCCATTATTTAAGACACCTCATGATTATTTTATAATTCAATGAGTAATGTATTGTATTGAGTAGGTGGTTGTTATTAAAAGGATTTTATAATTTTAATATATTATCCTCAATACGGTTCTATTATGAGATTAATTACATGTAACATACAGTGAGTCACAATGAAACTCATACATCAGCAATAGGCCTATATTTCTTTGAGCATTTACCAACAAATATATAATTTTTAGTTCAAGCTGGTTTTAACTCTGTTGTAACCAATACATAAGGTTCTACTACAGTATACAAAATTAACATAAATATATTTAATCTAGAAAGGAAATGAAAAAGCTTTCCTCAAACATACATACGAAAAAAAGAGATCACAGTGAAACTCATACACCCTGTGGTAGGAGCTTGAAGCTCGGAATAAGACACAATCACGTACAAACTCTGTATTTTGTTGGGTATGCTTTGGCTCGTCTAGCACCTCTCAAATGGACAGGCATGAATCGTAACATTTTTTTCGCAGCAAGGTGGACTTACTTTCCCCCATGCTTCACGTAAAGCAGTTTTCAGGTCATCTTTGTTGGAAATCTTATGTTTCCTTATTGCCACTTCTATGTGATACCACACGTTCTCTACAACATTTCAATCTGGTGACTGGGGTTTCCAGCACCTTTGGACAGTTATACAGGAGCCCTTTCTCACTTTGTGAGCTTTGTTCTTCGGTTCGTTATCCTCCTAATACTTGTATTAGTCATGTATTCCAAGTTTATGAGCACTAGCAGGCAAATTGTTTTCCAGTATGTTCAAATATACATTTTTATCCATCATCCCGTTAATGAAAGTCAACTTCCCTACCCCACTAGCTTCCATACACCCCCAGACATTAACACCTCCTCCACCGTGTTATATACTTGGACGTATAATGGTAGGTTTCAGCTCTTCATTCGGTTTTCTCCAGACAGTAACTTTCCCATCTGATCCATAGAGGTTGAATTTGCTTTCATCTGCAACTATTACTGTTTATCACAAGTCAAAATCTTCTCCCATGTGTTTTCTAACACTTCGTAACCTCTTATTCCTGTTCAGTTTGTTGACCTTTTCCTACTTATTCTCTCATGCCTATTACTTTTGCTGATAATCCGCCTAATTGTTTCTGGATGGGATTTCTTCCCTGTACGTACTTCAATCATCACAGCAAGTTTTGGAGCACTAAACATTGAATTCTTTCTTTTGTAGTATCCGACGTTCATCTACGGAATTCCTGGACCGATGACCTTCGATGTTAGGACCCTTAAAACAACAAGCATCATCATCATCAAGCATCTATGGAATTAAAGATTCTTTTCTGATTTACTTCATCCTTATTTTCAATCCGGTAGGTACTTTTATACCTGTGTATGCACAGTTGAATGACTTCTGTCCACAGTTTTGCCAATTTCCCTTAGTAATTTCCATGTTTTATAATGAAAAATCATCAAGTCTTTCGAAGAATGGCCTTTCCAACGGCCAAGAGATTACGGACCTTTTAATAAAATGATTTTTGTGTGATAAAGGAGATTTAGTGTTTAAGTGCGAATATACAGTAAATGAGTTTAGCCGTGATTAGGGACACTTTACCTGTCATAGAATCCAGCCTGTCGATCAGCCAGAAAATGTCGTACCCAATTTCTTGATATATGCTACTTCTGTACAAGTGTACAAGCGTACAATTACGTTTTAATTGTGAATGTGTGATGAAATATTACTCTCAGCGGCTTTCAGTGCGGATGAAAGTTTCCTGTAACTTTGAACCTTCAGAGTCTCAAGTTCTGCTTGAAGGAGTTCGGCGTTACGTTATACCCTGTCTCAAGTTAAGCCTACCGTTCTGTAATGACGATCGGGTTAAATTTCGAAGAGAGAGTTTATGCTGGTTTGAGATCGGCAGTGATGATCACTAGTAACAATGCTGTGAAGTGTACTGGGGTCCATTCTGACCTATCACTCGCGCACTATTCTCTCTCAAGGGAGGCATATCAGGTGATCTGGGTCTGTGTCAGCTATCGAGTTTCGAAGAATACATTGTTGCCACTTTTTATTTAAACAATCATGTTAACATGCAGTTGTTAACAAGAAATGTACATGAACACGATGGATTGCAAGCAGCAGTTATCGTCGCCATAAGACCTCTCTGTGTCGGTGCGACGTAAAGCCACTAGCAAATAAAAAAAAAGCAGCAGTTGTCGCGAACTCCGCTAGAAGTTCCTCAATGAACATTGTTACGCTCACTGAACGTGGAGTAGGCATGCAAACGTAGATATACTGCTGCATGACTACTATAGGGAAATATTATATATGAACGCAGCGTATTGATGTAGTGAGGAGAAATAGTTTCCACTACTGCGCTAACGTTGTCACTTGTTGCCAAATGCCTGGCGGCCGTTAACGAGGATAGTGCGCCGATAATAGCAATGAAAAGAGAGGAGGTCGTCTCCATAGTGGTGGTTATATCCGATATCAGATGAATGTGGAAGTAACCGTCAGACCCACGTGAAATTAATTTCTGGGATTCCTTTTTTTTTTTCAAATGTAGAAAGTTAGCTAACTGACTCTAAATTTGTAATCACAAGATACGGACTCGTACGGTTAAACATATAGTCATCCCCTTGGGATAACATAGCGCCAGGCTTACTTCTCTTCTCCACCGCCGTAATTTAGGACACTTACGGTAAACGCAAATGCCACCTGGACTCGTACAGATCAAGCGTAAACCTTTACTACCTTCCAATGTTTTAATTCAATAAATGCAATCATAGGATAACGAGATAAAGTATAAAATTTAGTAGGCCTACTTGATATATCCTAATAATAATAATAATAATAATAATAATAATAATAATAATAATAATAATAATATCATCTAGGTGATCAAGGGACGAGTTCTGGTCAAAGTGAGGGATGTATTCCAAACGTATTTTTACCCGACTCTGAGTTTAGAGTTCACATAAAACTGTCGGTTCGTTAGTTTATCCTAATTTTAAGTCCCATAAAATTTTCGCCGCACATGCTCTTTCTGCCACGATATTTGTGACAGGAATCCTTTGAGGAATAATAATAATCGTGGGTTCACCTGGTACGGGTGGTCAGATTTTGAAAGACAGAGAAATGTGCATTTAACCTCCATGTCTACCGGGCAAAATTCATTAAAAATCAGTCATAGGTTAACCAAAAAGAGATACGCGTTACTCAACTGGCTGGTAGGGTAAAATGGACCGTCAAAATTTACGATCAGGTACCCTAAATTGCGTCCATAGAAAGTCTTGGTAGCTGAGGTATTATTATTGTTATTATTATTATTATTATTATTATTATTATTATTATTATTATTTAAAACAGTATTCTTTTTATATTCCACCGTCCTTTGATCAATGATTTCATATTTGATCTTCAAAGGCTTGAAGCGGTGAGTTAAAATAATTAGTCCACTGAATTATTTCATTTACCGTAAAAGGAAACCCATTAATTGGTTGTTCCATTTCAATAAAAATATTAGCATCGTAACACTGCCGTGGTGAAGATTCAGTCGGCCTCTTGATACGATGTTGTATTGAAATGTACTTGGATCGCTCCAATTAGTTCTATGTTGCGCGAACTTGAACCTTTCAAAGAAAACACAAACGCATGGTTCTGTAATTTGCTACCAATACTAATTAACTTTCTATCAATTCTGTGAATACTACAATTGGTACACACACGTTGACAATATCTGACACCTCTTCTGAGGTACGCCACACAGTTCAACAATTACATAAACTCTGATCGCATCACACATGCCTCCTAAAATTGCTGTATAACTCGCACATAAATTTACAGAGTATTTTCATCAGTTCCATTGAAATATACCGGGTTGTCTAGGTAACATGGGCACCTCCAATATCTTCACAACGGTTTAGGATATCGATGAGATTTTTAATAAACGATACTATGTAAAGGAGCGAGTAATTTGCCGTATAGCTACTAAAGGGACATTTTTTATCTATTCAGGGCTTGTCGCTCGCCCGGTCGCCCACGCTGCGAGCTTGTCTCCCGCCAAGCAATTTGCCGTAATGCGCTTCTCGGTGTCACAAGTTCCCCTCCTTAGTAGTCTGCTGAGAGCTTTATCAACGTAAGGTTCAGTTTAGTCAAGTGTCACGTGTTCAGTGCTCAGTGTGTTGTTCCAATGCCGTATTCATCACGTGAGCGTCTGTATATGCATAATACCTTCATAAAGTACAGGAAATCTTGTGCGAAAACGCGCGCTGGCCGCGTTACGGCAAAGTTCTTGGCAGGAGACAGGCTCGCAGCGCGGGTGACCGGGCGAGTGAAAATGTCTCGAATAGATAAAATAATGTCCCTGTATTTGCAACACCGTATGAGAAATTAAACCAAATACATTTTTAAAACGGAAATATGGTTTTCTTCACCTGCATTCATGAGTCCTTGAAAAATGGAATTCCCTGATGTAAATTTGCCATCAGAAGTGTCACAGAAACGTCCAGGTAATACGTAAATGTGATGGGAGTTCGTTGGGCCTGCAGAATGCCGCATGTGACGTTTGCAGTCAACACTCGTCGTGCATCATCGTACTGAGACGATTCGTAGCGGCGTTCAGCACTAGTTAGTACCCGTAGCTCATGTCCTCTTTAGATGGGCCACCCGGTACTATGAGCTGCACCGTACACGATATTAGCAAGTAGTAATTGAGAACCAACGAACCTCCCCCTTCGAGGTTCTCTCGTTCCACATGCATGCTCATCATCCTATGTCTCACACGTAGCTGGTAGATTGGTAAAATTGAGTTCGCCGACAATGAGGATTAAAGTGGTTAAGGAATAAAGTTGAAGGGACTGTGGGTGTGAGCCGGCGTTAAGAAGTATAGGGGAAGGATTAGAGAGTTTGAGACCGGGCGAGTTGACCGTGCGGTTAGGGGGCACGGCTGAGAGCTTGCATCCGGGAGATAGTGGGTTCGAATCCCACTGTCAGCAGCCCTGAAGATGGTCTTTCGTGGTTTCTCATTTTCACACCGGCAAATGCTGGGACTGTACCTCAATTAAGGCCACGGCCGCTTCCTTCTAACTCCTAGGCCTTTCCTATCGCATCGTCGCCATGGGACCTACATGTGTCGACGCGACGTAAAGCCACTAGCAGAAAAAGAGAGAGTTTGAGAAGGATAACCTGGATTCTAAAACGAAAGATAGGAATGAAGGTAGATCTCCCTCAAGGAATGTGCAGGATGTAGTAGGTAGGGGAAGGAAGGGAAGAAGTTGTCGAAGACAGGTGGGCTAACATTTTTTTTTTTTTGCTAGGGGCTTTACGTCGCACCGACACAGATAGGTCTTATGGCGACGATGGGATAGGAAAGGCCTAGGAGTTGGAAGGAAGCGGCCGTGGCCTTAATTAAGGTACAGCCCCAGCATTTGCCTGGTGTGAAAATGGGAAACCACGGAAAACAATTTTCAGGGCTGCCGATAGTGGGATTCGAACCTACTATCTCCCGGATGCAAGCTCACAGCCGCGCGCCTCTACGCGCACGGCCAACTCGCCCGGTGGCTAACATTTTAAGACGAAGGACACTGAGGACCAAGTTGTCTAATAAGGGGCAGAGTTCAGGAGAGGTATCGGTGAGGAATTGGTATGAGTCACTGAAAGTTGAACATGGAAGTCATGATGAGGAATAGGGAAGTGTTGTAGAGGAGGAGAGAGGTGAGAGGAAAGGGAAGTGTCCAGTAGATTATAGGAAGAGGGAGGTGGAACAGGGTCATGAGAGGGAGAAAGCAGAGGAGGAACTAGGTTCTGCAGCCGTCAGAGAATAAGGGAGACGAGAATGGAGGGGATCTAATGAGTTGGGAGGGGTTGAGGTTCTAGTCATGGGGGCTACACTGTTGGACACGTAAGGAAACTGTGTGGAGGAAAGGGAAGAAGGGTAGTGTGTTATTCAGAAATTACCTTAAGACAGATATTAAAGAAAGTATGAGGGAAGGAGGAGGGTAAGGAGATGGTGGTAATATTTCACGTAGGTACCAACAACGTAAGACAAGCAGGAATAGGTACCAACATAGCTGGGGATGAGTGGGATCTGGTTAATCCAGCGCTGGAGAAATTTAAGCGAACGGAGATTTTCAGTGGGATACTATGCAGGAGGGATAGTTAATGGAGGATGATCGTTGATTTAAACGAGATTATTGAGTGGGTATGTGGAACACTGGGTGTGATATTTGTAGATCCTAGCAGGTGGGCTGGAGAAAGGGATATGTGCTCAGATGGCCGTAACTTGAGCCGTAATGGTTCATGTAAGTTAGGAGGTTTGTTTAGAAGGGATCGATCGACAAAACATTAATAAACGTCCTGGAAGAGTGTGGGCTAGACAATATGACAAGAAAAATCATCAAATATTCCTTGATTAACACCAAATCACAGGTTACATTTCTAGGTGATATTTCATCACCCTTGGACACCAAAAATGGAGTCCGACAAGGGGATTGTTTATCACCTTTCCAGTTTAATTGACGTTAGAAAAGATCATCAGTAATGTGGAAAAGCCCTCAAAGTAAAGGAAGTCTAAAGTTAGACCGTATGCATTGCCTGGATTTTGCAGACGATCCTGCAATCCTAGCACCGTCCGCTGACGCAGCTGAGCAACAGATTGGGGAACTTTATCATCAGGCAATCAGGCAGGTAAGCAAAAAATGAAATAATAAAAATAATATATAGCCAATATTAAGAACAGTCCATCTAAGAGAAAAACAAAACAGGCGATGTTTGAATGGTCGAACTTTCAAATAGTTAGGAGAGTGGCTAGATATGAGAAATGATGAGAAACAAGGTGTGGAGGCGAGATTGATGAAAACGAAGCCAGTCTACATGATGGCTCTTGAGGCATACACTAAAAGAGCTCTACCATAAGGAGCTAAGATCCAACACTACCAGACAGTTGTAAGACCAGGAGTTTTATATGCGTCAGAAACATTAAGCTTGAGAAATAAAACCTCGAACAAGAACTGGAGAAACCAGAACAAAGGAGTAGGGAGAAAGATCTTATGACCCATTAAAAAGGAAGGAACACGAAAGCTTAGAAAAAATTTAGAAGGGTATAAAAACGTAGGTAAGATAACAGACATCATCAGGAAAAGGAGGCTGACTCTCCTCGGTCACGTGTTCCGTATGTCTGACAGCAGACTGACGAAACAGATCCTAACACAAGTTTGGAATCTCAAAGGCAAACATACATGGCACGAAGCAGAGGCTGACAATTTCAGGCTAGACACATCTTTAAACAAAATATCCAGGATTGGAGGGCACCTTAAGATGAGGTCAAACCAGTGAAACGACTTCCCTGGTCAGATGGCAGAAGAAATGTTCACATTAAGAGGATGGAGGACATGTGGACAAGGATACGGAAACAGGGTTGGAAACGTGGTCCACAACGATTTTGAAAAATAGATTACATATCTCTTCGTATGATTATGGCGGTATATGAATGATACAAATGAGAAGGCGTGTTAAGTCACTGGTAATATCCCAATTAGAGCATGGTTCCAGTGTGTGTGTGTGTGTGTGTGTGTGTGTGTGTGTGTGTGTGTGTGTGTGTGTGTGTGTGTGTGTGTGTGTGTGTGTGTGTGTGTGTGTGTGTGTGTGTGTGAGCCTCACCAGGATAACTTGATTAAATTTTGAGAACTGAAAATGTTCCAAAGGAAAACAGTAAAATTTGCTCTGGGTGATTTCCTACAAAAATTTGCTAACTTTAGGCTGGGAATACTTAAGGAGTAAGGTGGCGAACAATTCTACTAAGGGGTATGTTCAGAGTTATCAGCGATGAGATGGCGTGGAATGGCGTTAGTAGATGAATAAGTTTGAAAGGAGCTTTTAAAAGTAGGAACGATCATAATATGAAGATAAAGTTGGAATTCAAGGGGACAAATTGGGGCAAATCCTCCTTTGTAGAAAGAGGAATTAGGATTTGAATAATTTACGAGGGTTTCCATAGTTTCCCATTTTCACATCAGACAAATGCTGGGGCTGTAGCTTAATCAAGGCCACGGCCGCTTCCTTCCTGTCCCATCGTCACCATAAAACCTATCCGTGTCGAAGCGACGTAAAGCAAATAGGAAAATAAAAAAATATCTGTATCAGTGCGACATAAATAAACTGTAAGCAAAAAAAGAAAAAAATACCAGGCGAGGTCTTTGATAATTTTCCGAAATCATTTATTGGAAAACTAGGTGAACAACTGATAGGACAGCCATAATTGTAGATCATTTGGTGATTGATGATGGTGATGATTATTGTTTAAAGGGGGCCAACATCTAGGTCATCGGCACATTGATTGATGACTTAACACATCGTGCAGTGGTAAGTGGAGCACACAGGAGGCGATTTCCCTTTACGTCGCCATCCACCTGAAAGTGCAACTAAAGTCTAAAAGCAAGCAAGCTTATAGTTTTACGTGTCTGTAGATACCGGGATCATAGTTTTAGGTGGAATCGAGCTGCATGGACTTGATTTTCTATTTCAATAATCCCTATGCATTATCTCGGTTTTGAGCCACGGCCTGTGAAAAACCAGCGACGATGTCGTAGGGCAACTCCATAGATATGACTAGTAAGGGGCCGTGCAATATGCCTGTTCCAAAAAACTCGAAAGTGTAGTTTCTGGGTGGCATACGAATTGGTTTTACACATTACCGCATTTAAATGCTACTATCATATCGATTAGAGTGTAAAAATTAAAGTACCATATTTGCGCTTAAAGCAGATGTACCTTCTAGACATATTAAAATATAACAAAGCTGCAAAGCTGTTTCCATAGAGGCCACAATGACCCTTGGTGGAGTCGAAAGTAAAGGCTTTTTTTATCCGTTACCTTCACACTAGATATATACTCGTAGATAATTTATTTTACCTTTCAAGGTTAGGGAAATTTCTCCCGTCTTACACTCAACCAGTAAGTGGGACAGAGTGGTTAGCTCTTTGCCCGTCCATCCCTTCTTCCTAGAATTAACCTGGTAATCATTCCTTGTGTAGGACTTAGTGAAAGTCAGAGCCATGTGCTTCTCCATAAGTGGAGGTATCGATTCTGTTTCTTCAACTTCCTGGCTGGGAATCAAACAGATATCCTTCCACGTAAACAGAGCATGTCTTTATCACCGCTGTCAGGCAGCCATACAATATAGGCATATTGTAACATATCTTTATACCGGGTGGTACAGATGCCCCTATTTTTTCCGAACATATGAAACCAGCTAGAAATTAAATGTCTCTTAGTCCTGTCTTACGCAACATCTTACAGCTATTTTATGTGGAGTTAGCCCGACATAGACTTCCCCGCACAATGCAAAAACGGTACAAGAGGCAGTGGGTCATATTTCAAAAACACTGTATAATTTCATGTAGAACGGAGTACAATACTCTAGTCATTTTTACGAAATGTTATTGTACTGTACAAACCATAGCCACTCGTTTAGCAGTCGGTAGAGAACTGTGCACCTGATTGGTCAAGAGCCATTTTATTTTGATAGAAAAGGATGGTCTTTGCATCATAGGAAACGTGATACGTTAGGACCAAGTGCACACGTGTCAATTCACCAATATTTTGTGCAGTCTCATCACGTAGAAATTGATAGACACATGTTTCTCGCCGTATTTTATAATCTATGACACGCAAATGCTGCACAGCAGATGTGATAGCTTATGTCATGTAATTACTACCGCTAGAGCGATCAATAACGGTATAAAAGCGGGTCATAAAGCTGTAACACATCAGTAACTTTTCGAAGCGAGAACTTTCGCTCTCTTGGTGAATACAGAGTTATAAGGATTGAACGTTCACGCTGGAAGTAGCTGCGTGGAATTATGCGTGGTACATGTGCGTGGATAGGTGGTTACTTGGAACAGAGAGGGTTCAAACATTTCTTGAGTTACAAGTAGAGAATGGTTGAAACTATCTAGGCTTAAGAGAGACATGATTCTTTAGCACAATGTAGTGTTTGCAGCAAGGTAAACCTGTCTGCACATTCGAGCTCATAACTTGTAAAATACAAGAGTTTCGAAACGATAGCCTAGATTATTCCATTAGTATGGAGTTACGAGTCATTCAGTTTGTCGCCTGGAGTATTTGTATTGTAAGGGTGGGGTGTATGATCAAGAATTGCACAAGTACAGTGAAACCCCTCACTTTGGACATACCTATATTCTGGACACCACTTTTGATTGGACGTATACTGAGTGCACTGTTTACTTCCCTATACATTTACATGTTAAAAATCCTCTGTACATTGGACACCCCTCAACTCTGGACATTGGACAGCTATTTAATGATAGTTTGAACAGGTTCAAGACTATGTTGTTTTGTGTTTAGTGCAAGCAATTTTAACATTATCATTGACAATGATGCCTGCCCAAGAGCATCTAAAAACAATAAATCTTACTGCAATTCGGCTGACTCAGTCGAATTTACACGGAACGTAACGGTCCTCAAAGCAATTTGCTGGATCCATGGTGTTTGGATGGGCGTATCTAAAGAAACCATTATTGTGAAATGTGTCAACACAATCAATCAATCAATCAATCAATCGATCGATCGATCAATCAATCAATCAATCAATCAATCAATCAATCAATCAATCAATCAATCAATCAATCAATCAATCAATCAATCAATCAATCAATCAATCAATCAATCAATCAATCAATCAATCAATCAATCAATCAATCAATCAATCAATCAATCAATCAATCAATCAATCAATCAATCAATCAATCAATCAATCAATCAATCAATCAATCAATCAATCAATCAATCAATCAATCAATCAATCAATCAATCAATCAATCAATCAATCAATCAATCCTGATCTGCATTTAGGGCAGTCGCCCAGGTGGCAGATTCCCTAACCGTTATTTTCCTAGCCTTTTCTTAAATTTCAAAGAAACTGGAAATTTATTGAACATCTCCCTTGGTAATTTATACCAATCCCTAACTCCCCTTCCTATAAATGCATATTTGCCCCAATTGGTCCTTTTGAATTCCAACTTTATCTTCATATTGTGATCTTTCCTACTTTTAAAGACGTCACTCAAACTTATTCGTCTACTAGTGTCATTCCACGCCATCTCTCCGCTGTCAGCTTGGAACATACCACGTATTCGAGCAGCTCGTGTTCTTTCTTCTAAGTCCTCCCAGCCAAAACTTTGCAACATTTTTGTAACGCTACTGTTTTGTCGGAAATCACCCAGAACAAATCGAGCTGCTTTTCTTTGGATTTTTTCCAGTTCTTGAATCAGGTAATCCTGGTGAGGGTCCCATACACTGGAACCATACTATAGTTGGGGTCTTACCAGAGATTTATATGCCCTCTCTTTTGCCTTCTTACTACAACCCCTAAACACCCTCATAACCACGTGCAGAGATCTGTACTCATTATTTACAATCCCATTTATGTGACTACCCCAATGAAGATCTTTCCTTATATTAACACCTACATACTTACAATGATCCCCTAAAAGAACTTTCACCCCATCAACGCAGTACCGTAATTAAAACTGAGGGGACTTTTCCTATTTGTGAAACTCACAACCTGACTTTTAACCCCGTTTATCTACATACCATTGACTACTGTCCACCTCACAACATTTTCGAGGTCACGTTGGAGTTGCTCACAATCTTGTAACTTATTTGTTACTCCCGTAGACGCCTTAAGGCGTTTAAGAGCAGCCTATGTGCGGGACCGTATCCGAGTTAAGGCGTTTAAGGTCGCGCGATGTAAAGGTGGTTTAACTGAGGAACAGGGATGTCTGCCTGAAGTCCTTCGTCAGAGCCATAGACAGTTTTGACGGGCTCCGGGCAATTGACTTGACCGGGCTCCCCCCCTCTCTCTCTTGCCCAAAAATTATCCGGGCAAAAAAATAGCTGATCTCCCTTACAAAAACGCTAAGTTATTTTTTTGTAAATTTCTAATTCATTTCTTAAAATTCTACCTTAATAAAACTAAATATAAAAATTCTAAAAACTAAAAGTTAAGTTTTTAATATTTTATTACGTCCCTTATCTTGTTTTTGAACGAATAAATATTGAAAATGCGTTTTTCAATTGTCTTAAAAATCATACCTATTTATATGCGACGTTCATCACATTAACGAAGTCTTTATATCGTTTTACTAGACTAGTTCATTCCTACGCAATTATAATATCCATTAAATTAAATTTCACCGGGCGAGTTGGCCGTGTGCATAGAGGCGCGCAGCTGTGAACTTGCATCCGGGAGATAGTAGGTTCGAATCCCACTATCGGCAGCCCTGAAAATGGTTTTCCGTGGTTTCCCATTTTCACACCAGGCAAATGCTGGGGCTGTACCTTAATTAAGGCCACGGCCGCTTCCTTCCAACTCCTAGGTCTTTCCTATCCCATCGTCGCCATAAGACCTATCTGTGTCGGTGCGACGTAAAATCCCTAGCAAAAAAAAATTGACTAAATTCTGCTCTGCTCTATCTAATAGGTATAATTTAACAAGGACTTGTAAGGTGAGGCCTCCTTTTCATGTAGATCTTACGTGGAAAGACGGGAGAGCTTCCTTTCTAAATGAAATGAAAGCAATAGTGAGTAAGCATTTGAGATAGAATATACTAGCAACCTGACGTGGTCGTAGCATACAATACAGTACTATCCAATCCTGAAGTGTAGTAACTGCCTTAAAGTTAGACGAACCTGTAACTTATCTAAATTATACACGTGGCCTGTTAGTAATGTTTTTAGGTTCCTAAATGCTAATTAAAAAGGCTGCCTCAAAAACGTAATTATTGATGGTTTACTCGTAAGCCTAGTACTCCATTTAAAAGGAAGAATACCTTATAACTCAACTGAAGATAAGTACGATTTTACTTCCGGCTGCCTTATAAAATGTATGAATAAGTTATTACATTTCATACAGAAGATATTCGTGCTTTCCATGCTGCAAGTTATGAATGGTGGCATCATGTTAATTTTCTTTGCATGTTTAGCCATCCCAAGACTTGATAGTCTCCCTTGAGTCATTGTAGAGCAAAGCACATTTTTCAATCTCTTAAAGCGTTGAAACAGCTTTTTCGCCATTGGTAACAGTTGTAAGAATAGTCAAATAAACACGCAAGGCAATACACAAGGCAAAGACGATTTTATAAATCTGTTCAAGGACGTTGGCCCTTTTTAAGTCTCCATCTCGCGCACTTCTTTCGTTTATCTCTTTTGATACCCTGATTTGTGTTTGTGGTAGTTGCTAATGGTGACTGATGTTATACTATTACCACAATCAAATAAAAAACGAAAGCGAAACAATTAAAGAAAGTTAACAAATAAAATTACTAAGGCGTCTACACAAACACGATCACTCAACTAGAAAATAGTGACGGGATTATCGAATGAAAACTACCGAATTATTTGTCAACTACTGTTACAACGGACTGTTTACGTTTGCATTCCGTTTTTCACTCAGATCGAAAATTCCAATTGTTTCCACTTTTCAGCGCTGAAATCGGCCTTCTCCTCCAACATGGATTAAAGTCAGTTAAGTCAGAGTTGACAGTACAATCTATACTCTTCAATCAATCAATCACTAATGATCTGCATTTAGGGCAGTCGCACAGGTGGCAGATTACGTATCCGTTGTTTTCCTAGCCTTTCTTAAATGATTGCAAATAAATTGGAAATTTATTGAACATCACCCCTGGAAAATTATTCCAGTCCCAAACTCCCCTTCCTAAGAACGAATATTTGCCCAAATTTGTCACTTTAAATTCCAGCTTTATCTTCATATTGTGATCTTTCCTACTTTTAAAGACATCACTCAAACTTTTACGTCTACTGGTGTCATTCCACGCCATCTCTCCACTGACAGCTCGGAACATACCACTTAGTCGAGCAGCTCGTCTTATTTCTCCCAAGTCTTCCCAGGCCAAACTTTGCAACATTTTTGTAACGCTACTCTTTTGTCGGAAATCACCCAGAACAAATCGAGCTGCTTTTCTTTGCATTTTTTCCAGTTCTTGAATCAATTAATCCCGGTGAGGGTCCCATACACTGGAACCATGCTCTTTTTGGGGTCTTACCAGAGACTTATATGCCCTCTCCATTACATCCTTACTACAACCCCATGGTACCCTCATAACCATGAGCAGAGATCTGTAACCTTTATTTACAATCATATTTATATGAATTACCCAATGAAGATCTTTCCTTATATTAACATCTAGATACTTCAATGATCACCAAAAGGAAATTTCACCCCATAAACTCAGTAATTAAAACTGAGAGGACCTTTCCCATTTGTAAAACTCTCAACCTGACTTTAAACCCCGTTTATCGTCATACCATTGCCTACTGTCCACCTCACAACATTATCGAGGTCAGTTTGCAGTTGCTCACAAATTTGTAACGCATTTATTACTCTGTACAGAATAACATCATCTGAGAAAAGCCTTATCTCTGATTCCACTTCTTTACTCATATCATTTATATATATAAGAAAATACAAAGGTCCAATAATACTACCTTGAGGAATTCCCCTCTTAATTATTACAGGTTCAGGTAAAGATTCGGCTACACTAATTCTCTGGGTTCTATTTAGAAATATAGCCACCCATTCAGTCACTCTTTTGTCTAGAACAATTTTACTCACTTTTGTCAGTAGTCTCCCGTGATCTACCCTATAAAATGCGTTCGAAAGGTCAATCGCGATACAGTCAATTTGACCTCCTGAATCCAGGATATCTGCTACATCTTGCTGGAATCCTACAAGTTGAGCTTCAGTAGAATAACCTTTACTAAACCCGAACTGCCTTCTATCGAAGCAGTTATTAATTTCGCAAACATGTCTAATATAATCAGAAAGAATGCTTTCCAAACGTTTACATACAGTGCATGTCAAACTGACTGGCCTGTAATTTTCAGCTTTATGTCAGTCACCCTTTCATTTATACACAGGGGCTACTAGGTATAGCAACTATCCATTCATTTATTATATCTCTTTTATGCAAACAATAATCAAATAAGTACTTCAGAAACGGTACTCTATCCCAGCCCATTATCTTTATTAAATCCCCCGAAGCCTTGCCAATTCCAGTTGCTTTTATAGTTTTCAAATTTTGTATCTTTTTTATAGGCAAATTGTAATACTTCTTTAGTGTTAGTCACCTCCTCTATCTGGACATTACCCTTGTAACCAACAACTTTACATACTGCTGGCTAAAAACATCTGCCTTTTGAAGATCCTCGCATATACACTCCTTTTGTTCATTAATGATTCCTGGAATGTCCTTCTTGGAACCTGTTTCTGCCTTAAGGTACCTATACATACCCTTTCGTTTATTACTAAAATTTGAGTAACTAACAATTATGCTCGCCATCGTGTTATCCTTAGCTGACATCTTTGCTAGATTCAATTTCCTAGTAAGTTCCTTCAATTTTTCCTTACTTCCACAGCAATTTCTAACTCTATTTATTTCCAACCTGCACTTCCTTCTTAGTCTCCTTAATTCTCTCTTGTAATATAGTGGATCTTTACCATTCCATACCACCCTTATAGGTATAAACCTGTTTTTACATTCTTCAACATTTGCTTTAAACCCGTCCCAGCGTCTTTTTACATTCTTATTTACCGTTTTCCACAAATCATAGTTACATTTTAAGAACTCCCTCATGCCTGTTTTATCAGCCATATGTCACTACCTAATAGTCCTAATGTTTAGACCATATTTTCTATCACATTTATTTTTAACTAGGACAAAAAATGTTCGTGATCACTAATATCATCTATAACTTCCGTTTCTCTATAATACTCATATGGTTTTACCAGCACCACGTCCAGAATATTCTTCCCTGTAGTTGGTTCCATCACTTCCTGAGTCACCAGCCCTTCCCATATTAACTTATTTGCCATTCGTTGGTCATGCTTCCTGACGTTCGCATTACCTTCCCAATTGACATTTTATAAATTGAGATCACCCGCTGCAATCATGTTCCTTTCCATATCACCCCCTGTGGGTGGGGGACGCAGACGAAGAATACACCCACGGTATCCCCTGCCTGTCATAAGAGGCGACTAAAAGGGGCTCAAGTGGCTTTCAACTTGGGAGCGTGGTTTGGCGTCCACGGGGCCTTTAGCTGAGTCCTGGCATTGCTTCCACTTACTTGTGCCAGAATTCTCACTTTCGACTATCCTGTCCGACCTCCCTTGGTCAACTCTTGTTCTTTCCCGACCCCGACGGTATTAGAGCATTCGAGGCCTAGAGAGTCTTTTATTTTCACGCCCTACGTGGCCCTTGCCTTCCTTCGTCCGTTCATTTTTCTTAGTGACGGATCTCTTTTTTCTCTTCTTTTTCCTCTCTGTCTACCTCCTGTGGGTGGGGGTGCAGACGAAGAATACACCCACGGTATCCCCTGCCTGTCCTGAGAGGCGACTAAAATGGGCGACCAAGGGATGATTGTATTAGAACCATGAAACTACTTTTGATTAGTACGATCGGAGAACACCGTGGGTTGCCTTTCCTTGCGAGTAGTACCACTATATTAGGTACACAATAGGTTTGTGATTTGTAGCAGCAGAGAGCGGTTCACTGTGGGTTTCCAGTACCCGTGATTAGTACCATTGTGGGAAACACCACGGGTCTGGGCGTTACCTGTGATAAGTACCACTATATGAGGAACACCACGGGAATACCAGCGCCCGTGATCAGTACACCTAGGTGAGGAACACCATCGGTTTTGCGTTGCATATGTGTGGCGCCATTATGTGAGAAACACCATATGTCTGCGTTACCTGTACAACGTACAATACTTGTGAATAGTACCATTATGTGTGAAACACCGTGAGTCTACGCTACGTTTGATTAGTACCCCAACATGACAAATACCATGGTTCTACTTTACTAGCGATAAGTACCATTATGAGGGGCCGTTGACCTGTATTTTGAACCCCTTTAGACAACACGCATCCTCGATTCAGGATTGTACTCTAGAAATGGTCCCTTGATCAGTAATACTATTTTTATGATAGTTTCTGAGTCGGATCCACTGATTGTTTTAAATTTCGTATCCATCCATTCATTCTTCATGACTTTTTAAATTTTGGTCAGTGGATGATTTTGAACTTTTAATTTGTCATTTCATTTCGTACCATCAGGGGCCGATGACCTAGATGTTAGCCCCTTTAAACAACAAGCATCATCATTATCATCATCATCACCTTTCCATATCGTTTCCCACATAGCTGATTATCTCATGAAATAATTCTGAATAGGCGTCAACGCTATCCCTTCCTGGTCTGCACACTCCAAAAGACATCAAGTTGCCTATTAAAATATCTTCGCTCCACCGATAAAACGTTGTATTCCACAAAGCTCTTCCTATCCATTATTCTTCTTAAGACTGGTCACGCCTCCCAGCCACATACGGATACGCAGTCCATCAGAACAATGTCCGTTGTGTTCGTTTTTCTATGCCGACTAGTAAACGAAAATGAACCTTACATGCATTATACACGAGGAGTGCCTAAATACGTAACGCATACATACATTCCTATAATACGGTACGGTAAGGTTAATTTTCTTTTACACATGGGCATAGGAAAATTAACACAACAAAATTTGTTCTGATGGACTGCATATCCATACGTGGCTGGGAGGCGTGACCAGTCTTAAGGTGAATAATCGATAGGAAGAGCTTTGTGAAATAGAACGTTTTTACCGGTGAAGCGACGATATATTAGCAACGTGACGTGGTCGTAACATACAAAGTGTAGTAACTGCCTCAAAGTTGCTGTTATTAGCAGATGTGGTAGTTTCATGCATTTATTATGGTTTCTGACAGTGAATTACCAATGGTCAATCAATCAATCAATCAATACTGATCTGCATTTAGGGCAGTCGCCCAGGTGGCAGATTCCCTATCTGTTGCTTTCCTAGCCCTTTCCGAAATGATTTCAAAGAAATTGGAAATTTATTGAACATCTCCCTTGGTAAGTTATTCCAATCCCTAACTCCCCTTCCTATAAATGAATATTTGCCCCAGTTTGTCCTCTTGAATTCCAACTTTATCTTCATATTGTGATCTTTCCTACTTTTATAAACGCCATTCAAACCTATTCGTCTACTAATGTCATTCCACGCCATCTCTCCGCTGACAGCTCGGAACATACCACTTAGTCGAGCAGCTCTTCTTCTTTCTCTCAATTCTTCCCAACCCAAACATTGCAACATTTTTGTAACGCTACTCTTTTGTCGGAAATCACCCAGAACAAATCGAGCTGCTTTTCTTTGGATTTTTTCCAGTTCTTGAATCAGGTAATCCTGGTGAGGGTCCCATACACTGGAACCATACTCTAGTTGGGGTCTTACCAGAGACTTATATGCACTCTCCTTTACATCCTTACTACAACCCCTGAACACCCTCATAACCATGTGCAGAGATCGGTACCCTTTATTTACAATCCCATTTATGTGATTACCCCAGTGAAGATCTTTCCTTATATTAACACCTAGATACTTACAATGATCCCCAAAAGGAACTTTCACCCCATCAATGCAGTAATTAAAACTGAGAGGACTTTTCCTATTTGTGAAACTCACAACCTGACTTTTAGCCCCGTTTATCAACATACCATTGTCTGCTGTCCATCTCACAACATTTTCGAGGTCACGTTGCAGTTGCTCACAATCTTGTAACTTATTTATCACTCTATAGAGAATAACATCATCCGCAAAAAGCCTTACCTCTGATTCCACTCCTTTACTCATATCATTTATATATATAAGAAAACATAAAGGTCCGATAACACTGCCCTGAGGAACTCCCCTCTCAACTATTACAGGGTCAGACAAAGCTTCACCTACTCTAACTCTCTGAGATCTATTTTCTAGAAATATAGCAACCCATTCAGTCACTCTTTTGTCTAGTCCAATTGCACTCATTTTTGCCAGTAGTCTCCCATGATCCACCCTATCAAATGATTTAGACATGTCAATCCCGATTCCGTCTATATTGTCAAGTTTTAGTACAAATACTTCGTAGTGCTAATTCTGTATAAGAACTGGGACTGGTGGACCACTCTGTATGTATCAGTCTGAGTCTATGCAGGTACATGATTCATTGTGCGCATGGCGACGGGACGCGTTTGTTTTTCAGAGGTCAGGGTCCAGCAAATTCACTGCCGAACAAAGATGTCTGGTATGAGCGCTGACTCGCTGTTCATCTCTACGGTAGGGAGAATGTAGGTCATTGGTAGTATTATCTGCTGAGTGAATTTTCCACGTGACTGTGACACGCTTCATTGTTCAGTCACTGCGTGTCACGGTGTGGATGAAGCGTAGCCGGCACGCGAGACCTTGTTTAACACACACAACATTACATCACCGTCTTCAATAGAGAAGTATCAGTAATATATGGGCTGCCTGATCTCTTCTCTTATTGTAAACACCAGTAGGAAACCATAGAGAGTTTTTAACATTACTTACAGTAGAAATTAGCTAGATAAATACTACCAACAATTTTAGCGAAGAGAATGTAATGAAACCGATTGAATGAAACGGTACATTAGTGACACTGTAAGAAAGAAACTGTCCCCAACGTTCTCATCAGCTTGACACATAAATCTGACAAGGTATGCATCCATAATTGCCTCGCTCTATCATCAGTTCAGAAGTTAGTGAAAGTACGTGTCATGTTATTTACTAGGACCAATTTTGGCAAGAGAACATCTTGGAATGTAAAATTTGAGACCACAGCACTCGATTGCTCTCGTGATGTTGATGATTTTAAGTCAGAGAGTTACTTATACGTTAGTAAAAAGAGGCGTCTGAGCGAGTTGGCTACGCGTTCACGGTCAAGTAGATGTCAGATTGCATTCGGGAGATGCTGGGTTCGAACCCCACAGTTGGCAGTCCTGCGGACGGTCTTCGTTTTTTTTTCCCATTTTCACACTAAACAAATGCTGGAGCTGTACCTTAATTAGGACCAGGGTCGCTTTCTTTCCAGGATCCTTTCGTATCCCGTCGTTGCCATAAGACCTGTCTGCGTCAGTGCAGTGTGAAGCAAATAATCAAAGGAAAAAGGTGACCTGATTAACAGGTTTGAAAGTTTGAATTTAAAACCTCCATGCATCTTCATTGTAGACGTTTATGCCTTTCAGCGTTCAGTCTGCAGCCTTTGTGAAATTCCTAAACGCATTCACAATCCTCTATTTCTAGCTAGCCATGTGACCTCGTTTATTTCAACACTGTAAGTCTTACATTTAAATAATTAGAAAATGAGTCTGATCATCGTCGTTTTGGTCTCTCTTCACTTCGCTTACTCTGTATTACAAAGTCCATTATTACCCTAGATAACCAATCTTCATCCATTCGCCTCGCATGACCCCACCACCGAAGCCGGCTTATGAGTACAGCTTCATCAATTTAGTTTTTCCTAAATTCCTCATTCTGAGTACCTTCCTTCCATTGTTCCCACCTGTTTGTACCAGCGATCGTTCTCGCTACAATGAATAAGATATCCTGAGTCTACGCAGCTCTCACTTCCGTAAAGCAAAGTTGGTCAGAAAATAACTGGTGTAAAGGTAGTTTCGTTCGGGTGCTGACTTCTTTCGTACAGAATGCAGTTGATCTCAACTGCGATCTCATTGCATTATTTTTATTGCACCTCGATTCAGTCTCGCTTACCATACTACCAACCTGGGAGAATACACAACCTAAATACTTGAAATTATCTACCTCCTCCAGTTTTGTATTACAATCTGATATTCAATTCTCTCAGGTTTTATACCTACTGACATCACTTCAGTATTGGAAAGGTTCATTTTCTTATCATACTCATTGAATCTGTTTTCAAGTTCCAAGATATTAGACTGCAGACTTTCACCACAATCTGCCATTAGGACCAAGTCCTTGGCAATAGGGACCGTGCGAATGGCGAGTGGTGCGCTCTTGTGACTACCTCAGAAAACGTTTGATGGGGTAAGCTGAAAGCCAGCGCTCGAGTTAGTTCATGACGGTGTTAACTGAAAGAATGGAGAGTCGAACGAGTAAAAGTAAAAGTAAACAAAACTTTCACTCATCTCCCAGCAAGGAATTGACATTAACATTTATTGTAGGGAACTTCTCCTTCAAATTAAAATGAACTAGCCTCGTGTTCACCCTGTTTTATTATGAGACATAAGGTGAGTTTTACAGCATGGTAAGTCTCTCAACGTTGGCCAAAAAAGAGAAAGCAATGTCTCCTCAACCGCTGATAGCGTTTGGGACCGAATACAATGTATCTTTGTTACTGTTAGTTCTCTGCATTGAAAACTTTGAAGTGCGTCAGTGAGCAAGATAATAAGGTAAAAGTGCATACACGTGTCCCTCAATGTGACACTACCGGTACCCGTAACGACATATTCCGAATTAATGGCAGATAATACTGAAAATAAAACCTTTCCAGTAAGGGAATGGCAGTACACAGGAATTGCTCATGCCTTGAAATTTTCAGTGATACTTCGTTTAGGAGAATATACAAACAGTTCACATAAATTGATGTTCAAAACATACATGGATATCTGCACTTGGGTGTAGTAGACGTGACTATCTCTAATATTAATTTCACCTTGTTGTGTCGCATACAAATGCGGTACATTGCTCCGTTTCTCTTGAATAATAGGCTTTCCTTTACACGAAAAAGGATACAATTTCCAGGAGAGAAAGCCATTGGAATGAAATACTATCCCGTCTGGACTTCAACACAGCAATGGGTGCTCTACTTTGATGCACACTCCGACCTGTTTTACAAAACAGTCACTGGGTTTGCAGTACTCAGCCACCGCAAGTTGTTCAGTGTTCCTACCTTACCTCATCGCAGGTGTGTTAAGGGATGTAGAAATCAGAAATGACCTTGCAAGCTGATCATAATCACCACTTCTCAGTGTCTTAATCTGATCAGCTTGCTGGCTGGCAGATAAGCGTAATTTTCTTTATTTGAACCACGCAGTACAGCGATACTGAAACCTTGTGTCAAATGCAATTTTGTACATCTGTTCTGTTGTAACTGTTTCATTTGCGATATAAAATAGTTGCACATCTTGAGGCAAGAAATCGAGATAATTCACGGGTTTGATTCATAATTTAACAGCGGACATTTTTGTAACAAAATAGCACCTATGGACTGCATGGGTATTCTGATTTTGTACTTCGTTCAGACACTAGATCAAATCCTCAATTTCGCTACGTTCTACAGCATCATCTATAACTTTTTGTAGAATGGAACTTGTCACCACGTAATTTTCACTCTAACATTCGGCTTTAAGCATATCAGTGAGGGCACACTCAATATGTTTTTACTCGTTGGTACAAACAAGTTTTATTGAAAGTAGTTGATTCTGTTTGTTCAGCAACGTGGACGTATGGTTTCAACAGTTCTGCTATCTTCTCTCCTTTCGAATATAGATCCTTACGAGCACATTTAGGTTTATTTTTTCCATTGCTGCACTATGGTGGTTTTGGAGGAGTCCCTCTCGGAGTTAATAAAGGAACACAAAGCAGCAATGTCCTTACAGCGTTTCGACTGACCTGCTTTGTATCCACAATCACCGTCAACAATGTTCCTGTTACTGTCAATGTGAAAATAAATAAAAATACTTATAATGAGGAATTAGTTATCGCATCACCTTTAGGAATTAAGTATTTTTTTTAATAATATTTGAACCATTTCATCGTCATTCACAGCTTAGCCCGCCTGCGCAGGGGAAGTACACTCAAGAAGAAGTTGTCGCCATGAATTGCGGGTCGGTTGTCCTTCCTCACTCATTATTTATAAAGTGAAAATCTGTCGGGATTTGAACCACAGTCGCCGGAACTTGAAGCAAGCCGCTCGCTACCCCCTTTATAATACAGTAGAATAACTGAGAAAAATTGGCTTGCTTTTCCTATGTTAGCTTAGCTGCTAGCCTCTGAATTTAGTGACCGTGGTTTGAACCCAAGCGTCACTGAAGTGCGATTTTCAGTTGAAAGAATTGTGTTTCAGGAAAGGCATCCGACTCTAAATTCATGATTACAACTCTTATAGGACTCAGTGTATGCAATGGCACCGCTCAATGATTCAATTATTTATAACTAAAGTTATTGTGAATAAATAATTAATTAACAATTTCCCGAAATAGGAATAAAATATAGTAAATACCTTAATTTCAACGTTGTATGGTGACTGATTAATACTCGTTTCCCGTAGACACTTGCCGTATATTTCTTGCCCGAACCTTTCCTTCACGTCAAAGACATGGTTACTGCTATTTAAATCTTCACCTTTCTTTAGCGTGGGTTCCCGGAAATAATCTGAGTGTTGCACTGTCTGAAACCCTACATAATTTATAGCGGTCGCTGCTACAGTCGAAGCCATTATTGTCCGGCTTTACCTCTTTATTTTACAATCACAAGTCAAAGCTTACTGCCCTGGTTGTAATGAACTGCACTGTCAATGGTCTCGTGAGTGCCCCATCAAACGACTGCAGCTGTTTCCGTTAGGGGCGCTAGCTACTAAAATTCTCGTGCGCGCACGGTCCCTATAGTCAAACTGCTTACTATATATCCACCTGACTGAATTCCTCCCTGCCAGTTTATACATTTCAGTAGATGATCCGTGAACTTGTCTGAGTCCTGTAAGTACTGAACCATATCACCTGGTCACGGTTCAATTAATATACCTATTATAAGACCAATGGGATCTACAGTATATTTCATTTTATTCACCAGTTTCCATCATCCTGTAAAGTGAAGAGAGCCTGGGTATGACTTGCATTGTGTGAGTTAAGGTGTGCCGCCTACGCAGGTACATGCTAACGGTACAAGATAGGTGTGGTAGACCAACGTCTCCGAGAACGTTAAGTTCAAACTTTTGAACCAGGCTAGTTAAACAGAAAATACAGCGGTGATGAGACAGGGAACTTTGAAAGTCGTGACGTAGAAGAGAGACGACCAATAGAAGGCACGGAAAAATGAGAGGTCCAGGACCGATAGACTGTAATTTGTTCTACTCTTTATATTAATCAGGAGCAATAGTTAATGACGATCTGACCAGATGCTGCATGCTGGTAATTAAGGATTTTGATAAAATATCACCTCGATATCATGCGAATAATTTAAGCATCATGAAATTCAAACGAAGCAGCGGTTGAAGAGGCAACGGTGATACTACAAAGAAGTTTCAAACGAACCTAACGGAACTTATAGGTGAGGCGTCCCAAGCCTGATTTGAGAAGAGTACAGAGCCGCGAACCTCAGCCAGTCTGTTGTAGCTACTTGTCGTTGTCGGTCGAAGTGATAGTTGCGCCGCGTTTGTATTTCCATTGTGTGATATCCAGTGTGCCGCGCGAACTGTCCTCATAATATAAGACCGCGTGCTTTCGTGCAACAACTCAAGATGAACATTTATATAAGCGTCATAGATATGATCCATTCACGCAGAAATTAGACTGTGATTCGTTAATTAATTAATTAATAAACTGTGACATTAATTAACAGAGTGTTAGGAGCTCATCCGAGAAACAGTGATAGGTGGAGACATAAAGGAAGCCGTGTTAAAGGGAATTCAAGTGCGGTTTGCGCATAAATTATTGCCTTCATAAAGTAAACTATAATCGAATGTCTCTAATTAACGTAAGCACTGCGAGTGATAGCCAGTCCATTATGTGAGACCGAGTATAACAATCTCGTAAAGATCAGTGCGCAATAGGCAAATTATATCACTGTGTTCATGTTCCAGTCAGCTGTACCTGTTATCTATGTTCAAGAAAGAAAAACTTCCTGGGTTAGTGCAAGAAAGAAAACCCAGAACATGAACCAGATCGTCCCGGGGATTGAAGACCACCATTCCAGACCAGACGGCCCCAGCAATATGATGGGCTAAGCGAGACACGAGTCCCGGCTATTGAGCCGCAAGCGATGAAGCAGAAGCTGGTTGAGTTTGATCCAAATATTTTTTGCATGATAAATAAGATCATTCGGATTGTGCCCTATCTTGTATTAAGTTAGTTTGTAAATATGCATGATTAGTTTGTTTTGCTTTGATGCCTTACGCATAATATGATTTTCTTCATCAATTAATTAGTACTTGGGGCTGACAATCCATTTCGTTATATTATACTTAGTTTTGTTTATCATTGGTTAAAGGGAACGATAGTTTAGTCAGATATCGTGTTTGTTACAAATATTCCTATGGCACCGTGTTGATGGTGCAAGATTATACCGAAGTCATGATCATTTTAATGTGTGGAGGTGCTAGGACCTCAGATCTTGTGCAGGGAATGAAGCCAGAACAAGAGATAGTTAAAGATTAGGAAGGGTTGTGTTGCATGCTTTTACAGCTGGTACTTCGAGCAGTGTGTATTGAACTATTTAACACCGTTGTAGCAAGATCTTCTATACGATTACGCGAGTAACCGAACCGTAGCTAGGGATATGAGATGTGATTGATAGGGACATATTAGATGGCCAGGATGCGCCATGTTATATTTGCACTGCCGTGGAGATACGGATATTGAGTTGCGTGGCAACGAGGTGAAAAGCCGTGATATGGCCAAGTTATGAACCGGCGCACTGTTGTTGTGAAAGCCGAGAGCGCTGATAGAGATTTTGTGTTGGCCGTGAGTGCTAATAAGACATAAAATAAGGAGCCCAGAGGATGGCTGATATTTCCGGAATGGATTTCTTTATTGTAGTTTGTTTCTGCCTGTGAGCAGGAAGTTGACGTTATTTGGCAGCCATGAAAGGTGGTTTGTACGGGAATAAAGTGCAAGGTGCGGCCAGATGAACCCAGGCAGGTCCCGTTAACTTATCCCAAAGCAGAGGGGAGGTTCTGGCAGCTGATCACTTTCACTCTTGTCATTCATTTACGCTCTCCAGCTGAGACCTGGTTTTGGTTACTACAGAGACACACCGAGGGGGCGTGCCCGCATACAGTCGGACATCCTGGAGGATGACTGAGGAATGTGCCAATTAAGTGTATATTTACATGTGTTTTTCTTTTCAGATATTTGTGATGTTGAAGTGTATGTTTTGTTTTGTGGTGTCATAGTGTGCGTTCAGCGTTGTGTTAACTTATGGTAGACAGTACGGGCTGTTTTGCCGGGATGGAAGTTCTGACTTCTCATTTGCATACGGGCCGTCCGTATTTAGCTTCTGTGTTATTGTGGGGTTAGTGCTGTCAGTCCCAAGACTGCATTGTGTGTTTATGTTTACCGATGTATTCGGCTTTTATTCGTGTAAATATTTGGGCGTTCAATGCGAATGGTATCTTGTTTACTTGCGTTTCTTTATATAACTTTCTTAAGGCTTTACGCCACTTGCGGATCGAATTCAACTAGCATAAATCTGAACAGGCATACTGAGTCAGCTGATTCACCACTTATAAAGACTGTCACTTTGAATCTTATATTCATATCGAAGGGTCACGCTTTGTGATACGGGGTTATATTTGTGCGTATTCTTGTAAAGTGTGTACGTTGACGTAATTTTCTCATGCATTTTTCATAATTAAAGTTTTTGTGTGATCCTTAAACCCAAGTTTCTCATTTAAATACTATGTATTTCTTAGACCTGTCCTTTTTGGTGCGTATATTTACTTTGGATAGAATGTTGAACCCTTTTTATTTTTATTTTTTTTGGACGAACCACGCGTCTCTCCGTTGAGCTAGGCCTTAGGCACATGGACAGGATCGGGTACAGTACCTTGAACCAAGAACTCATTCTGCCATCAGTTCTCACCGCAGCCCAATTGCCAACATAATTATTTTTGATTGATTTTAATAATCTACCTTTAATTCTATAGTCCACAAGTACGGCGAACATCTTTTCCCTCGGTACTCTGTCATATGCCTTCTCGAAATCTACAAAGCATAAACATGAGTCTATTCCTCACATAGCATTTTTCAGTTACTAGATGCAGACTGTAAACCTGATCCTGACCACCCCTCTGGGGTCTGAAACCACACTGGTTTTCATCCCAACTTCCTCTTAACCACTAATCGCGCGCTCTCTTCCGCGCTGCCAGTGAATACTTTGCCCGGTATACTAATCAACGATATACCTCGATAGTTGTTGCAATCCTTCCTGTTCCCTTGCTTATCGATAGGTTCAATTACTGCTTTCATCCAATTAGAAGGTACCTTACTGACACGCTATGCTAATATTATTACTCTATGAATCACTTTGATTCATGCTGTATCACTATTTCAGGTCCAGTTTCATCTGTTACTGATTCTTTATGGCAATGGAGTTTATTTATAATCCCTTCGCCCCCAAGAGCTCGGTTGTCATTGACTTCAACAGAAACATTTCCTTCAATGTTGAGACGATTTTCGAAATGTTCCTTCCACTTCTCCAGTGATTCCCTGGGATATATTATGAATTCATCTGATTTACCCAAAACGCTATTCATTTCCTTCCCCCACCCCCTTCTGTTATTCTTTATTGCTATCCAGAAAGTTTTCCGTGCTGCTTGACCTAGCCTTTCCAGTGCATTACCGAAATCATCCCTTGACCTCTTCTTGGATTCAAAAATTACTTGTTTAGCTCTGTTTCTTCATCTGATTTACCCAAAACGCTATTCATTTCCTTTCCCCCCCTTTCTGTTATTCTTTATTGCTATCCAGAAAGTTTTCCGTGCTGCTTGACCTAGCCTTTCCAGTGCATTACCGAAATCATCCCTTGACTTCTTCTTGGATTCAAAAATTACTTGATTAGCTCTGTTTCTTTTATCTATTTTCAATTCCCTTCCTTTTCCTTTAAAAGGCTTCCCTGACTTGAACATTCCACTAAGATGTTAGCCTCATCCCATCTTTGTACAAAGTTGTTCCTAGGTATTCCCTTGTTCTTTTTTTTTCTTTATTTCTACGACAGTATCCCTGAATGCCACCTATTCTCTTTTAATATCCTTGACCTGGTTACTATCAATTGTTTGGGACATTTTACAAATCATATCCATGTACTTCTAACTTCCTCGTCCTGGAGGTTTTCTACCCTTATTCGTCTGCAGACAGATTTCAGTTTATTGTAGGTCCAGAGATACTTAGTTCACTACAAATCAGATGGTGCCGGGCTGAGTGGCTCAGACGATTGAGGCGCTGGCCTTCTGACCCTAACTTGGCAGGTTTGATTCTGGCTCTGTCCGGTGGTATTTGAAGGTGCTCAAATACGTCAGCCTCGTGTCGTAGATTTATTGGCACGTAAAAGAGCTCCAGCATTCCGGCATCTCGGCTTCTCCGAAGTCCGTAAAAGTAGTTAGTGCTACGTAAAGCCTACAATATTAATTAATCAGATGGTGGCCTCTATCATCGGAAAATCCCCGGAATACCCGCATATTTCTAATAGATTTCCTGAATTCAAAGTCGGTTATGACATATTCCAGTATGGATCTGGCGTCCCAAACCTCCCATATTTAGCCTTATGCTTGATGAATGTATTTGTAACTGCTAATCCCACAATAGCAAGAATTCCTGTAAACGCTTCCCATTCCTATTAGCTTCAATATCTTCCCCTCATGTAACCATCACATTGTCGCATCCTTCAGTTCTGTTTTCAATTGTGGCATTGAGATCAACCATTAACACTATCCTATCATTATCGTTGACCATGACTACGACGCTTCACAGCTTCATAAAACTTGTCAACTTAATCCTCATTTACACCTTCACATGGTTGTACAGCCTGATACAAATTTCTCCTACTTCCTGCATCTGTTAAATCTACCCACATCATAACAGAAAACAGAAAACAAAAAAGAGGCAAATTAGTTTGTACGATCACTACATACAAATATGACACGAACTTTTTGAGACCATCCAAGAATCGCAAAGAAATCTCGGCCGAACACGACGGAAACGTAAATACAGATGGTGGACCTCAGACTGCTATAGTGCCCTGGAATCTCGTATTCGAGTCTGGAAGAATTGATACAACCACAGGACACCAAGGAATCGGAATAACTGTTTGGAAACCCGGAAACGAACATATAGAACAATCAGACGAATCAACAGCACATACCATTAAATCGATAAATTCAAAAGAAACATCTTGCAGAACGTCTACATTAACTCTAGGGAAGGAATGACCAGGTACAGATCACACTCGGAATGACTGATATTCTGAATCAGCTCTTCGAGAATCTACACAGCTGCGAACCACGTGCAGAGAAACTCCAATTCGACACACCCGCACCAAAGCAGAATTAAGTTCCACCGACACATGATCAGATATGGAACGTCATTTATTACACCTCATAAACAACATAGCACCAGGGGAAGACGGCGTAATCGCACCGATGCTCAAGATCAGAGGTGAACTCCTGGTTGACCGCCTACAAGCCATCAGTGCGAAGCCTGGAAATTTGCTTCGATTCATCCACTAATCAGAAAGGGCGACAAGGTGAATCCAAACCATTGCCGAGGCTTTTCTCTCCCAGTAATTGGCTACGAAGTTCTCTCATGTGCCCTTTTACGAAACTGGAGCAACAGACAGAACACAACATCGGCGAATACCAGACAGGCTTCTGACCACACCGTTCGAGCGCGAAACAGATGTGGAATCTCAAGATGATATCTAGCACCGCCAGTCATATCGCATAGTGGTGACTTTCGTAGAGTTAAGAAAAACACACGATTCGATTGACAGAACCACCCAGTGCAATTTAATACGTGAATACGGTGCGTTAAACTAACAGACAATAACAGACACAACATATAAAGTGAAATTCGTGACTGAAATATCCGAACCTTTTGAAATTAGAGCAGAAGTAAGATAAGGTAATGGGTTGTCTCCGCTTCTTTTCAGCCCGATACTACATACGATCGTTATAACATAGGCGGAAGAAATACCAAGAATTCGGTTAACAAAAGGTTAGCAGTACAATGGAAATCTTTGTTGATGATCTAGCAATTATTACCCGCACTCCCGAGGATATGCCATCGGGAACCTGCATGAGACAGTCAAAACCAGCATCCAAGTGTCGTATGGGGAAACCCAATTGAGTAATCAATAATTCAATTGCGACTAAACACGGCATCATTAGCAAGTTAATCACTTCAAATACTTGGGCGAAATTATCGGGAACACTTGCAACAAATAAGCAGTGGTGACTTTCGTAGGTTAGAAACAACGCTCGACTCGAATAACCGCACCACCCTATGCAATGTACTCCGTGCAAGAAGAAAAGTGTAAAGCCTGCACAATCACATGGAATATCTGCAACAAATCACTTTCCGTTATTGCATGGTCGAATTTATTGCAAACTAAACTACTCGTTCACAATCCAGGTGAGCTAACACTGCTATAGTGACTCTTATCTCCCTGCCATTTGTGCCATTTGTTAAGAGGTTGCCAAGCGAGAGAGTTGGCCATCAAGATAGGGTCGCCTAGCGGTGAACTTGCATTCGGAAGATGATGGGTTCAAATACTACCTTCGGCATCCGTTAATATAGTTTTCCGTAGCTGACCCATTTTCACACCAGACTGCATCTTACGCCCATGGCCGTTTACAGTCCTTGTCTTTTTCCATCCTTGCATCACCGAAAACCTTCGATGTCTTAGTGTGAAGCTATACCACAAGCAAAAAAGAATATTTTTTTCAACGCTGTAGAAAAGTATCCTACCTGTATAGCTCGTTTCAATAATAATGTGACACAAGAATAATTTCATACATCGTCGCCACTGCTTAAGGAAGACCAAAAGCTGATAGTACTAAATTCCTCAGTCTGTCCCACCCTGATATACCCTTTCTTGACATGCAGTTTCAAGAAAATTGCACAGAAATTTTTTTCCGATAGCGATAAAATGATTAAAAGTGCAACAAAGGAGATATTGCAGTTGCCGACGGATACCCCAGATGGCATGATGTACACCGAAAAGAAATACAAAGGACTCGCTCTGTTTAAAACCTCGTGGAAAGTTTACCTACATTGCATTAATGCCTGCAATATCTTGCTGAAGACTAAACATCCACTTGGTGTCGCTTCGAGGGATTGTCACGCGGAGAGTCGGGAATGTATAGAACGCCTAAAACTAACAAACGCTGATACCCAGAAAATAACCGCCAAGAACGACCTGTACGATACTAAGAAGATCCGTCAAGAGCTACGAGAACGTGAATTCACCTCCTGGTGTTCACTACCGCAAAAGGGACTCGGAGTACAACTTTACAAAGAGTGTACACCAGCAAACTCTTGGGTGCGAGATCATACCGGACTGTCTTGTAATGAGTGGAGAGAGGCTATAAAGATGACTGCTAATGTTTCTGCGGTGCGCTCGGTGCCAGGCAGATCCCTGGACAACAACCTCTGTCAACATTGCCACGGAGAGAAAGAAACTCTTGGTCTTGTCCTGGGATTCTGCACACGCGGGGAGCTCCTTAGAAACACGCGGCACCACCAGATCAGATCCTTCATTGCCGCAGAACTGAGAAAGAAGGGATTCAGTGTACATGAGGAGGTACACGGGCTGGCCATAAATGGTAGTTCGCAAAGAATTGACATTATAGCCTTTAAAGACAACAGCTCTCAAGGTTTCATATCAGATCCGACGGTCAGGTTCGAGCACCATAGCGGTCAGCCAGAGGAGGTTAATCTAGAAAAGATTAACAAATACAAACCCACTATCCCTTACTACAAATTTAAATACCACCTTCAGGAAATTGAAATAATAGGGATAATGGTCGGAGCTCGCGGTACCATACCTCGTCACTTCGTCGCCACATGGAAGCGCTTCCAACTCCCAATGAAGCTCATCCCGGAAATCGCGACCCTCGTCCTCCGAGCCTCCATCAAGATCATGAGGCACCACCTCTACAGCTAATTTTGAATTCACTTTTATTAATACATATGTACATAAAATTGATATGTTTTACCTTGTTCTTAGCGGCAGCCTGTAAATACAGGAGGTCTTTCCAAAATAAATGGAAATTATATATTTTATATATACAAAGACGTATTTATGTGTAAAGTAAAAAACAAATTTATAAACATCGGAAACAACTAAACTAAAATAATGTAATTTATTCTGAAGAAAAGTTTTATTCTTGCGATCGGTAGCCCCAAGGAGGGTTTGCTTTTGTTTCCAGTCTTTAAATGAGGCAAATATCTGGGCTGTACCTTAATAGAGGAAACGGCAGTAAGGAAGGGGGTGAGACGGGAATGTACTTAGTCTCCCATAATTTTTAATGCTTACATTCGAGATTTACTGAACAGGGTCAAGGAAGAAGTGAATGTGGGAATAAAGGTAAATGGATAAATAATATATACTGTATGATTCGATATGCAGACGCCATTACAATAGTCATAGAGAACGAAAAAGATCTTGAGTACATGCTAGAAAAGATGGAAGAAATCATGAGAGACGAATATAAAAGTAATAAACAGAAATCTAAAATGTTGATGTATGACAGAGGAAAAGACTCAAAAGTTAAAATTGCAATGAAAGGGGAAACATTAGATGACGCGAAAGAATTTAATTTCCAGTGGATGAAGGTTACGAATTAAGGCAGAAGTAATAAGGAAATTAGAAGTAGGATCAATCAAGCGAAAGCTGCATTTAATAAAAAGAAAAACCTCTACAGTAAATAGCATCAGTTGGGTTACAAAGAGAATGTTGTTAATGGTGGTAGTGTTTCACGTTGGTACCAACAACGTAAGGCAAGCTGATATAAGTACCAACGTAGTTGGAGATGTGTGGGATCTGGTAAATGCAGCACGGGCGAAGTTTAAGAAAGCGGAGATTGTTATTAGTGGAATACTGTGTAGGAGGGATACTGACTGGAGGCTGATTGGGGATTTAAATGAGACTATGGAGTGGGTATGTGGGAAACTGGGAGTGACATTTCCACATCCGAATGGGTGGGTAGGAGATAGAGATCTGCGCTCAGATGGCCTTCACTTTAAGCGCAGTGGTGCTTATAAGTTACGAAATTTGTTTGGAAGGGTAATAGGGAGGTACATTCAGGGAAACGGGGTGGCCTAGGGAGCGGTGATAAGGCAACAGGGAACTGGATATCAAGTAGGGATGACATAAAATTGTTAGTGTTGAACTGTAGAAGTATGGTAAAGAAAGGAATAGAATTAAGTAATTTAATAGATATATATTTACCAGATATTGTAATAGGAGTTAAATCATGACTGAGAAATGACATAATGGATGCAGAAATTTTGTCACGGCACTGGAGTGTGTATCGTAGAGATAGGAATGGTTAGAGGGGGAGTATTCATTCTGGTGAAAGAAGAATTTGTAAGCTACGAAAAAGTTAAAGATGAGACACATGAAATTCTAGGTGTAAGGCTCATTTCTAAAGATAATAGGCAACTTGGTAATTTTGGACTGTACAGACCGGGAAAGGGTAGCGGATTCGGAATTATTTGATAGGATAGTCGGATATGTGGGGAAACGACATGGAAAGAAGTGTGATTGTAGCAGGAGATCTGAATTTGCCAGATGTGAATTGGGAAGGAAATGCGAACGACAGGAAGCATGACCAACAAATGGCAAATAAGTTAATATGGGAAGGACAGCTGATTCAGAAAGTGATGGAACCAACCAGAGGGAAAAATATCCTGGATGTGGTGCTGATAAAACCAGATGAGCTCTATAGGGAAACTGAAGTAGTAGATGGTATTAGTAATCATGAAGCTGTTTTTGTCGTAGTTAAACAAATATGATAGAAAGGAAGGTCTTAAAAGTATGACTATTAGGCAGTACCATATGGCTGATAAAGCAGGCATGAGGCAGTTTCTAAAACGTAACTATGATCGGTGGAAAACGGTAAATAAAAATGTAAACAGACTCTGCGATGGGTTTAAAGAAAGTGTTGAGGAATGCGAAAACAGGTTTGTACCTTTAAGGGTGGTAAGGAATGGCAAAGACCCACCTTATTATAATAGAGAAATAAAGAGACTAAGAAGGAGGTGCAGACTGGAAAGAAATGGAGTTAGAAATGGCTGTCGAAGTAAGGAGAAATTGAAGGAACTTACAAGAAAATTGAATCTAGCAAAGAAGGCAGCTAAGGATAACATGATGGCAAGCATAATTGGCAGTCATACAAATTTTAGTGAAAAATTTCCAATTTATTTTAAATCATTTAGGAAAGGGCTAGGAAAACAACAGATAGGGAATCTGCCGCCTGGAAGGGTATGTATAGATATTTTAAGGCAGAAACAGGTTCCAAGAAGGACATTCCAGGAATAATTAATGAACAAGGGGAGTGTGTATGTGAGGATCTTCAAAAGGCAGAAGTATTCAGTCAGCAGTATGTAAAGATTGTTGGTTACAAGGATAATGTCGAGATAGAGGAGAAGACTAAGGCCAAAGAAGTATTAAAATTTACATATGATAACAATGACTTTTACAATAAGTTAAAAAAGTTGAAAACTAGAAAAGCAGCTGGAATTGATCAGATTTCTGGGGATATACTAAAGACAATGGGTTGGGATATAGTACCATATCTGAAGTACTTATTTGATTATTGGTTGGTCGGAGGACCTATACCAGATGAATGGAGAGTTGTCATTGTAGCCCCTGTGTAGGGTGATAGACATAAAGCTGAAAATTACAGGACAGTAAGTTTGACATGCATTGTATGTAAGCTTTGGGAAGGCATTCTTTCTGATTTTATTAGATATGTTTGTGAAATTTATAACTGGTTCGATAGAAGTCAGTTCGGTTTTAGGAAATATTATTCCACTGAAGCTCAACTTGTAGGATTCCAGCAATATACAGCAGATATCTTGGAATCTGGAGGTAAAATGGACTGTATCGCGATTGACCTGTCTAAAGCATTTGATAGGCAGAAATGAGTGCAATTGGACTAGACAAAAGAGTGACTGAATGGGTTGCTATATTTATAGAAAATAGATCTCAGAGAATTAGAGCAGGTGAAGCTTTATCTGACCCTGTAATAATTAAGAGGGGAATTCCTCAAGGGGGTATTATCGGACCTTTATGTTTTCTTAAATATATAAATGATATGCGTAAAGGAGTGGAATCGGAGGTAAGGCTTTTTGCGGATGATGTATTCTCTATAGAGTAATAAATAAGTTACAAGATTCTGAGCAACTGCAACGTGGCCTCGATAATGTTGTGAGATGGACAGCAGGCAATGGTATGTTGATAAACGGGGTTAAAAGTCAGGTTGTGAGTTTCACAAATAGGAAAAGTCCTCTCAGTTTTAATTACTGCGGTGATGGGGTGAAAGTTCCTTTTGGGGATCATTGTTAATGTAAGGAAAGATCTTCATTGGGGTAATCACAAAAATGGGATTGTAAATAAAGGGTTATGTGGGTGTTTAGGGGTTGTAGTAAGGATGTAAAAGAGATGGCATATAAGTCCCTGGTAAGACCCCAACTAGAGTATGGTTCCAGTGTATGGGACCCTCACCAGGATTACTTGATTCAAGAACTGGAAAAAATCCAAAGAAAAGCAGCTCGATTTGTTTTGGGTGATTTCCGACAAAAGAGTAGCGTTACAAAAATATTGCAAAGTTTGGGTTGGAAAGAATTGAGAGAAGGAAGAGCTGCTCGACTAAGTGGTATGTTCCGAGCTGTCAGCGGAGAGATGGCGTGGAATGACATTAGTAGACGAATAAGTTTGAGTGGCGTTTATAAAAGTAGGAAAGAACACAATATGAAGATAAAGTTTGCATTCAAGAGGACAAACTGGGACAAATATTCATTTATAGGAAGGGGAGTTAGGGACTGGAATAATTTACCAAGGGAGATCTTAAATAAATTTCCAATTTATTTTAAATCATTTAGGAAAGGGCTAGGAAAACAGATAGGGAATCTGCCACCTGGGCGACTACCCTAAATGCAGATCAGTATTGATTGATTGATTGATTGATTGATTGATTGATTGATTGATTGATTGATTGATTGATTGATTGATTGATTGATTGATTGATTGATTGATTGATTGATTGATTGATTGATTGATTGATTGATTGATTGATTGATTGATTGATTGATTGATTGATTGATTGATTGATTGATTGATTGATTGATTGATTGATTGATTGATTGATTGATTGATTGATTGATTGATTGATTGATTGATTGATTGATTGATTGATTGATTGATTGATTGATTGATTGATTGATTGATTGATTGATTGATTGATTGATTGATTGATTGATTGATTGATTGATTGATTGATTGATTGATTGATTGATTGATTGATTGATTGATTGATTGATTGATTGATTGATTGATTGATTGATTGATTGATTGATTGATTGATTGATTGAACACCTATATCGGTGTGAAAGCTGGGAGATGAACCGCATTCGAACAGTGGCGCTACGAAAGAATGTTTTAAAGATCAGTTAGAGAGATGGGATAACAAGTGAAGTAGTGTATAAGAATAGAGGGGAAAATTACACTACTTGGAGGAGCACCAAGAACTAGGAAAAAAATGGGGCAGATGCTAAGTCATGACAGCTTGCTTAAACTGATATTAGACGGAATGATTGAAGGGAAAATGTATAGAGGCAGACTCCGTATCCAGTATGTTCAGCAGATAATGGGAAACTTAAATGTGAAAGCTATGCTGAACTCAAGAGGAGGGCGGAAATGAGATGGCGTATGGCTTTTAGTACTGGGTGTGTTCGGGAACATGCTACGCTCGCCAGGTGCAGGTCTTTTTATTTGACGCCCATAGGCGACCCGCGCGTCGTGATGATGGTGAAGTGATGATGATTACACACGCACACACACACACACACACACCGAGTCCCTGTGCCAGCGAAATTTACTAATGTTGGTTAAAATTCCCGACGTTATCAGGAATCGAACCCGGGACCCCTATGACCAAAGGCCAGCACGCTAACCATTTGACATGGAGCCGGACAGGAAGGTGGAAAATATAGCCAACTTGAGGGCTACCGCAAACCAATATACGGACTGAACTCTTGAGGAGGACGTTAATAGTGGATGAGGCCCCTGCCTTCCCAATCCTAAACTTTCCTCTGTTTAGCGTCATCGGAACCTGTTATATGTTAATGTGAGAATTTGAAAATATTCTCCATATTTGAACTCTTTCCATACGCAGTTTTTTCTTCACCCAATGTCTCCTTGTATTTTTGTATATACTTCTCAGATATTTTATATCTGCTATCTACATCCATTTGTAGTCTTCCTTATCAAGACCAGATCACAGTTGTATAAAAATGAGATATTTGAGTCATATCTTTCACAAAGTGAAGTCCCTGTTCTTCCATTAACGTAGCCAGGATCGACCACAGGGAAAGGGAGGAGGAGGGCTATAGTTACAAGATGGAACATAATGCAGGTGCTTGTGCGTGTGTGGTGCGCGCATGCGCGAGTGTCACTGATACAAATAAATTACGTTGATATTCTGATTGCAGTGCCCTGTACATTACAAACTTTTACATTAAAATACAGAACAAGAATAATATGGTCAAAGTAAATAGTTTTACGGCGAATGGTATGCTCAGATTACAATCTAAAATCCAATTTGTTATTGTCAGTTTTTATTTCCTTTTGTAAAAATTCCATTGGGGGTTGTTTCTGATCCCCAGTAACCCACCCTTGGCTGCGTCCCTGTGTTCTTCCCAAAGAAAGTTCCACAAAATCTCATGATAATTACTGTACATGCATTTCGAATTCCTGATATATTATCTTCTAACTCGGTGGTGTGGGGTATCATGACTGCCTTTTACTCGAAGACCCCAGGTTTGATCCATTGCCACTTCAGGGACTTTAATTCTGAACTGAATGCTGGAATGGAATTTACTCAACCGCGCGAGACCCACTGTGATGCGAGAAGTAGCGGACCCAGTCAACAAAGCCAAGCAATATTGCTGAGGAAGTCGTTACGCTGACCACGTGGTATTCCAGTATTTGCAGACTATATGGCTGGGAGACTGTTGATTTAACAGGGCAAGATCCCAGCATATTGTAGTGTTACTAGTCTGACACGCTTTACATGAAGTTTATAGACAGACACAATACAGGTTTTACTTAGAAAATATATGTAATTATATTGAGATCATTTATCGTAACCCTCCATGGTGTCAAAACGTGTAACGAAGTATTATAGGTGTTATACTAAGCACGTAGTAACAAAAGAGCAAGGAACTTTCTGTGGGTATTCTCATATCGTTTCCCACGTAGAATACAGGCGATTGGATCGTTGTGCAATACGCCACTGCATTATTCTAGAATATTAGAAGAACTAGCGAGTTTCTTGCCATCATCGCTTGGAAAGGAACACGACTCGCATACTCAAGCAATCTGAACTGGCTACATTGGTTAGTAATGCTTGGGGAGTTTTCTAGAAGCAGTGTACGTCTGCCTTTGACGTTACTTTTTGCCTCCCCACTTTCCATGCCGCTCGGTTCAACGTCGGAAGTACAGACACAATATGTGGTACATGACAGGAATATGTTTAAGCTTCTATCTCCGAAATTACTTACCTCATCAGTATGAATAACTAAATCTGGAAATCATTTTATTTTCTCTTCGCGGGTTAGTAGTATTCACTTCAGCTTTTCCACAAGACAGAGGCTGATAACCAGGATGTTAAGCCCCTTCAATCAACAATTATCATTATCATCGCTGCCTCAGTGGATCCGTCCGACACACTATCCCAAGTTGACGGGTTCGATCTTGGCTGAGGTAACTCAGTCGATTTTGAAGAACGGTCAAATTTGGTCCCCATGTCGTATTAATATCAGACAAAGGCTTTCATGGCACAATGATAAAGACCAATTTTACAGATCTGAACTGCGGTAATGGCATGTATTCTTGCAGAACGATATTTTACATATTCTATTGAACCAGTTATTAATTTCGCAAACCTGTCTAATATGATCAGAAAGAATGCCTTCCCAAAGCTTATATGCAGCGCATTCCAAACTTACTGGCTTGTAATATTCAGCTTTATGTCTATAATTTCCTTTATACACAGGGGCTACTATAGCAACTCTCCATTCATCTGGTTTAGCTCCTTCAACCAAACAATAATCAAATAAGTACTTCAGATATGGTACTATATCCCAATCCATTGTCTTTAGTATATTCCCAGAAATCTTATCAATTCCAAACGCTTTTCTAGTTTTCAACTTTTGTATCTTATTGTAAATGTCCTTTTTATCATATGTAAATTTTAATACTTCTTTAGCATTAGTCACCTCCTCTATCTGGATATTATCCTTGTAACCAACAATCTTTACATACTGCTGACTGAATACTTCGGCCTTTTGAAGATCCTCACACACACACTTCCCTTGTTCATTAATTATTCCTGGGATGCCATTCTTGGAACCTGTTTCTGCCTTAAAGTACATATACATACCCTTCCATTTTTCACTAAAATTTGTGTGACTGCTAATTGCTTGCCATCATGTTATCCTCAGCTGCCTTCTTTGCTAGATTCAATTTCCTAGTAAGTTCCTTCAATTTATCTTTACTTCCACAGCCATTTCTAACTCTATTTTTTTCCGATCTGTACCTCCTTCTTAGTCTTTTATTTTTCTGTTATAATAAGGTGGGTAATTACTATTCCTTACCACCTTTAAAGGTAAAAACCTGTTTTCACATTCCTCAACAATTGCTAACCCATCTCAGAGTCTGTTTACATTCTTATTTACCGTTTTCCACCGATCAGAGTTACTTTTTAAAAACTGCCTCATGCCTGCTTTATCAGCCATATGGTATTGCCTAATAGTCCTACTTTTTAGACCTTCCTTTCTATCACATTTATTTTTAACTACGACAAAAAGAGCTTCATGGTCACTAATACCATCTATTACTTCGGTTTCTCGGGGATTCCGTTAGGTGGAAATGTAGTAAGCTGTCTGGCCTACGCTGATAACTTAGTCTTAATGACAGATTGTGCCGAAAGCCTGCAGTCGGAACTTGAAAACAGGTACAATGAGTAGGCCTATGGTATGACAATTAGCCTCTCGAAGACTAATTTGATGTCAGTAGGTAAGAAATTCAAGAGAATTGAATGTCAGATTGGTGATACAAAGCTGGAGCAGATAGATAATTTTAAGTTTATAGGTTGTGTGCTCTCCCAGGGTAGTAATATAGTAAGTGTGATTGAATCAAGTTGCAGTAAAGCTAATGCAGTGAGCTCGCAGTTGTGATCAACAGTGTTCTGTAAGAAGGAAGTCAGCTCCTGGACGAAACTATCTTTACATTGGTCGGTTTTCAGACCAACTTTGCTTTACGGGAGCGAAAGGTGGGTGGACTCAGAATATTTTACTCACAAGTTGGAAGTAACAGGCATGAAAGTGGCGAGAATGATTACTGGTACAAACAGGTGGGAACAATGGCAGGAGGGTATTCGGAACGAGAAGATGAAGGCTAAGTTAGGAATGAACTCGATGGATGAAGCTGTACGCATAAACCGGCTTCGGTAGTAGGGTCATGTGAGGCGAATGGAGGAGATACGTTACCTAGGAGAATATAATGGACTGTGTTATGGAGGGTAAGTGACGTAGAGGAAGACCAAGACGACGATGGTTAGAATCAGTTTCTAATGATTTAAAGAGAAAATGTATAGAACTAAATGAGGCCACAGCACTAGTTGCAAATAGAGGATTGTGGCGACGTTTAGTAAATTCACAGAGGCTTGCAGACTGAACGCTGAAAGGCATGTATGCATGCTATTATTTATACTTAGGTATTATTTTATTATTGTACGAGCATTTAGCATATTGCATAGTACGTATATTACATTGGCCGACGCCTTGGCTGAATGGTCAGTTTTGAGGCCTTTAGGTCAGTGGATCCTGGGTTAGATTCTCGGCCTGGTCGGGGATTTTAATCTCGTGTGATTAATTCGCCTGGCTCGGTGACTGGGTGTTTTTGTCCCAATACTCTCCTCTTCATATTCAGACCAACCACCGCAGAAATACGCAATAGTGATTACATACCTCCACGTAGGGTTGGCGTCAAGGACATCCGGCCGTAAAACAGGGCCAAATTCACATGTACGACATAGTTCGCACCCGCGACCCAAAAGGTGTGGGAAAAGAGGTAGAAAAAGAAGTAGTATAGTATATTACATTGTACAGGACTTTCAAATTAAAACGCTACTGACCGCAGAGGTATCATAGTGAGTTCCTGGTTAACACAGCGACTGCTTGTCGCTAAGTGGGCTGAGTACTAACTATTCACACTTCCGGAACAGTTTGTACTCCGAAGCCACTCGCTAGGCCTATGTGAACTGATAGGGCGTCGCTCACTAAGATATCTCTGCGGCTGGTAGCGTTTAAAGCTCTGTATTAGGGTAAGGGTTAGGTTCAGATATTATGTATCTGTTAAATCTTCAGCCTGGAGGTATTGGGTCCTCCGAAGCCACCACCAAATGTTATGTAATTTATAAGGAAACCGGAAAATACGATGCTGGTGTCATAATAAGGCATACAAGGCATGCCGAGGTGTGAAGGAGTTTGCCAATGCTTTTCTCACTGGGCCGGAAATTGCTATTGCGGCATGAATGGCCCTGCGGGTGTGCCATGACATCCAGACGTACTAGTCCTGCCCAAAATGCTGTTACTTAGCACCATTCATACATCATCATCTTCCGCACCCTAATAGTCACAAGTCAGGCTGAAACTTCGGAGGAAACTACATTTTGTTGCTCTATTGATTGCCATGAGAGAGGTGCAAAAATATTGCAGCCATCATGAAGTAGCAACATGCTAAGTTACGTATTTATTTACTGATTTCGTATAAGACAGGAGCAAGCGTCCCTAACTTTACCGGGTAAAATAAATATTCGGGTATCAGTCTATCGATCTACTAATAAGACAGTTTTCGTAAACACGAGTAAGTTACATGCGGATAGTGACCTACACTGCATAGTGTAGCGTTTTCGCTACATAATATTCTTCTTCTCACGGCGCAGCGAGGGATTCAGTCAGCCGTATTCTTCTTCTTGCAGTTCAGTAACGTACTAAAAGATGGCAAACCTACCTATGCATGTAGGCCTACATAATATCTTTGACATCTGTACTATCAGAAATGATGCTACAGGTGCCTAGGGTAGGGTTGCCATCTGTCCCGATGTGTCGGGACCGTCACCGTTAAGGACCTCATATCCCGACAAAACCTAATTTTGTCCCGATTTTGAAAACTACTGTTAAGAGCTTAGTTCAAGTACTGAAGTAACGCCATCTGTTAACGCAACATGTAAATTGGGCCTCAGTTAGTTTCATTTATGCACGGCCTACTTGATGCGTCGCTGTAGCTAGTTCCTCCTCTAGGTAGTAGCGCAGCGAAGGATCTAGTCGGCCGTGATTTATGTCAACAAGTTTATGTTGACAAGGTCGTCTCACAGATGGCGTTGCATGCGTATCCTGTATCGACGATGCAAACACCTCAGCTCCATCATTCGAGAAAATACCAGACTTCTCCAGTAGTACGGGCCTGGAACTATTTAAGTAGCGCCACGCGGAAGAATCGACGGTTCCCATACGAACTGCAGTTTGATGATACGATTCTTTCTAAACGTAATACGAACAACGAGTGCAAGTTAGTAATCTTAGTACCGGGCGAGTTGGCCACGCGGTCAGGGGCACGCGACTGTGAGCTTGCATCCGGGAGATAGTGGGTTCGAATCCCACAGTCGGCAGCACGGAAGATGGTTTTCCGTGGTTTCCCATTTTCACACCAGGCAAATGCTGGGGCTGTACCTTAATTAAGGCCACGGCCGTTTCCTTCCAACTCGTAGATCTTTCCTATCCCATCGTTGCCGTAAAACCTATCTGTGTCGGTGCGACGTAAAGCAACTAGCAAAAAAAAAAGTAATCTTAGCTTACGCAAATAGATAAAAGGAGAAAGTGTGACTTTTCGTATGATTACACAAAAGAGTGGTGTTTTGTCAAGAAATGACGTACGGATCAGGAAGCGTTGTGTGAGATTTGTAGCTGTTTTATCCCAGTAACTCACGAAGGTAAGACAAGTGTGAGGCATGACATTTCTAGGAAGAATCATACAAATAGATTCGCGGTAGCATCGACATCAAAGCCTATTTCTAGATTCATGATTAAAAAAGATACCCAGGAAGAATTGCTCGTTGCTGCTGCAGAACTAACAACAGCTTATAACGTTGTCAAGCATCATCCATCCTTCAGTTCGCTTGACTGTACTGTAAAACTAAATTTCGCAATGTATCCTGAGTCCAAAGTCACCGCAAGGCAGTCTACAGCCAGCACAAAGTCTTCAGCGATTGTTAAAAATATACTCCCACCGCAATCCATGTTCGAATGCATAAAACAATTCTAAGAAATTTCATTTTACGGCATAGGCACCGACGCATCGAACGAAAAGTATGAAAAGATGTTTCATTTAGTTATTCAATCCTTCACTGAAACTGAGCGAATCCAACAGAAGGTGTTGAAATTGGATTCGTTGAATAACGAAACATCGGGGACAACTGCAAATTCCATTAGATACAGTAAATTAATCGTTTTTTGTGGACACAATACCAATACCAAAATCGGAAGGCTTCATTGACGCGGCCAGCGGAATGTGCGACACCAAATTAAAGAAGAACTAGGAAAAAATGTAGAAGGAATTGGACGGCCTGCCCAAATTCTACACAATATTATATCAAGCGCGGCTGAAGTCTTAACTGTCGACATTTAAATAATCGTCGTGAAAATAATTCTTTATTTTTCAATGTACATAGTAAGGACAGAGAGGCTGAAAGAGTTCTGCTATACGTTGATGTCAATCACCAGACTTTTCTATCTCACTCAAAAACAAGATGGATGTAGTTAATGCCCGCAGTTGAGAAAATTGTTAAGCTTTGGATTCCATTAAAAGAATTTTTTGACGCCGAAAGTAATTTCAGATTTTTCAGTAGTCCGATCAGTGAAATTTACTTGATGTTTCTGCACTGAAACATGGTTGTGTTCGAAAACAATTTAAAAACGTGGAGAAGAATAAAGTCTCCATAATTGAAACAAGAAATATATTAATCGACACTCAAAAATGTCTCATTGAAAAGAAAACCGCCAATTTTAATGACATGCAAACCAAGATTAATGTGAACAAATTAAAGAATGAGAATTATAACCAAGAAATAATTAATTTGATTTCGAAATTTGAGGAAGGGACAATGGCTTTCTATACCGTAGAACTTGATTACTTAGAGAAATGGGCTATTTCCTTTAATAAATATCAAGTATTTGAATGGACGACGCTATGTGAAAAAAATCAATCAATACTGATCTGCATTTAGGGGAGTCGCCAGGTGGCAGATTCCCTATCTGTTGTTTTCCTAACCTTTCCTTAAATGATCTCAATGACATTGGAAATTTATAGAACATCTCCTCTGGTTATTCCAATCCCTAACTCCCCTTCCTATAAATGAATATATGCCCCAATTTGTCCTCTTGAATTCCAACTTTATCTTCATATTGTGATCTTTCCTACTTTTAAAGACGCCACTCAAACTTATTCGTCTACTAATGTAATTCCACTCCATTTCTCCGCTGACAGCTCGGAACATACCACTTAGTCGAGCAGCTCGTCTCCTTCCTCCCAGTTCTTCCCCGCCAAAACATTGCAACAGTTTTGTAACGCTTCTCTTTTGTCGGAAGTCACCCAGAACAAATCGAGCTGCTTTTCTTTGGATTTTTTTCAGTTCTTGAATGAAGTAATCCTGGTGAGGGTGCCATACGCTGGGTCTACTTGGGGTCTTACCAGCGACTTATTAGCCATCTCCTTTACATCCTTACTACAACCACTAAACATCCTCATAACCATATGCAGAGATCTGTATCCTTTATTTACAATCCCATTTACATGATTACCCCAATGAAGATTTTTCCTTATAATAACACCCAGATACTTACACTGATCCAAAAAGGAATTTTCACCCCATCAACGCAGTAATTAAAACTCAGAGGACTTTTCCTATTCGTGAAACCCACAACCTGAATTTTAACACCGTTTATCATCATACCATTGCCTACTGTCCATCTCACAACATTATCGAGGTCATTTTGCAGTTGCTCACAATCTAGTAACATTTATTACTCTATAGAGAATAACATCATCCGCAATCCTCTCTTAATTATTACGGGGTCAGATAAAGCTTCACCTACTCTAATTCTCTGAGATCTATTTTCTAGAAATATAGCAACCCATTCAGTCACTCTTTTGTCTAATCCAATTGCACTCATTTGTGCCAGTAGTCTACCATGATCCACCCTATCAAATGCTTTAGACAGATCAATCGCGATACAGTCCATTTGACCTTCAGAATCCAAAATATCTGCTATACCTTGTTGGAATCCTACAAGTTGAGCTTCAGCGGAATAACCTTTCCTTAAACCCAATTGCCTTCTATCGAACCAGTTATTAACTTCGCAAACATGTCTAATGTAATCAGAAAAAATGCCTACCCAAAGCTTACATGCAACGCATGTCAAACTTACTGGCCTGTACTTTTCAGCTTTATGTTTATCACACTTTCCTCTATTTATATATATAGAGGCTCAACTCTCCTCTCCATTCATTTCGTATAGCTCCTTCAACGAAACAATAATCAAATAAGTACTTCAGAAATGGTACTATATCCCAACCCATTGTCTTTAGTATATCCCCAGAAATCTTATCAATTCCAGCTGCTTTTCTTGTTTTCAACTTTGTATCTTGCTGTAAATATCATTGTTATCATATGTAAATGTTAATACTTCTCTAGCTTTAGTCACCTCTTATATCTAGCATTTTCCTTGTAACCACCGATCTTTACATACCGCTGACTGAATACTTCTGCCTTTTGAAGATCCTCACATACATACCTTCCTTGTTCATTAATTATTCCTGGAATGTCCTTCTTGGAACCTGTTTCTGCCTTAAAATACCTATATATACACTTCCATTTTCCACTAAAATTTGTATGACTGCCAATTATGCTTGCCCTTACGTTATCCTTAGCTGCCTTCCGTGCTAGATTCAATTTCCTAGAAAGTTCCTTCAATTTCTCCTTACTTCCACAGCCATTTCTAACTCTATTTCTTCCAGTTTGCACCTCCTTCTTAGTCTTTTTATTTCTCTATTATAATAAGGTGGGTCTTTACCATTCTTTACCACCTTTAAAGGTACAAACCTGTTTTTACATTCCTCAACAATTTCTTTAAACCCGTCCCAGAGTCTGTTTACATTCTTATTTACCGTTTTCCACAGATCATAATTACTTTTTAAAAACTGCCTCATGCCTGCTTAATCAGCCATACGATACTGCCTAATAATCCTACTTTTAAATCCTTTCTTTCTATCACATTTACTTTTAACTACCTCGAAAACAGCTTCGTGATCACTAATACCATCTATTACTTCGGTTTCTCTATAGAGCTCATCTGGTTTTATCAGCCTCACGTCCAGGATATTTTTCCCTCTAGTTGGTTCCGTCACTTTCTGAATCAGCTGTCCTTCCCATATTAGCTTATTTGCCATTTGTTGGTCAAGCTTCCTGTCGTTCGCATTTCCTTGCCAATTGACATTTGATAAATTAAGATCTCCCGCTACAATCACATTCCTTTCAATGTCGTTTCCCACATAGCTGATTATCTTATCAAATAATTCTGAATCCGTGTCAGTTCTACCCTTTCCCGGTCTGTACACTCCAAATATATCAAGTTGCCTATTATCTTTAGAAATGAGCATTACACCTAGAATTTCATGTTTCTCATCTTTAACTTTTTCGTAGCTTACAAATTCCTCCCTCACCAGAATGAACACCCCCCTCCCACCATTCCCATCCCACCTCCACGATACATACTCCAGTTCCGTTAGAAAACCTCTGCATCCATTATATCATTTCAGATTGGCTGATGATTGAAACACTATTATATACTGTACCCTTTTCGAGGTTTGAGTACATGAGTCGGTTGTTGTAGCTCTTGACCATGACATCAGAATAGAAAAGCTCAGAAGAGATTTGGATAAGGCCCGGCATCGAAGTCCCATCTCCCCTACTAGAATAATACGCATGCTGCATCGGTAGAGCACACGGGTCAAGTGGAACGTCCTAAAGCGAAGTAAACTATCTATACGGTAGGGGAACCTTAATTATGAGAGGAATACTATTTACCTATGAAATGAGAAGAATGAATTGTATTTTTACACACATACTTTTTAATGCATGAGAAATCACATGGGTATCATTTACACGGATATACCACCCATTAACACATAAATTTATACACTACGATTTTCTTGAGGATCCAATGTCCTTTCTAGTCTTTTATCTAGACTCGCATTTCACTATGAAAATATGTAAGACTTGAAGTCGAGCCTTCTCTGACCAGTTTAACACTTGAATTATTTATCACTTTATACACTTGCATCGTTACACACAGAAACAATTAAATGAAGGCATATCTTGTATTTAGCTCGCCTTGTTTACACTATTAAGTTGTATATTCAGATTGACACATTATGTCGTCCTAGCGGCGAGTATTAAATATTAGACGTCGAATGAACCAGGTGATTGACATATTTATATCCGAGCATATTTCATAATATCTGAAAGTCGTATCGTAGGCCTACCAGTTATTAGAAAGCCCTATCCCACTATCTCATAACTGAGCAAATATATTACCTATCGCGTATTCCATTGGGATGTCAATTAAATACTATTATACGACTTGGACATTCATACAACGGTGGTCTCTATAACGGCACATTTTAGCGAACCAAAGACCAATACAGTATTCAAATAGGTATCACTCATTGTAATAAATGCCAAACAAAAATACACTTTACATTCACGTAATAAATCGTGGACAGTATGATCCGTCCGCAGTTGGCGGCAGTGGGTATAACTGCCTCTGGTGCTGCTGAGTCACGAACTCAGTGTGAGGTGCGAACTCCAATCTGAAAATCCCTAGGTGGTTTAATTAACGTAAAGAAATTGAGGGAATTCTCTCATCTATGAGAACTGTAGATCTACCCAACGGTGTTATTTTCTGAATGGTTGTATGTAATTTCGGCCCCGGATAAGGGGGATGATCCCCTAGCAATGCGTTCTTCTCAATGCGGTAACGGTATTTCTTTCCTTGCCTGACTCGGCCATAAATTCTACAAGCCAGCTGTCAGCATTGTACCCCCGTTCACTTTCTCTTTCAACACAAGGGACCCAGGCGGTACAGCCATCGAACTATCTCGTCGCTTGACTTTCAGTCTCATTACTCTCCTAGGATGCCATTTGCATCAATAACACACATCGGCTTTCATCTAGCCTTATTTATATCCTCAGTGCGGAATTTATGCATCGCGCCATTATTCACTCATTGGGGGAAAGATTCATATTTCATTAACATCGCATTTAATTATATCCATTATCCGCTTGAAAAGCTCGGCCTCCATCTCATAGCATGCCCAATGCATACATGTTATAGATGAAAATGCCCTATCACTCGGGACAAACCTGTTAACCTTCGCGACCTAGGTAAAACACAAACATTGCCACACCTCACTGTCATTCCGTTGTTTCTTCTTCAACATCCTTAACTCATATAGGGGGATTACCTGACATTTACGTAAAGCATCAAAAACAAAGAGCTTTAGAATTTCTGGATGACTCATATTAGTTATAACTGATGAGAAATGGTGTGATTTTACGTGAATATTAAAAATCCCTTTGATTCCCATAATGCTTCACAATTAATCAAATCTACGGCCCATAAATATATCATGCACTAGTTCCCATAGTAAAATAAATAAGATACGGTTGTTAAACCGTGAAAAAATTAATGTAAACCCTATTAAGTAGCTACTACCATCCCTTTGAAAACAGCGAAATCCTACCCTACATTTCTAAAGAATTAGCATGCATTAAGTTATTTTTATTTATTTATTTTTCTGTGTGTATGTGCATACAAAAACAGTCTCCATTGGATGGTCATCAGTAGTGTGAAAGAAATAATAGTAATTATTATTTATCTTGCCGATTCATAGAACTTGGTGGCCCGCAGGGATCTGTCCTAGGACTACTTCTATTTTCCGTCTATATTTGACTGATTTGACTTTCAAATATTGTAAGTGGTACTCATCAGGTCTGGATCACACCCAAAGCTCACTCAGGAAGGCCCCTACACGGGTTTAGCCACACATTGCGACTACATCAGCAGCATGGAGTCCTGTGTTCGGCTGCAGTTGGGTCGATGGCATGATGACCTGATTTCATGTAAAATACGCGAAGATCTCGATGTTCTACGGCGTGTTGAATCGGTACAGGCCTCCTGTACGTCGATCTTCTTCCTCGGAGACTGATGTCACTGCCACACAAACACAATGAGGGGATCTGACTTGATTATAATTGTGATAATTGACGACACATTATAATTACTACGATCAGAGAAACTCATTTACTCGAGCCCTCTAATCAAGCAGCGGTATTTTTCTTGTCGCCTACTACTTCCTCCTCATTGCCTGTCTAATCCACTATCAGCAGTTTAGGCCCCTAATTACACACGTTCGTAATTTCACTGTCATTAGGTGTCGGAGGTTATCATCACAAACGGGGTTTTAACTCGGCCTAATTCAGCACTAGTTTTAGGGAATACAGATTAACTACTGCGCTTGGGGTTGTCTAGCCGATACCGCTCTGGTCAAGTACATCGTCAATAAGCAGCTCTTTCTTATACCAACTGTATATCCATTTTACACAGTTATTTGAGCTGCTGTGCTATACCCTCAGCATTCATAAGTTTGTTAATTTAGTTACACGATCGCATAACCTACTAGCGTTCGATTCACATGTATTTCACTCGTGTATAATTTACTCAATCATTTCACACGTTGCATAATCGTCATCTCATATTAAATAACTCTGTTACTTCTGGTGTGAGAGAATCAGCCGTCTAGGAAGAGTCCTAGTCCGTTGCCCAGGAGACACCCGGATGTATAACAATATCGCATGCATAACATCTTGTAAAGAACAACTTTTGTATAAACTTTGTCGCGACAAGCAGTGTGATGTTCTATGTGTTCAGGAAACACACAGAGATATGAAGCAGAAACGCCCATTTGTTCCTGTCATGAAACTGATCGCTGAAAGACCACACGCTCTGTATGGAAGTGCCGTTTTTGTGAAGCCGAATTTAGAAGTCAGAAGTGCTTCCCAGTCAGATGAAAACAATATTGAAATTATCACCGTTGAACTAAGTAACTGTGTAATCACCTCAGTCTATAAACCACCTGCAGCAGAATTTTCCTTCATTCCACCCCACAATTTTGATAAAAGTAAAGCCTCCATTGTTATAGGTGATTTCAACAGTCACAGTCATGTTTGAGGTTATGCACATGAGGACAAGAATGGTGAGATAGTTCTCTCGTGGGCTGAAAATTTTCAACTTGCCCTTATCCATGATAGCAAACTCTCTCCTTCTTTTAACAGTGGAAGATGGGGACGAGGCTATAATCCAGACCTCCTTTTTGTTAGTGAAAGCATTATGCATACATGCACCAAAGCAGTATGTCCACCAATTCCAAACACACAACATAGGCCCATCATGTGCCAAATTTTGCCACCAATAAGACCTCAAGAAGTCCGTTTTAGGCGAAGATACAACTTTAAGAAGGCTGACTGGGCAAGATTTTCCAGCATACTGGATGAGAAGATTCTGAGCATCGCTCCTGTTCCTGAAGAGTACGACAAGTTTGTTGACATCGTCCAATTTTCTTCAAGGGCATCAATTCCAAGAGGTTGCAGAACCAGTTTTATCAAAGGCATTAAACCTGAAACGGCCACTTTGCTGGAAGAATATTACAAGTGAAGAAACATCAATCCTTGCACAAAGCGTTCTTTCCTCAGTATCACTGGCTAAAAGGGATGAGTGGATAAAATTAATGACAGATTGTGACATAAGCAAGAGCAGTCAGAAGGCCTGGAGACTTTGACGTCGTCTCAATAATGATAATACCCAAGCCAGCACATATGCTAATATAAAGGCAGATCAGATTGTCCATCAGTTGCTAGTAAATGGAAAATCAACCCGATCTAGAAAGCTAGATAAGAAACCAATAACACGGAAGCCAAACCAAGAGAGCAACATACTATCTCCACCATTTACTGAAGCTGAACTGGAATCAGCACTGAGGAAGTGCAAATTGGGAAAAGCATCTGGACTAGACGACATTCGAGTAGAGCAAATCAAAAATTTTGGTCCTGTTACGAGGCGGTGGCTACTGGAATTAATGAATATCTGTGTCCAAGAATGCAAAATCTGGCGGAAGGCTAGAGTCATTGCTATCCCTAAACCAGGCAAAGATCGGCTGGATCCCAAAAGCTATAGGCCTATTTCCTTGCTCTGTCACCTGTACAAGGTCCTGGAGAGGCTCATTCTTGAGCGACTGATAGGAAAGTTGGAATCGTCTCTTATACCACAGCAAGCTGGATTCCGAGAAGGCAAAAGTTGCATATCACAGGTATTAAACTTGACACAGCATATTGAGGATGGCTTTGAGAATCGGCTCATTACAGGCGCTGTCTTCATTGATCTTTCTGCAGCTTATGACACAGTCAACCATCGGCTTCTTCTAACAAAATTGTATGACATCACCAAAGACTTCCATCTAATGTGCAACATTAAAAATATTCTCCAAAACCGAAGATTCTTTATGGAATTTCAGGGGAAAAGAAGCAGATGGAGAACACAGAAGAATGGGTTACCGCAAGGCAGTGTGCTCGCACCACTGTTATTCAACATCTATACTAACGATCAGCCTCTACCTGAAGGTACCCAGAGTTTTATCTATGCTGATGATTGTGCAGTCACTGCTCAGGCCGACTGTTTTGAAAAGGTAGAACAGACTTTATCCAAAGCTCTGAAAGAATTTACCAACTACTACAATGAAAATGACTTGAAGCCAAATCCTGCCAAAACTCATAGCTGTGTATTTCATCTCAATAACAAAAAAGCAGCTAAAACCTTACAAATCACCTGGGAAGGAATCCCTCTTCAACACTGTTCGACTCCAAAATATCTGGGAGTGATTCTGGACCGTACGCTTACGTATAAGAATCATTGCCTAAACGTGAAACAAAAAGTGTCTGCCAGAAACAACATAGTGCGGAAACTTCGAGGCACCACCTGGGGAGCTCACCCTTGCACTGTGAGAACAAGCGCGCTAGCACTGTGCTACTCCACTGCTGAGTATGCATGCTCCGTGTGGCATAAGTCCAGCCATGCCAAAAACATAGATGTAGCACTAAATGACACCTGCCGTATTATCACAGGTTGTTTAAGACCTACTCCCATAGATAAACTCCACTGTCTCGCTGGTATAGCACCACCTGAAATCCGTCGTGAGATTGCTGCTAGGCATGAGAAAAGCAAGGCTATGACTATGGAAGCCCATCCTTTGTATGCCTGTCAACCAGCACATCCTAGGTTGAAATCAAGAAAGAGCTTCTTGACAACCACTGAGGCTCTTAAAGGAACACCACAACAAGCAAGAATCTCAATGTGGCGGGAAAAATGTCAACATTTGAGAGAATGGATGGTTCCAAAGGAAGAACTTCCTCCTGGACATTCTGAAAAGTGGACAACATGGAAGGCTCTCAATCGATTACGCTCCAGTACCACGAGATTCAAGACCAACCTACAGAAATGGGGCCTTCCTGTGGAGACAGTTTACTGCAAGTGTGGTACTAAGCAGACTAACGAGCATCTTCTACTGTGTCCATCTTCTCCAACCACTTGTACCATTAAAGATCTAATGAGGGCAACTCCAAATGCGCTTGTCGTGGCCAATTTTTGGTCAACCAATGTTTAAAATTTCCTTGTTTAATTTTTGTCTTTCTTACTTTGTACTTCTGATACGATAAATAAATAACTAAATAATCGTCATAGTTAGGATTTAAATGTCGTCCTCTGTTAATATCAACAAACTTTCACACCCACTATTAAATAATTATTTCACTGACAGCATGTCAACTTCGTAGCCTCTATTGAATAATTAATGACTTGCCACTCACTTTGTAGTACTGTAACAAAGAATACTATTACTGAAGAGTCACTCGCAGCATGTTCCACCTCACAATGCAACTGGAAGAATCGAAGTACGATACTTGCTTCGGTTCGCACCCCTTTCTATAACGAAACCGTGTAATTCACTGCGGTAATTGGAGGTTCGCAGGGTCGATTAAGGTATCAAATTAAAGCTTGATTACCCGAGTTTCCACTGATCGATTCCAATCCAGATCGCTTCGTGCGTTTTGCTACAATCTTGAAAGCGTCCGTTGGTAGCCCAGTGACGGAGGTGCCTATGGCTCGGGGAACTTTGAATTTCGTTCTAGCTTTCACTAGATGGTCTGCACCTGCCAGGGTGTTTGCTTGCTGCGTATATGATCTTATTACAATCATACACTTTTTGGTGTCATAAATCACCATAAAATTCACTGCTTCTAATGAATCTTTACAGGGAAACCTGACTTGTATTACGCAAATTATGCTATTTCTGTTCTTGAAAACAGTTGAGGACGTGGGATTGGTAGTGTTGCTTTTGCGGGAAAAAGAGCGAAGAAATAATGTTTTCTAGGATTTAATGCATTGATCGTGACCTACTTAGCTCTCTCAACTCTGCATGGTATTTTCTTCTCCGTCGCACCAAAATTAGACCGCTTTCACTTGCAAGCGAAAGTATGACTCGTTTATGGTGAGTACGCGTAAATAGAACCAAGTCCACCGAACTAGTGGTGCGCGACTCGCTTCCCGGGAAGGAGTAAACGTGTACTAGCTTGGGCGCTAATTAACATAGAAGAGTGCGGAAAACGGCATATTCCATATACAGGATACCATAATATACTCTTGTTGACGTGATGAACGGTCACAATACGTATCTGAAGATATTTTTAGAAAGTAAGCGTGAATTGGAAGAACGGAAATCTAAGCACTCCGTAGAAGAAAGGTGGATTTACTTTCTTAAGGGAACCGAAAATACTGAACGCAAATGCCAACTGCTAGAGTTATGCGAGTATTTGTTTTCCATCCCCGCACACAACGCCACTGTGGAACTTGTATTTTTGTTGATGTCGGCCCAGTGGACTGATGAAAGAAATCGACTGCTGCCACGGACTGTGGAGCCAATCTTACAGTGCCAGTTTAACTACAAGCTGACTTGCATGGAGTTTTATAAGTACGTAAAAGGGAAAAAGACTGGCTGAAAAAGGTGAAATCTTCCGAAAAATATGGTGTACCAACTATTTCTGCCGCAATAAGTTCCATGTAATTGTGTTCTAAATAAAAAGCAGTTATATGAAATATTTTTTTTACTTCATTTCTACAAACACATCTCACAGTGTCCCCACAAGGTCCCAGTTAGATATAGCAACCCTAGTCTAGGGACAATAATTTTCTCCATCTATGTGCTATGTTATCTTTGCCTGAGGCAGTTGGACATGTGTCATGGCGGCTGTACATGCATGAGTAGCATTGAATTTAATTCTACGAATTCTATTGACGATTGAAGTTTAACAAAAATACTACCCTCTCCACAATATATTAGCCTTTTAGCATAAATGTCTAACGATGTTCAGTTTACAATATTTGTTACTAAACGGTCATGAAATACGAAGGTAGCGTTTTTTGCTACATCATGCACCTAATACATTTCTTTTCAGATGCGTGTTTGAAGGTTATGGGCAACAATGACTTTGAAGTACTTCTTGATATCATTATATTTGATAATTATTTAAATAATGCTGCAAGACTTAAGTTCAAATAATATACTAATAATAATAATCATAATAATATGTATTGTGTTTTCACAAGCTGGAGTTGTTTACCTTTAGCAAATATATTCGTAATTCCTTTTGACATAGATGTCTTATGATTGGCGATCACCTGAATATGTGCATATGCATTACAGAAGTTAGCTGGACAGAAGTGTAACCCTAGCAACTCTACAGGCTGCGATGTAAGATGTGGATGGATGGTCAGACAAAGTTACCTAGTAATCGTGCAGGCTGTGATGTAAAATGTGGATGGATATCCAGACACTGGTACTAGCAACCGTGCAGGCTGTGATGTAAATTATGGATGGATGGTCAGAGAGTATTTCCTCGCAACCGTGCAGGCTGTGACGTGAAATATGGATGGATGGTCAAACAATGATACCTAGCAACCAAGCAATCTGTGTCTTATGACTGGTGGTCATCTGAAATTAGCAGTCGTTGATGGATGACCACTACCGAGCAGCACTGTGTTTGAAAAGGAGTGCAGACTGTTTCAAAGCCTATCACATCAGTTGAACTGTGAACATGACCTATCCATTTGAGCAAGGTATTATCTTCAGATTCCATCAGTGTAACAAATCTCTTTTAATTGTTTAAAAATAATTTTAATAGTTTTCTATGTTCTTACGAGTAATAAACAACACTTCTTCTCGCATACTGTTCTGGGTAACATTTGTACGTAAGTAGTTTTCAATGCATGATCTAGCGTTTTTGCACACTCCGGAGTTGTTCCCTTTTTGCTCACCAGTATACATAAAAAATCTGTTGTCATTATGTTGTTACATAACTAATCTTCCTGTAATAATTTTTCACATCAGAGTTCATGCAGTGTAGATATAAGATACCAGTCCTCTACGCGAAATACATTGTTAACAGTAGCAGGGTACTCTCTGCCTTATACTTGTTGTTAGTTCAACCAGCTCTTCTTCTCGTTATAAGGCTGGAAGACGTTCTCTGGCATTCCCTTGTAAATGCAACGACCTCTACTCTAAACTTCTCAACTGCTTGTAAACTGTTGTCAACTTTGAACAGGGGTTATCACTCCGTTCTTTTATTGAAAATTCAAACTTCCGACGGCTTCCTTCCGCGAACAACATCAAGCAGTGTCAAGTTCCCTTTATAAATTGTCTGCATTTCTAATATGCAAAGAAGCCAAAAGATGGTAGCTATGTGGTGAGATACCGACCAGTTTCCTTCCATACCCTGCATCACATTCTAATGATGAGAACTGTTTAGTTATTTTGCAATGTCAAAAGTTCAACATTCTCACATTGCATTAATTTGGTTTGATAGATTATACCGACATAGTTTACAGCTTCCCATCTAGGTAAACACGATTAGAGTTGTATTCAACCGAGCGAGTTGGTCGTATGGTTAGGGTCGCTTACATTCGGGAGATTGTGGGTTCGAATCCCAACGTCGGCAGCCCTGAATATGGTTTCCCGTGTTTTTCCTATATTCACATCAGGAAAATGCTAAGGTTGTACCTTAATTAAGTCCTCGGACGCTACCTTCCCAATCTTACCCATTTTCTAACATTCGTCGCCGAAAGTCTTCGATGTGTTAGTGATACGTTAAACTGCTAGCAAAAAATATACTGAATGTGTAAACATTTATTCTGAAACGGTACGTACACTATGGTATTGAGATTATTATTATTATTATTACTATTATTTAAGGTACAGTCCCAGCATTTTCCTGGTGTGAAATTAGGAAACCAAGGAAAACCATGTTCAGAAATGCCGACGGTGGTTTCAAACCCATCAACTTATGAATGCAAGCCTACAGCTACGTGATCCGAACCGCGCAGACAACTCGCTCGGTGATTATTGCTTTAAGGGGGAGTAGGACGTAACCACGCCCTTTTAACTTTAATGGGAAGTGAAACAGGAAGAAATTCGTTTCGTCTAAGAATGATAGTATCGTCAAAAGGAATGGCGTCCGTCAAAAGAAACGGCTGCGTTTGGAGTGTTGCCATGACCGAGAAGCATTGCCTGCTGATGAGCGGCGTCGCATTGTGCTCAGCGACGAATCGCTTTTCTGCAGTCCCCCGGATGACCATCGTCTGCGAGTAAGGTGGTGACCTGGGGAAAGTTCCCATTCTTCCAATGTATTGGAGCGGCATAGTGGTGTTACTGCTTGCTTCATGGTCTGGGGAGTCATCGCGAAGTAGTGATTCAAGGAACTCTGACGGCACAACGGTACGTCACAGACATCCTGCGTCGTCATATGTTACTTCTCATACGACATTATCGTGGTGCCATTTTTCAACAGGACAATGCTCATCCATACTCGGCTCATGCCTCTACGAACTGTTTGCGTGATATTGAGGTACTCCCGTGGCTAGAAAAATCCCCAGATCTGTCCCCGATAAAACATGTATACGACCAGCTCGGACGTCAACTCCGCATCTGACAATATCCAAGATGTCAAGGACCATTTACAACAGTTATTGTCCAGCTTGCCTCGGGAGAGGATACAACGGCTTTATGACACCCTTTCCAACCTAAGTAATGTACTCATCCAGGCCAGAGAGAGTGCAACGTCATACTGATAAGTGGGCTCATGCTGCCAACTTCTTTGCAAATTTGACTCTATTTTGTAATCGCTGAAATAACATCACATACCCTCTCAACACGTGAAGTTTCATTTCGTTTCCTCCTTCCCTTCTGGGTTCCTCAATTTTTTGTCAGGTGGTGTATATTGCACCCTTCACCCGATGATTTCGACGGCGATCTCTTCACCCTGGGTTCTGCCTCGGCTGCACTGAAATAAAAATATTAACCGCTGACGACTCTCTCCTTCAGGGGGTGGTGACGTTCGCTGAACTGTCGGGGTGCTTCGCTTCAAAAGGGATATTAGGCTACTAGGCTAAACCACACTATTGAAATAAATGAACGACTGGTTCAGACTGAGGTTAAAAATACGTATATGATTTATTATATAAAAACTGTTGATTATAATTTTTATGACATAAATACAAAATATTAATTAAATAAAGTGCGTGTGTATGTGACCAGTGTAAGTGACGGCGAAACTAACTACAAACATAAACAAAGACGAGTGATTCCGTTCCAGATGAATTCAAAGTAGAATAAAAATGGCTAAAATGACTTATCTCACTAATTAAATACACTCAAAAGTAATGAATCAAATGCAAATATTCTCAATATAATCGCGTGATTTACAAATGAATGACACACACCAATCGTCCCTGAAACTTTAACTCAATGGCTACTTACTTATCTGAATCTTGCATGCAAACCCTTACTGACATTGTTCACTAAAAAATCAACATTATTCTTTATCATATACTAAGTATTAATAGCGTTACACATACAATTCTTTTACTCAGAACATTCAATAATTCATGGGATTAAATAATCCCCTTTACCAATCTCATCCAAAATAAAATCACATCAATCTCTACATATATTTACTAATCTCTGATGGCTGACTGTCTCCATCTGACATTTCAAAGTTACTCAGAACAAAAATTGTCAATAAATGGTTATGTTAAGTATACAATTTTAATGTTGACATCACTGTGTAAAATCATAAGGTGGGAGGTCAATTACCTCAAGTTAAATTTGAATATCTAATCAACTGAACAGCTATTGCAATTAAAACATTTCTACCTGACAAGCGTAGATCATATTCGGTCTCTCAAATTTAGCGTATTTAGACATGACAAAATATCTCTCACATATTCACTATTTCTCGATCAACTCTATTTACTTCGACACATAATCAAAAATAATATCATAAGGTGCGCGCGCTGTTCAGTGATGTTTACATTATTATGCTTGCCGTTTAATATCTAATCAAAAAGTGCCTCTGAGATGTTGTTTAGTTTCGTTGACGCGATCTCTCATTACCCTAACCACGGCCATCTTGATATATAGAGGCCTGCTACCAACAGTTGTGACGTCACGCGTATAGTGTTCACTCTCCGTCGTCGCGTTTAATTCCTATATTGCTGATACGATACTTTTTATCATAATTTGACAAAGAAAATGCAATAATAAGCCTATAAACACAAAACACCGAAGAAACACTATCAAAAGTATACATACGAATACGCAAATATATGCACTCAAGGTAATATATTACATATTGTAAAATGTTTGACTGAAGGCTACTCACCTGGACTGTACGATAACGGTGAATAGGCGAATTGTTTTCTCTCAAAACAATGCAATTCTTTTATGGTTGTCTGAGCACATGAATAAATTAAGAAACGTATTTTCCAAAATATGACAGATCTTGGTCACAACACTCATTAACTCAGCAGCACACACCCACACTTGTCACAGGTTTTTTCAACTTTCATTATCAAAACATTGAAAATATTGAAAGAAACATTCCTAGAATTTCCACTGTCTAAAAAATATCTTTGAATCAGATATCAAGGTATGATTTAATGTGTAGCTTTCCACATTTTAAAAAGTAGTATGATGTCACTAGGCAAACTGTTGTTATTTCTAAAATGCCATTATATTACACTTATTTGAGCACATAGTGTTATTAATTAATTATTTATGAATGACAGGAAAATATTTTCTATGATATGATAGATCTTGGACACAACGCTCATTAACTCTGTAGCTCACACCCACACTTGTCACAGAAATTACCAGGCTTTTCAACTTTCATTATAAAAACATGGAAAGAAACATCCCTACAATTACTACTGAATGAGATATCAAGGTTTGAGTTAATGTGTAGTTTTTCACAATTTGAAAAGTAGTATGATGGTCACTCAGCAAACTCTTGCTGTCTCTAAAATGCCCTTATATTACACTTATTTGAGCATATAGTATTATTATTTATGAATGAGAGTTAGCAAAAATATGTGCCAGGATATGATAGATCTTGGACACTCATGAACTCTGCAGCTCACACCCACACTTGTCACAGAAATTACCAGGTTTTTCAACTTTCATTATAAAAACATCCCTACAATTACTACTAAATGACGTATCAAGGTCTGAGTTAACGTGTACCTTTCCACAATTTGAAAAGTAGTATGATGGTCACTCGGCAAGCTGTTGCTCTCTCTAAAATGCCCTTATATTACACTTATTTGAGCATATAGTATTATTATTTATGAATGAGAGTTAGCAAAAATATGTGCCAGGATATGATAGATCTTGGACACTCATGAACTCTGCAGCACACGCCCACATTTGTCACAGAAATTACCAGATATTTCAACTTTCATATCAAAACATTGAAAGAAACATCCCTACAATTACCACTGAATGAGATATCAAAGTCTGAGTTAATGTGTAGTTTTTCACAATTTGAAAAGTAGTATGATGGTCACACAGCAAACTGTTGCTGTCTCTAAAATGCCCTTATATGACACTTATTTGAGCACATAATGCTATTAATTATTTATGAAAGACAGTTAGGAAAAATATTGGCCATGATGTGATAGATCTTCGACACAACACTTATTAACTCTGCAGCTCTCACCCACACTTGTCACAGAAATTACCAGGTTTTTCAACTTCCATTATCAAATCATTGAAAGAAAGATCCCTACGATTTCCACTGTTTAAACATACATCTTTGAATCAGATATCAAGGCCGGGATTAACATGTAGCCCTCCATAACAAATCATTTAATGCTCAATAGGCGAACTGTTGTCTCTAAAATGAATCAATTTTGGTAGAAAATTCAAGTACATTTAGGGTTGTTAACTTACCCAACAAGTCCTCATAATTTGATACCTTGTCTCCTTCTTCTGGCGATTTTCGTTTGGCAGGTGTTGGTTGAGACATATATGACGGCTGCCCAGGAAATATAGTTGGCACAGCTAGGAAACGCAAATGTTGAGATAGCCACCTCCTTATTTGAACGGTAATTGGATTTAGGCCTACATCCAGGCACTCTACACGTTCGTCCCATTTTACAAAGAGGAGCATACACTACACTAACACATTATACTAATAATCATAATTAAATGATAAACTTTAGAGTACTTTAGACAATTCATAATAGCTCAGTGGGTACACTTAACCTATCACATAACCTAGCAATACTTCCTAACATCAGGCTGCTCACATTAGAATTCTATAGTATTTAACACATACTATTGCTGAAAATACATCCTTTACTGATGCATTTTCATACAGTTATGACTTTTAAACACGAACGAACACTTCTAATAACGTTGAAATAACAACAACGGGCTACGAAACCACCATGTAAACAAGACTCGTGCCTATATATCGCTGCACTAAAAAACTGACGTCATCACTATGGAACTGTCATGTGTAGCAGGCCGGAACTTCGAGTTGGCCATGCCCTAACCCTAAACCAAACACAGCGAAAATGTTTCCGTCTTAATCAAAGGAAAACTATCAACAGCTCTAATCACAGTCAGTCACCACCTATGGTAAATTAAAATCAAATAAAGAAAATGCATCTGGAATAAAGGACAGGTATATGCAAATATTATACACTAAGTTATATACACGCCGATTCACGCACGTAGTCGTAACCGACACAAGATTTAAGTAGACAGTAATTTACATAATTCTACACCGCGTGTTGATTTCAATGTCCATGGATACCTTCATTGAAATCAGCGGCGACCATGACCTATATTTATGTTATTCATGGCTGTCAACTGCAGAATGAAGGGTAATACTCAAAATCAAACATGGCGCAAGATAAATCTCTCGGATGACGTTAATACAACTCCAATAGTGGATCTCGGTCACATCCTAATCTTTCTAAAACTTCAAAAATGGAAACCATTTGATATTATTATAAAACATAATCATATCTACGCTGCACGTGTCAGTATGCCTTATTTATCCATCACGCAAATAAATGTTCGATAATTAGTTGTGCTGGCTGATCATTCAAACTTGGGCCCTTTACATCGTAGTATTGAGCATTTTCGTAACTTCCTAATTCTCCACTTGTTCTTATTTATCCTTAATCATATCGTCGAAGACATCAAATTACACTCATTACCTCGAGTACATAAACAATTGCGCTGTTTCATCATATTCAGAGCTCCGCGCATATACCTTTATTCGTATTATCACTTATCTCACAGCTTAACCGCTGGCGTACAAATTATTTCCTTCTTTACTCTCATCTTATATTACATGTTTCTCAGCTAAACCGCTGACCTAGAAATATCTCCTTTATTTCTTTCAGGATAAATTCACGATGAATGCTCATAATTCTTCCCCATAACGGACAAACTTAACGTTCAAACTTCCTCAACCAATTTATCAATTTGGATGTAGCAACAAGAGCTTCTTTACTTTTATTCTCCTTAAAAGGACAACAAACAATTTCAATTGGTTTCCATGCCTACCGCGATCAGTGAACATCGCGTAAAAAATGCTAACATGGATATCACAATCGCAAGTAGCGGGATAGCATACCACAAAAAGAAAATCACAACATTAAAAACACCGAGCTCGATAGCTGCAGTCGCTTAAGTGCGGCCAGTATCTAGTATTCGGGAGATAGTCGGTTCGAACCCCAGTGTCGCCAGCCCTGAAGATGGTTTTCCGTGGTTTCCCATTTTCACACCAGGCAAATGCTGGGGCTGTACCTTAAGGCCACGGCCGCTTCCTTCCCACTCCTAGCCCTTTCCTCTCCCATCGTCGCCATAAGACCTATCTGTGTCGGTGCGACGTAAGGCAACTTGTAAGAAAAACATCAAAAACATCTCCCTGAGTGAAAATAAAATTATCATTATCATCATTTACCTCATTACACCACGAGAATAACAATTCCTAGAGCTTACCATATTTGCTTAAATCATCCAATGGAAAAATCAACATTATCAAATATACGTTATTGGGCGAGTTGGCCGTTCGAGTAGAGCGCGCGGCTGTGAGCTTGCACCCGGGAGATAGTGGGTTCGAATCCCACAGTCGGCAGCCCTGAAGATGGTTTTCCGTGGTTTCCCATTTTTACACCAGGCAAATGCTGGGGCTGTACCTTAATTAAGGCCACGGCCGGTTCCTTCCAACTCCTGGCCCTTTTGTATCCCATCGTCGCCGTAAGACCTATCTCTGTCGGTGCGACGTAAAGTCCCTAACCAAAAAAAAAAGATGCGTTACTCGTAGTAAAAATCTGAGTTAAATGCTGGCGTGGAAAAATATCCCCAATACAATACAACCATCATTATATTTGTGCGTGAACAGTAAACAAAGCTATCTACAAGGTGACGACTGCGACGTAAATGCTACATGACTAACCTTAAGTGACCATTAAACTACAGGTCTAAAATGTTAGACAACTCGCGTTGTAAATAGATTGTATTTACATAATTAAAATAAACATCATCTTAGATTGATATTTTCACTTGCTGATTGTAGATTTGCCGGCCGTTTCCTCCATCGTCCCAGTGGCTATTTTAGTTTAACTCATGGCTCTAGAGATATAGGACGCCGTTATAAACTTGCTGTATCCAGACATAATTCAGATGCACACTTATTTTACACACACACACGGCATTGGATCTTGGTACTTATACACTAATTACAAATTTTGTATCTTAGATTAACACTCTAACTGACATTGTTGGGCTTTGCATACGATTTCACTAATACACTGTCCATGAATACATTACAAAAATACTCCACCGCACTTCTGCACAACTGGGCAAGACCTTTCCCCGAAGTAACAGTATCTCGGCTTTACCTACCTCCTTCACGAGGTTCCTGCTTGTTTGTTTATATTTCGAGGTCGGCCACCGCGAATTCTGCTAACCTGGATGAACTGCCTGTAAATTACACATTCCTCTCCTGGCAGCTATATACCTGGGTTTGATCAAACAATAATAATAATCAAGCCTGTTTTTCCGTATTTTGCTGCTCGTCCACCGGCTTAGAACTGAATCTGCCTTAAATTTCTAGAGTCTTTGCAACATGAAATGCTGTAGCATTTGTGAGTGTTAAAGTTTGTGCGATAAAGCATGGAAATGATAACCTGCTACAGTTATGTTTGTAATGTATATCGTCCCAATGGAATTCCTATTATGATTAAATGCCTCCTCTCCTTTGAGCTCTGTGCTCTAATAGTCTAAGTTACTTGTCAACCTGAACGCATGAAAGTTAATGTTTCCATCACTGTCTATGAGTTAGCGCAGCAAATTCGAAGTTAATGTTTCCATCACTGTCTATGAGTTAGCGCAGCAAATTCGAAGTTAATGTTTCCATCACTGTCTATGAGTTAGCGCAGCAAATTCGAAGTTAATGTTTCCATCACTGTCTATGAGTTAGCGCAGCAAATTCGAAGTTAATGTTTCCATCACTGTCTATGAGTTAGCGCAGCAAATTCGAAGTTAATGTTTCCATCACTGTCTATGAGTTAGCGCAGCAAATTCGAAGTTAATGTTTCCATCACTGTCTATGAGTTAGCGCAGCAAATTCGAAGTTAATGTTTCCATCACTGTCTATGAGTTAGCGCAGCAAATTCGAAGTTAATGTTTCCATCACTGTCTATGAGTTAGCACAGCAAATTCGAACTTAATGTTTCCCATCACAGATTATGTTATAGCACAGCCAAATTTAAAGTTTATAAGTAACTTACTCAACTGTTGAAAAGATTTAGAGTTGGCGAATCACGGTGAGTACTGAAGCAACACTGAAACTCTTGAACAACATTGAGGTTCTGAGAAACAATGCGGTAGGCGGGTCTGTTTTATATGTTCTGGGCCACCACGGGGCTCGGCTTGCTGCCCTCAGGTGTTTTGCGTGCATGTATCCGTTCGCATTTGCGGGTGGCTCTCTTCATCAGAAATAATTTTATCATACACATCGTACACCTACTTTTACTACTTTTACAGGTATTTCTGAAGACACAATATTACTGCAACAACTCTAACGGACGTTACATCAAAAATCGATCGTAGAGTTATTAATTGACTTGTAAGCGTCCGTGGCACTATTTCCTCTTGACGTAAACTGACAGCACGTGATTCAGAGCGCGGGATCTCTTTTCACCGACGCACTTTCTCAATAAAACTTATTACACAAGTAATTAATCACAAAAATAGCACGGAAAATGCGCTATTTTCTCCTGCTGTCAGGATCACCCTGTTTCTGCTTTTACATAGTCCAGATATTCAAGATTGACTGAATCATTTGAGACGTTCGTTCCAAATGCGTAGTTTAAAACGTTCCCATTGGCTGAATATTTCTTGAGGGTACGTGAAGTGGATGGACTCAACCACTAGTTGTCAAGGGGTGTTTGGTATCATTCTATCCTTGTTCCGCAATATGCTTTCTCTCTCTCTTTCCCTGACTCTTTGTTAGTGTGAGGGTGCGGCTTTATGACTATGGGCATCCCGGTTTCCGTGAGAAACTGACAACAGAAGTATGCAGTTGTCGGTGTCGTTAGGTTTATTAGAGGGCTGTTAGCCAGTACAATTACTTTGCCATGTCCCAGAATGCGCCTTAAGACTTGTGACGGAGCTGAAGTTTTGGTCCCCAAAATTATATTTTTATACTTTTACATTAATTCGGGATATGGGTGCAATATCATCTTCTCATATGGCCTCGCCATGATGATATATTCCTACATTATTTAAACGAACAGTACCACTTATGGATCAAAATGAATAAGAATAACCATCACACGGATTAAGCACAGACACTACGTGATATGACGCCATTTAGGCTCCTTGAATGTGGGTATAGTTTTACTGTAAGAGACAGCAGAGAAGTAGTAACTGGTACTGAAGTCTTAGGGCTGAGTTTTAATTAATTTCGTCAGCTAAACTGTGAATATGTTAACATATTTCTCTCATCGTGCAATATGGTGTGTCGAATGGAACTCGTGTTTACCTTAAACAATCCAAGTAACTCTGCTTGGGTTTCAGTTCGAGGCCTATGGTTCCGAGGTTCACTATTCTACTCTTGATCTACAGATAAAGCTTTAAATATTATTATTATTATTATTATTATTATTATTATTATTATTATTATTATTATTATTATTATTATTATTATTATTATTATTAATAATAATAATAATAATAATAATAATAATAATAATAATAATGGTTCTATGTCATACTAACTAATTAACTAATTTCACGGTTTTCGGAGACGCCAAGATGCCGAAATTATGTCCCGCAGTTCTTTTAAACACCATTAAATCTACCGACACAAGGCTGGCGTATTTGAGCACCTTCAAATATCACCAGACTGAGCCGGAATCAAACCCGTCAATTTGAGCTCAGAAGGCCAGCACTCTACCGTATGAGCTACGCAGCCCGGTAAAGAAGCTTTTACGTACTCCACAGAACACAGAAATGACAGCTTACGTGATTCAGAACTTTGTGTCCATGCTAATATAATAATGAGAGGAAATTTGTTGGTTAGGTTGTATATGGATCATAACCTCGGAAATTGCTCAATCGATATCAGTAATTAGTTTGCCATTATATTATTTCTTCGATATTATTATAGGCTATGTGTATTTTTTCTAACTTATCTCAAGAGCACGTAGATTTTAAATTAAATAAGGCCTGGGACCTTTATAATTGAATACGCTGCCTTAACAGTTAGTACTATTGAGACTGGACCTCACGGATTGTACTGAGATTTCAATTTTCTTCAAAAAAATTCTTCCATATGTTTTTCCTAACTCTAGCAAATTTCCATGAAAAACTGCTTTCCTGCGTTTAGTCGCATGTTTCATCCGAAAAAAATCTAACAAGTGGTAAAATGTAAGTTTTACAAACGAAATGAGCTTACTTGATTTTTCCAATAAAAATGTTCATACACATATTCTACGCATCTCTAATGATTTGCCAGGCGACTGGACCAGCATGTGTTAAAAGCGCATTTGAAACTTTTGGCTCAGGGAGTTCGCACGTCCAATTCGGAGTCTGAAGATTTGTAGCTAAACTTTAAGGTCCAATATTATAAAACAACTTCCAAGATGATGCTTTAGGCTAATGAGGCGGAAAGAGGAAGGCAAAGAGTGGGGAAAGGTAACCCGCCGCCACAAGATCCAGATTTTCTTGCGTTTGTCTCATACGTCTGCTTGATGCACTGGCATACGTGTCTTCCTCGCTATTTACGCTCACACCGACAAGCTTTACTTATTACTGTTCATAAAGAGCGTAGATATTGCAATTATTACGTGGAAAACAAGACGCGAGCTTCTGTTAATTGAAATTCGTATCGAACTGGAAGGGATTCCATGCGTCGAAGCCACAGATAAATCCTAGTATGCTGTATATCTATGTGTTTAAAAAATACCTCAAAGTATTATTTTGCTTTGTTATCTTTCACACACGGAAGAAATCAACTCTGCTGCCGAATGGCAATTCGAGTGTTATTTGATACGAAAAGTGTCTATGAAATTGGAATATTTATGCAGAGAATTTTGTGAGAGCCCGTATGGGTGAGTTCAAGAAACCGGGAAAAATGAAGACCTTTTAGATACAGCAGGTGAATTTTAATTTGCACACATTGAGATTTTTAACAATACTGCAAATTCCATTCCTATTGTTTTGAATTAAGTATTGTAATGAAATAGAACAGCCGGGCTGAGTGGCTCAGACGGTTAGGGCGCTGGCCTTCTGACCCCAACTTGGCAGGTTCGATCCTGGGTCATTCCGGTGGTATTTGAAGGTGCTCAAATACGTCAGCCTTGTGTCGGTAGATTTACTGGCACGTAAAAGAACTCCTGCGGGACAAAATTCCGACACCTTGGCGTCTACGAAAACCGTAAAAGAGTAGTTAGTGGGACGTAAAACAAATAACAGTATTATTATTGTTATTATTATTATTATTATTATTATTATTATTATTATTATTATTATTATTAAATACAACAGTGGCTATTTTCCTACATGCCTACACATAGCTCACTGAAACAAAATATTTAAGAAAATTTAAATACGGAGCGGTTTAGCTACATGGTACTTGCCACGTAATTTGTTAGCTTGCTTTCAGGAGAGTTGGATTCGAACTCCATCGTCTGCATCCCTGAAAATTGATTTTCACGTTTTCCCATTTTCATACCAGGCAAGTGCTGCGGCTGTACCTTATTAAAGCCACGTTCACTATCTTCTCAGTCCTAGCCCTTTCCCATCCTTGCGTCGGCGGAAAACTTTGATGTGTTAGTGCGACGTTAAACTACTAACAAAAAGGAAGGAAAAATGAAATATTCATTAAAGTATGAAGGCTTTCACGGCCGGTGTCAATATAATAAAAATCTTCCGGGCTATTATACCGTGGTCCACTCTTCTCGCTTCTCCCAGACGTTTCGACTACTGCTGCGGTAGTCATCTTCTGTGGCGCCAGCGGGATACAGAAGAGCGTATCTACACGACGCCACAGATGATGACTACCGCAGCAGTAGTCGAAACGTCTGGGAGAAGCGAGAGGAGTAGACCACGGCATAATAGCCCGGAAGATTTTTATTATAATGAAATATACACTTGTAAAATTAAAATTAAATGAAAATTATTTTAAACTACTAACCAGACTGTAACAATCCAAAATACAACTAAGGAAACTGAAGCTCACAAGAGAAAAATTATGGAAAATTCTAATGGACTGTATTCAAAATCCTCGATAGTAAATGACATTGGTGTGTTGATCAAAGTCGAAAATAATGAATGATAGTAAAGAAAATGCACAGTGAAATTGTGACTGTGATTTCATATTTGTACGTTAAGTGTCCGTTTGTTGGATGAGCGCTCCACTAAGTCTGTAGTTGAGTTCATAGTAACATTTTAAATTTTTATGAGCAAACCGGTAACGCGATCTAAAAATTAATCATATGTTCTGAACAAGAGTAAAAGGGCAAGCAAGTGACGTATAACAGAGGATAATGAAGAAAGAGGAGAGGGTATACATTCAAATGTAATTTTCAGAACGTGAATTGCTAAATTATTATTTATACTAAGCATAATAGTGATACACTTCCTAAGCGTTGTTATTTTAACCAGCCTTACAGGCACGAAGCTGTCGGCTGGGACGGATTGTTAGATACGAAGTTCTATCACCGTAGTTGAAAATGCTACATCATAACATGGACGAATCGTCTGACAGGCTAAATAAATTGACAGAATGATAGAATTTCTGTAATTGTCATGAAAAATATCGAAGACTGATAGCTAGATACACAATTATATCGTTGCCTTTGAATGTGCTACAACATAGGACGCGTGAAAAGAGTCTGAACGGGCAAATAAATTGATAGAATTATAGAAAATCATCATTCTAATTGGGGTTGGAGATCTATTATGTTAAAAATAAATAAATAAATAAATAAATAAATAAATAAATAAATAAATAAATAAATAAATAAATAAATAAATAAATAAATAAATAAAATTGCTATTTAAGATCTCCGAAGAGGATTGTTAAGAACGAAGACGTCTTGCTGTCGAAAAATGGCACACCATTGTATCTGTGAAACGTCTGCCAGGGTAAATAAATTCCACAACGGAAGAATCATTAGATAATGTATATTCTTTTCTTTCTGCCCCCCCCCCCCGAGGTGTCCTAGAAGTTTTAAATACTGACACCGATATGCAGATGACAGAGAGTTCATAACGGCTCTTTAATTTTACAACAGCTGTCTGTGGATTAATGGTAGACCAAAAGAAGAACTACCGGGCGAGTTGGCTGTGCGGTTAGGGGCGCGCATCTGTGAGCTTGCATCCGGTGGATAGTGGGCTCGAACCCCACTACGGCAGCCCTGAAGGTTTTCCGTGGTTTCTCATTTTCACACCAGGCAAATGCTGGGGCTGAACGTTAATTAAGGCAACGGCGCTTCCTTCCCTTTCCTAGTGCTTCCCTGTCCCATCGTAGCCATAAGACCTACCTGTGTCGGTGCGAGGTAAAGCAAATAGAAATAAAAGAACTATCTCCTGGCGCAGAACTACCTTACATTGTATGGAGGTCCCTCAGCCGTTTAAGACTGGGCGTTCCTCGATGCAAGACGAACCTGAAGAAATGGGGGATACTTCCAGCAAACGCAGACACCTCGTGAGTAGGTGATGATGAAAAAGACCCAAGCCACATACTTATCTGTACCCTCCTGGACAACCCATGCACATCACTAGATGCTTTTAGAGGAAGCAACAAAGCCATATACGTATCAAAATCTTCCCCGGGATGAGTATACTATAAATATGAAGTTTGGTCGAGGTCTATCTAGCCGTTTCGCCGTGATGGTGGAACAAACAGAGAAACAGACACGAAAATTAAAAACCATTGATACGGTCTTGAGTTTACCTAAAATGGAAAAAAATATCTGAAAAATTGGCAAAACAAACTAAATTACAGTCAGCGGACTCCCTACAACTTTATTTATATAGTTTTACGTCATTAAAAGCAGACGAAGTAACGACATAAAATTGACCTATTTGCGAAGTTCCATTTCTTACCTGATTGTATGCGCATACTACATGTCCAGTGAGAATACCCAAGTTGTTATACACATTTCATTGTTCCTTAGTTTGAAAAAATGAGATATGCTGCTGTATTTGTGTATTGCGGAACATACACATTTGGTTTTTACTATTATCTCGAAATGTTTAGTTAGTCTCTTTGGCATTTCAAGTCTTCAGTTATAACTAGCATATAGTTAAGTGATGTCTTCGAAATACCGCTGATAATTTAATTTCCTATTCCCTGTTTTGTATTCTGAAACATGAAAGTAGGTTTATTTCCGGGAAACTCCAGCTTTTATCTGAAGGTTGGTATGGTTGAGTGACGGGTTACAAGGGGTAATCAATATATACTCACTCCTCCTTGTTCGGCTGATTGTAGCTATAACCGTGAGCAATTGAATTGCTGGTAGCGTTATCGATGCTTCATTACAGCCATATCTTTTTGGAGTGGAAGTATTCTCGTCCTCATTAGGAGGAATAATACATTAGGCGATGCACTCCCTTGGTAGTTTGAAAGTCAATCTCTCCTTCTTCTTGTTGAGGCGTATCCACAGATTATGAAATATGTTTTCTGATTGGACATTTATTAAAGAAAATTGTGTATTCAAATAAAACTGGCCCGGTGGAATTGACCCTTGTTAACGAACAGGAGAATTGCCTATCACAGGAAATGCTGGAAGACGTAATTTCGATGCACCAGTCGGTAGTTATATGTCTGTGCGTGCGCACCTCCCTCATGTTCTGTCCCGAATATGTCGCTGTGTGAGTAAGAGGAGCAGACGTGTTTAGTGACTAGCTGAATGGTGCTCGCGATAAAACAGTGCGGGTTCATTGCCGAGTGTTACGCGAAGCACGTTTCGCGGAAAACCTGTGCGGAGTTGCGGAAATGTTTTAGAAACACCTCCAGCAAAGTTTGCAATGCAGAACTTAGTGGTAAAATGGTGTGAAACGTGCTCTACAGTAAATAAAAACTGTAACTATCCCAAAAGATTTCGAACACCAGAAGAAATGACCGGAACGAAGCACGACAAAATGTCAACGCCGTTAATCTGTGCAAGTGAGAATTAAGAGATCGCCGTGTCGAAACATTATCAAAACGACCTGCATCTGTAGGCTTATCCTTACAAATTTACTGTTGTTCATGCGTAAACCTTCGCGTTTTGAGCACATGGGAGATGCGCACACTCAGACATGTGACAGCAACCGATTGGCGCATCGATATCACGTTTTCCAGCATTTCCTGTGATGAGCAGTTCTCCCTTATCATTAACAAGGGTGAATTCCACGTCAGTTTTATGAATATTATCCGGGCCAGTTTAATGTGCCCACCTGTATGTACAATGATTTTTATGCACCTTTTTCCTGTCAGCTACATTCCGGAGGTGGTGGGTTCGAACCCTACTGTTGGCGGCCCTGAATATGGTTTTCCGTGGTTTCCCATTTTCACACCAGGAAAATAATGGGGCTGTAGCTTAATTAAGGTTACGACCGCTTCCTTCCTACTCATAACCCTTTCCTATCTCATCGTCTCCAAAAGACCTATCTGTGTCGCTGCGATGTAAACCCAATTGTAAAAAAAGAAAACCCTACATTTGTACGTCATTTCTACGGATCTTAAGAATCTGATCATTACGGAGGTTAGATTGTGTTCTTAGCCCAAGAAAGATAAAAGATATGGGTTAACGTTGTCATTATTGTAGAAACATCGGGCATCAAACAACGTGTTAAGATGCAGACACAGTTGAAAACCACTTTAGGGTAAGTTTGCTCTATAGCATGAAAATTGATATATTCGTTTCCAGAAAAATGCCTTAATGAAGTCTGTTGCAGTTTGCAGTCCTCCAATGCAATTCATAAACATGATGATAATTATTTGCCAGGATTTTACATTACTTTCATTTAAGGATTTTTTTTCTATTTACTTTACGTCGCATCGACACAGATAGGGCTTATGGCGACGATGCGATAGGAAAGGCCTAGGGATGGGAAGGAAGCGGCCATGGCCTTAATTAAGGTACAGCCCCAGCATTTGACTGGTGTGTAAATGGGAAACCACGGAAAACCATCTTCAGGGCTGCCGACAGTGGAGTTCGAACCCACTATCTCCCCATTACTGGATACTGGCCGCACTTAAGCGACTGCAGTTATCGAGCTCGGTCATTTAAGGAATAAATTAGATACCAATCACAATGCTGTGACTACAAAGCCTAATATTCTCACACTGGTGTCTGTAACTAGCCATGGATTCTAGAACACACAATGTCAATATTTAGCGCAAAACTGCAGAGACAATGTAAGAACGGAAGTTTAGTCCTAGATATCGTACAAAGGATCATATATCTTACTACATCAGCTCACTTGGAAGTATGACCACATTTAAGGAATTCATTGTTATACTAGTACGTAATCCTGTCTTACTATCTATAAAGTAATTGGAATTTCTAAATTGACTTTTATCATACCGTATAAATATAAGTTAAATTTTTTAAAGTTTTATATGGCATTTCATTAGAATTCATATTGAGTACATTTGTAGCTTGGAGTTTTACTCTAGTGTCTATGAATCTGAGTACTCTTGAGAAAGCTACGTACAACGGTCCAAAACACTGGAATAGGAAGATTCATCCTAACTTTAAAGTGTATCCTAGTGGCTCATTCATTGTGACATAGAAGGCTAAATTTAGAGGAACGTGCCTCCATATAAGAACGAATGGTATACCCAGATTCACAGAAGCTAAATCTAATTATGGAATAAAATACTTTTTCCTGAACCTGAGCCCATTTGAATTTTTGCATGAATATTTTTGTCTAGCTTCCGTAGATTCACTCTCATGTCATTGCCCACACCAGCTTTATTAACGTCAATAACTTCATCGCACTCGATGGAGTCAACGCTAATGTACGTTTATTTGGTTACCTTTCAAACTATTCAGGACTTGTTGGTTGATGATGGTAACTTTTTTGTTTCTTGGGCAAAAAATTGCTAGTTTGGAAGACATTGTACTCTCACTTGGGTGAAAAGAACAGATTGAATCTCGTAGAATATTTTTTGAAATCCGGTTTTGTTGAATCTCAATAGTGTGATTTGGCATAGTTCTCCGTTTCCAAGTTTTATAAGCCCTTCTGTGAAGTTAAATAATAATTTTGAGCCATAAGGTTCAATATTTAAAACTTGACTGCATAACAGCTCTTCAGTAACTGTGAGGAATTACTGCCAGGAACTGTCAGAAGTCTGTACCAAGCAAGATCACTTTCCTGGCGAAAGGTGATTTGTGATTATAAGTAGCGGATCTGCTGCTGAAAGAGCGTAATGGGGATGGTTGCCTCATCCCGTATGATTAACTTAGCCTGTCCTATTTACTCCACGTCTTCTGACATTCTTATATTAGGTCTGCGAATTTAGAAACTTTACTCTCTCTTTCCTCTGAATAAACTGGACTCAATTCATCTTTCTCCGAACGTATCGTTGTAGCTTCTGTTGTTTGTCTCTGAAACTGCATATTTTTTTCTTTTGCCACTTTGGTTTTGTTTACCCTTTTTGTCATTCTCGTGAAATTTTACTACGTTGGATGGTCGGCCTATTTGAAATTTGTTGATTTAACACACGAAATTCAAACAACCTTTGACGATTGAAAATTATTTTCAGAATTCGTAAATATTGTACTCTCATTTGGGTGAAAAGAAGAACCAAGTGAATCCCGTAGAATATTTTTTGAAATACGGTTTTGGTGAATCTCGATAGTGCCATTTGGTGTAGTTCTCCGTTTCCGAGTTTTAGAAGCCCTTCGGTGAAGTTAACAATTATATTTGATCCATAAGGTACAATATTTAAAACGTGGCTGGATAACAGCTGTTCTATAACTGTGAGGAATTCATTTCAAGGACGACATGTTCTCCTGACGGATTTCGGCTGATGTATTTCCGTGGACAATAGCCGTTTGAATTAAGTCCAAAGCTCCAATGAAAATGATTTTGTGGCCTAAAATATGTTTCTCTGAGGAAAATGTCGTGAAACAAATAATGAATATAACCTTCCGATAAATAATCAACAGATCCTAATTCACTCACTAAATCTGCCATTTAGGTAGTGCGTGGAAATGGTTACGATGACTACTGCCCAGACATTTAATTGCACAGTACGCAAATATGTTGAATATTGAATTATTGTTATTTGCTGATATCGCTTTCTATAATGTGAACACATCAAAGCAGGCAGCAGCACTTGGTTCAGTCTTATGCCACCAGATGATGTTAATGTTGCTACTTGCTCCAAAATGACAACCTCACTGCACTGAATGAGAATTAACAATTGTCTTCTGTCTGTTATCGCATTCAATGCGCGAAACAAACAAACAAACCAGAAAGTAGAACTTGTTCATTCTTATATTATTATTATTATTATTATTATTATTATTATTATTATTATTATTATTATTATTATTATTATTATCATTTAATCCGTTTACCCTCCAGGGTTGGATTTTCTCTCGGACACAGTGAGGGATCTCACCTCTACCGCCTCAAGGGCAGTGTTCTGGAGTGTGCGACATTTGGTTGAGGTTACAACTAGGGAAGAGGACCAGTACGTCACCCAGGCGGCCTCACCTGCTATGCTGAACAGTGGCCTTCTGGGAGATGGGAAGATTGGATGGGACGGGCAAGGAAGTGGGAAGCAAGCGGCCGTGGGCTTAAGTTAGGCACCATTCTAGCATTTGCCTGGAGAAGAAGCGGGGAAGCACGAAAATCACTTCGAGGATTGCTGAGGCGGGAATCAAATCCCATCAACTCAGTTGACCTCCCGAGGCTGAGTGGACCCTGTGGCAGTCTTCGTACCACTTTTAAAATTCGTGGCAGCGCCGGGTATCGAACCCGGTTCTCCGGGGCACGAGGGTGACAGTTAATCACAGTAACCAGTCCACCAAAATGAAAATCTCACCTCGATGAATGAGGGGATATTTGTCGAGAAAGAATCAAGCATACGAAATCCATCTTAGCTGGATAATATATCTACAACAGAAAGACCTACAACGGAGTATCACAGATCAACATTTTAAACTCAAACTTGAATGTGAAACCCGTACGGGATCAGGTATGAAGTGAAATGAATCTTCGTAGCGACTTTTTACGACGTCTACCTCATCAGAGGAGTTAATGAGATGAGATGAGATAATTACGTGGTAGACCTATATGATGGTGGGAGGGGAGAAGGTAAGCCCATGCCGGCATATAGCGTACTTCGGTCTAATAGCGCCAAAGTGTTTTTTGAAGGCTATACGTCCCTACCTGACGGACAAACCACCGCTAACACAGTCATGTGCCCTTATTCTATCTAAGCAGTGCGTACAGGTTTGGAATTTAATCGAGGGTTTTGGCACGCAGTCTGGTGATCAGAAATTGTATACCACCACCTCCCCTACCCTGCCAGCTAACATTCTGATGGTAGAAATATTAGCGACGAATGGGATTCGAACCGTCGAAGCACCGTCTGCAGACACTACCTAATGCTGTAACGACCACGACCACCAGTCAGTCTGCTGCTTATAGATATATTGTGTTTTCATACTCCAGAATGGAAGAAAATTATTCGTTCAATTCACTGAAAGGGAATATTGTTCACTTAACGGTTCAAGTATGATGGTCATCCTTGTAACCCAGGGCCTCTCAAACGCCCAAAATCTCACGCGTGCAAATCGAGGCGGAAGAGCTCCGTGCACTGTGCATTACTCCCGCTCGGCACGGCTCGGACCAACCCTTCGTCTCTGGCCTACTCGGTTAAGCTCGGCTCAACTCGGCTCAATTCGGCTCGGATTTGGAGCGCTACGCAGCAAGTGAGGAAGAGGGAGACAGGCGGAGCGAGCGAGACAGGCGTGGGGAAAGAGAGAGACAGCGCTATTGCTCCAAATCGAGGAGTGGGGTTCTGCACTCTGGTCAACCAAGCGAAGTCGTCTTTTGCACCGTGCACAGCGCATGCACCCTGAGAGGCCCTGTGGGTAACCCATACCTTGTAAGTCTGTCAAACGTTATCGTTTTTTCAGTATATCTGTGGAAGGCAACCGAAGCCTAACGCAGTTCGACAACAAGATATAGATGTGTCCGCCTCTGTGGTGTAGTGGTTAGTGTGATTAGGTGTCACTCCAGAGGCCTGGGTACAATTCCCGGCTCTGCCATTTTCATACTGGGTTTCCCTGGTTTCCCACCTAACTTAAGGCAACGGACACTTCATTTCCTCCCCATTCTCCCACAAGGACCCTCTTCAGCATAGCAGGTGAGGCAACCTGAGCGAAGTACTGGTCCTCCTTCCCAGTTGTATCACCCGACCTACAGTTTCACGCTCCAGGACACTGCCGTTGAGGCGGTAGAGGTTGGATCCCTCACTGAGTTCGAGGGAAAAACCAACCCTGGCGGGTGAACGGATGAAGAAAGACCAACGTCGTCATGGAAATAAGACAATAACTTCGCTGATGGAAACATACTTATTTTAAAAAAGTACAGAGGTCGTTGTCCCGAGAGGTTCATTCTACTTGTCTTGTAAGGCACACACAACAATCTATAACTGGTACCGAATTCAGATGTTGAAACCCTTCCGTTTTCTCAATGTCGCTGTGAATGACAGGCAGAATTTGGCATTTTATCTATTTACCGTATAAATAAGAGAAAGATACTCTCACTCCATGTGAACACTGCGGAGAGATTTGGAATTTAATCCAGGCTTTTGACACGCAATGTAGTGATTAGAAGTTGTATACTACCACCTCCCTTATCTTTCCGGCTAACAATCTGATGGGAAAACAATTCTCAACCAGTGGGATTCGAACCGGATAACCACGGCGTCAGACAATAAATTTAACTCCTTTATGACCAATGACAGAGGAAGACTCTTCGCTTTCGTGCTTATCGGTGGGGATAAGGTTTTTTCATGCCCCGGAATGGAAAAAAAAAAACATTTATTTTACTAAAAGATAGCTTTCTTCACTAAACAGTGTGATGGTCAATATTGCATTTTTCATATAACCCATATCTGGTACCAGTTGGAAGGCAACAGAACTCAGGATATACGTAGTTCCAGCTCATGCTGATAGATATAGCTTTATACTTACGTCATCATGACAATGAGACATTAACTTCGCTGATAGAAACCAATTTTTCTTTAAAAATGTACAAAATTCCCGGTCGTGAGATTTATATTGAAAATATTAATTTATTTTACTGAAAGGCAGCTTTCTTCACTAAACATTATGATGGTCAATATTGCATTTTTCATTTAACCCATATCTGGTACCAGTTGGAAGGCAACAGAACTCAGGATATACGTAGTTCCAGTTCATGCTGATAGATATAGCTTTATACTTAAGTCATCATGACAATGAGACATTAACTTCGCTGATAGAAACCAATTTTTCTTTAAAAATGTACAAAATTCCCGGTCGTGAGATTTATATTGAAAATATTAATTTATTTTACTGAAAGATAGCTTTCTTCACTAAACAGTATGATGGTCGACATTACATTATTCATATAACTCATAGCTGGTACAAACTGAAGAGCAACAGAACTCAGGATGTGCGTATTATCTGCGCACCTTTTCTGGATACATTTACACCCTAGTGCTGAATTGGTCGACCTCGGCAATCTTCGAGATTCGTACTGGCAACCTTAAACACAAACTATGAATCGCTTATGCATCGCTGTGCGATATCTGGCGTACACTTTGGGTACTAGTACTGTTGTTATTTACACAGCAAAGCCAAACTATAGAATTCACTTCAGGAATAAGATTCGCATCGAGAAATGTTATATAATGTTATATAAAGTGTGTGTGACACAGTTGTTGGCTTAAGATAACAAAGGATTAGCAAAATTCATATCGATCGATCATATTATCGATTCAATTCAGATTTCATTTCCATTCAGTTGGCAGTACTACTGGAACCGGAACTGCTCCCTCCTTACTCCTCACAACCGTACACAAAAATATCGATAAAAAGTGCGCAGATAATAGTTCCAACTCATGCCGATAGCTATAGCTGTATACTTACGTCATCATGGCGATGAGACAACAATTTCGCTGATAGAAACCAACTTTCTTTAAAAATATACAAAATTGCCGGTCGTGAGAATTATATTGTATTTTTTATTTTTTTAAAAAAAAATTTGTAAAGAAGACGTAAGAATCAATAACTGGTACCAATTCCAGCTTTTGAAACCATCTCGTTCTTTCAATATCGCTGTGAATGACAGACAGAATTAACCGTTTTATATATATAGGTTTCCCTAGCATTTTCCCAATTTCTTGAGGTCAGCACTACTTGACTAAACCCATTTTTACGATCGGAAACCCTTCCTATATTCACTATTGCGTGATTCTGCTGTATGGTCGTTCGTGATGTGAGGTAGGTAAAGGAAGGTATATTCGCGATACAGATAATTTCATGATACATTTTTGAATAAGTATAATTTCAACATTACTGCTAGTTCCCTGAGTTCTAAACAGATGTCTAGTATTGGTCTTCATTACTCTAGCAGACGCTTGCTATTTATTCAATGATTTATCACGAACTTTCCTGTATCATGAACACACCTTCCTTTAATCTACATTATGTAAGTTGAGATGTGTATTGAGACAAACACAAACAAAGCTCTTAAGCAGAGGAAGCCGCTAAAATCCCCAGTCCGACATCGAACCCACGGCTCTCTGAATCAAAAGTCACTACGCTGACTATTCAGCTAAGTAGCTGAACAAAGATTCCTGTTATGTGCAACAAAATCACTTTCGACTTCAGGAAGTCAATTAGAAATTTAGTAGCTGAAATCTGTGTCAGAACAACAGTCATTGTCGGTACTATCCACAGCGTGATACCGTTCTTCATTTCTTCATTGGTAAGCTTCGAAACGTGTAAATGAGCTATTTCTCTCATACAATGGAGTATGAAAATGTACATTATCGAGTAGGATCCTCTGTGAAAAATCGATTAAGGCCCCATGTAATCTTTATGAGAACTTCACACTCCAGCTTGTAAACTGACAGTAAATTAAAGTTTAGACCTACCGTAATCGTGGCAATCTCTATCACGAAATTTCACGTGAAATTGAAATGTTTCTGGTAAAATTGATTATTGACCTTTTGGCAATTTATTACCACACAATAAAGTATAAACTGAGATTCCTTTCTGTTCTCGAAACAACATCCTTTCGCAGTATTTAGTGTTTTAACTATAATTTTGTATGAAAATCCCGGTGCGATGCCGTACATAAAAGCTCCATGACGAAAACATATTGTTTTAATGAGTAATTTATTTACAACGGAAGAAAATGTATCAAGCTAGAAAATATAACATACCAGCTGATGTACCCGTGCTTCCCTACGGGATTCTCAGGAAGACTGACATTGTGGTTTTCCTAACTTAAGTCAATATAGGTCACTACAAAAACATCAGTAGGAATGTAGCAATTAAAAGCAATGTTACCATATAAAATACTCGATCAAATGAAAAACTCCACATTTTCTCACTTTTAACGAACAGTACTACGGTGCCGATCTAACAGTCCAAAGTTCCAGAGCTGGAATGACCAGGCCGCAGACAGCCGTGAACACTTCTCTGCCATTATTCCGTTAAATATGCACACTTCTCATTGGAATCACTGCCTCAGTGTAGGGATTGAATAGCTCGAATGCTATGGTGAACCAGTGTTACGTACCAGTAGTATCGGAAATTTTATGAAACAGAGAAATGGCACGCTAAAGAAGAAAGTTACCTAACTCCCCAGCTACTTCCCGCCAATATTTAGGCAGACTGTTACACTCGTACGACTGGGCGAGTTGGCCGCGTGGTTAGGGGCGCGCAACTGTGAGCTTGCATCCGGGATATAGAGGATTCGAACCCCACTGTCGGCAGCCTTGAAGATGTCATTATGTGGATTCCTATTTTCACACCAGGCAAATGCTGGGACTATACCTTAATTAAGGCCAAGGCCGCTTCCTTCACACTCATAGCCCTTTCCTATCCCATCGTCGCCGTAAGACCTAACTATGTCGGTGCGACGTAAGGTAAATTTAGAAAAATACTCGGTACGTAGCAGTAATCCTATCTATCGGAGATGAGTGGCAACAGAAGACAAAACACATCACAACAAACAATGGTCAATGTAATGTTATTGTTGATCAATTTTATGAGCTTTCTATATTGTAGGCCTCCACATTTAGTTTTCTTTCGACTCTGTGATCTTAGGGCGTCTTATAAAATTATTTATAGCGTAGACTGCAGTTCCTTATTCTCCGATTTTACATACCGATTTTCATTAAATCCTGTCTACCCATTCTCTCGTGACTCGGCGCTGATAAGGACTTAGTAACAAAAATCCAAATTCATGAATATCTCTGATCATAGCCGGTATGGTAACAATGTATAAGACATAAATGATTGGAAATATAATACTATGTAATTTCAGTTACGTAGTATTTATCGATACGACCACTAATAACATAATTATTTGAGAATTAAATTTTAGGCCTACCCCTAAACTACAATTTCATTCAGCATGAATAAAATTATTTATGGCCTAGATTATAGCGACTTATTCCCCGACTTTGCATACCGATTTTCATTACGATAGGACCACTAATAACATAAATGAGAATTCCATTGTAGAACTTCCCCTATTATTACCATTTTTCTCAGCGTGAATACAATTATTTATGGTCTAGATTGTAGCAACTTATTTCTCGACTTCCCCTACCGATTTTCGTTAAGACGCGACCATTAATAAAAATATTTGAGAATTAAATTTTAGGCCTTCCCCTAAACTACTATTTCACTCAGCGTTAGTAAAATTATTTATGACCTAGATTATAGCGACTTATTCCTCGACTTTGTATACCGATTTTCATTAAGATATGACCACTAATAACTTAACTATTTGAGAATTAAATTTTAGGCCTTCCCCTAAACTACCATTTCAGTCGGTGTGAATAAAATTATTATGGCCTAGATTGTAGCGACGTATTACCCGACTCCGTATACCGATTTTCATTAAATTCTCTTCAGCCGTTTTCTCATGATGCGTGTACATAGCAGACAGACAGACAGACAGACAGACAGACAGACAGACAGACAGACAGACAGACATTACGGAAAAGTAAAAAGTGCATTTCCTTGTTACTGTGGGCACGACTGATACATAAATACCATCCTGAGCAATGTACAGACAAAATTCTTATTTTATATATTACCAATTTTAGATGTAGACCATGATCAAGAGGACAGCGAGAATTAAGCTCTGCATTACGGATTGCTTCTTTGGAGTCGTTAAGTATCATCAACAAAGTGGAAACTGATTCTTGAAAATACCTCAGTTTCAAATATGTTCAAGACATCAGTGTTATTTTTAAAAATTAGTGCTCCTTTCTGCAGTAGCATATTATGTTTATGACGAAGTACACATAGAAATGCCTGCATCCTGCAGCACTTCGTTCGGCAGCCTTATTTTGCCGTTGGAAGTAATTAATTTTGTCATGGAATTAGTGTTTTTTTTTTTTTTTTTTTTTTTGTGCACTTTCTAAAGTTATTACTGCTTAATATTTCTGTTCATAGATGACATAGTTATGTTATTTTGTGTTCATTTTGGAGCTTCTGCTCTGTTTAGGATTAAATACCTTATAACGGAGCTGTGTTTTGGTAAGAAAAAAAACAGATCAAGGAAAAGGAAATATAACGATAGTACCTCTTATAAACAATAAGTTACCGTGCGTAAATTATGCAAATATATTCAGTTGTATGCATAGTCATCGCAGTGTCCGAGAAGAACTAGTGTAGGTTGTGATGGCACTTCAGGGGCTCTCAACTTGGGAAATTACTGTGACACTAGCTGGGTGTCCGCCTCCGTAGCGTAACGTTTAGTGTTATTAACTGCCATCCTCAGGGGTACGGGTTCGATTCTCTGTACTGCCAGAAATTTAAAAATGGTAGGAAGGCTGGTATGTGGTTGAAATGGTATATGCAGCTCACCTCCAATGGGGGTGTGCCAGAAAAGAGCTGCACCACCTCGGAATGAGGACGCGAGTTTACATTTACTAGCTGGGTCTGGAATTGATTCCACGTACATGTACCAGGTCCTCATTTTTCCTATCTGACCACTCGTGGCCAAATATTATTCTCCTACCTGGAAGATATTAAGTTTGAGAAGCCTCGGGAATCTTTCATTTTCACGCCGTTCATGTGTCCCTTCAAAGTCTTTCAATGATGCTCTCATTCTTCTAAGGGCTGAACTTCTTAATTTTAAGAGGGGATGGTTATCTCGATATACAAACAATAATCACCTCTACCACCTAGGTTGTGATGTACCCAGTTGCTCTCATAAAAATGTTAAGCATATACCAGATTCTGTTTTGTTGAGATGGAAACGATATTGTTTGTGAAACTTACCCGTAACGGTGTGACTAAACTTAACAAATCAAGGAACATTCTCAGTTAGAACGTCACAAATTAGAGTTTTCAATTCAGTCGCATGAGTAAATAACGTGTTGGTCCTCCACGAACCTTGAGGCACCCTTGAATGTGACGAGGCATGCTCAGTACCAATTCAGTGAGCATTTATTGAGGTAAGCTGTCCCGAACCTCGATGGCAGCATCTCTTAGGACCTGAATCGCTAATGCCGTTTGTGGACGATTGTAAGTTGCTCTTTTAAAGGTCCACGCATGTCCTATGCCGTTCATAAGAAAACTTTTAAGTTTTTCAACCTATCGTAACACGAATTTTAAAAATTACATACCTGTAAAATCCACACTTCCGGAACAATGAATGATATAGCTCGTTTTACAAGAACATCGTCAGATTCTATCAGGTAACGTTTAAACATGCGTTTATGTACACGGTAATGAAATGTCGTATGGCTTTTAGTGCCGGGATATCGCAGAACGAGTTTGGCTCGCCAGGTGCAGGTCTTTCTATTTGACTCCCCTAGGCGACCTGCGCGTCGTGATGAGGATGAAATGCTGATGGAGACAACATACACCCAGCCCCCGTGCCAATGGAATTAAACAATTAAGGTTAAAATTCCCGACCCGGCTGGGAATCGAACCCGGAACCCTCTGAACCGAAGGCCAGTACGCTGACCGTTCAGCCAACGAGTCGGACGTGTACACGGTGAATCACTTACATACAGGTCAGTGTGTTGTGTTGCCTAATGTGTCGGGCGTTTGAGGATTTAATTGCTACGATTGAATGAAAAAAACACGTTTCATATTGTCTGAAACATTCTCATATTATTTCCCTCAACAGATCGACTCTGAAATACCGGAAATTGCGGTGTTCTTCATGCCAATCACTCAACACGTCATTCCAAACAGTTTCAATCACGCAAAAGTAGTAACGAGTCTACTTGTTTGAAGCAAACGCTTGGATTCAAGGGCAACTCTCCATTATTTGGAACATCTTTATTACACAAGGTATCAAGGAAAAAAACAAACAAACAAACAAACAAAAAAAAACGAATAATAATTCGTGTAGTATTATTATTGATATTATTAGTAATATTACTATTATTGTTATCTATGTTAGTATGGAAGTAGCGGTACGGTGGGATTCAATTGATTATTATTTATTCATGTTAGATCAGGGGTTTCCAAATGGCATCCCGTGAGCCACATGAGGCCCGCGATGGCTTTAAAAACTTTATTTTAAGAATTGTGAAGAACATTTAAAAAAAATTATTTATAGCTCGTTCAAAAATATTTTAATTCATCCTACCTTCATAGACCCAAGTCAACTAATTCATTCTTGATTATTATTTTATGTTGTTAAGTATTCACTTGGGCTGAATGTAGGGCTTTTTTATTATAAAACATAAAATACAAACTTCGACGGAAAATGGTGTTTCACAAATGCCATTGCTAGGTCTTAATCATTATAAAAGTACGACTCGTTGGCTGAATGGTCAGCGTACTGGCCTTCGGTTCAGAGGGTCCCGGGTTCGATACCCGGCCGGGTCGGGGATTTTAGCCTTCATTGGTTAATTCCGATGGCTCGGGGGTTGGGTGTTTGTGCTGTCCCCATCATCCCTGCAACTGACACACCACACACAACACTATCCTCCACCACAATAACACGCAGATACCTACACAAGGCAGATGCCGCCCATCCTCATCGGAGGGTCTGCCTTACAAGGGCTGAACCCGGCTAGAAATAGCCACACGAAAGTATTATTATCATTATGAAAATAGCTATGGGATCTATACCACACCTTGAAATCCATGTCAACTACTGTGGACATTTTATGCAACGTGGCATGCAGTGAGCACTAAGAAGCGGTTACAATTCTTTGTTCCTCTCTCAGTGGTAGTACTGGCAGGTACACAGTGCAGTACATTCGAATAAATGTTCAGGGAAATACTCATGGAAGAACATTGCTGTGATTTTAGGCTCTTACAACTGTACATCATTGTTCCCGCTCCATGGCTAAATGGTTAGCGTGCTGGCCTTTGGTCACAGGGGTCCCGGATTCGATTCCCGGCAGGGTCGGGAATTTTAACCATCATTGGTTAATTTCACTGGCACTGGGGCTGGGTGTATGTGTCGTCTTCATCATTTCATCCTCATCACGACGCGCAGGTCACCTACGGGTATCAAATAGAAAGATCTGCACCTGGTGAGCCGAACATGTCCTCGGACACTCAAGGCACTAAAAGCCATACGCCATTTCATTTCCCTTCACACTACTTCCACCAAATTGTCCTTCATTGTTTTAACTACATTGTTAACGTCAGTTTGTCTTTCGGTATTTTTTTCCTTTTTGTCATTTTTGGAATATTAATTAAAATGAAATCAAATTGTTGGGTGGGTGCTCTTCTTCCAAATTCAATTGGCCTAGGTATAATAGTGATTATTTTTAATTTCACTCTTTCATGCAATTGTAAAACAGTGCTTTAATCTATTAAAATTATTAAACCTTCATTTCAGTTGAAATATGCATATTATTTCATACTGGTAGCTCTGGTCTATTTGTGCAATTTTACGAAAATTGGCCTATTATTAAAGTGCAGCCCGCGATCATGCCTAAGGTTTCCAGTGTGGCCCTCGAGGCTTTACACATTGGAAACCACTGTGTTAGATCTTCAAAATAGCCGCCTTCGCACTCACTATACATTGTTATCCGTCTCATGAAGGATTCACGCTCTCGAGACAGCGCTTCTGGAGTTCGTAATTCAAATGCAATTTTAATTCTCTGAATCAGATCATTTCTGTTCACTGCAGTGTGGCAGCATTATTCCATTACGGGATGACGTCATATAGAGGTCAGACCCCTGTTGCTAGATAAATTGGTTCTTGTTCTTTAAACAGAGATTTGATCACCGACGTAGACGTGTTCTCAAGGAATTATTTTGATTTGAAAACTATCATGATTTTACAACGCTCACCGGCTGAAATACTGTTCCAAAATTATAGACGTATGCTACGTCAAAATTACATTTCTTCCTCGTGCAGGTGATGAAATATATCTCACAAGAAAGTGTACCGAGGTTAACGAAGTTCGGATTTCTATGTATTATATCGAAGAGACTGCTCCTAATATACAACCCATATTATTTTTATTCTCTAGTGGTTTAATGTCCCACTAACTCAGATAGATCCTTGACGACAATCGGGTACAAAAAAGCCAGGACTGGCAAGAAAACAGCCGTGGCCTTAATTAAGGCCCAGTTCCACTATCTGTCATGTGTGGAAATGAGAAACTACAGAAAAACTTACTCTGAAAGGTGTAAGCCCAGTTGTGTCGTCTCTCGTTTCTCACAAGAGACGGCCGTGATTTGAATTCCGATCAATGTATGTGGAATATTTTGAACGAAAACTCACGTAAAACTGTAAATCCGTACCTATGACCACAATGATAATTGTTACGGAATTTTGGTCGATCAGCAGAGGTGAAAGAAGGTGCGGGCTGGAATGGGTCTAACTACAAGTCTTAAAGATGAATTTAAAATTTCAATAAAGGTTATATTTTCAAAAGTATCAAAACTTAACAAAATTTAACAAGGAGCATTAGACTTCAACAAAAACCAGCGAGTCAAACAATAACCAACTATCCGGTCCAAGACCAAGAAAACAATTTTTCACTAGGTGGAGTAACAATGAAAGGCAGGTACAAGAATAATTTTACCAGTTTAGGGATTCTTACAAGGTTTTAGGCTTCGAGCCCCACAGTCACAATCCTTGAGCTATTAGCCCAACTTTACCAAGGTACAAATTTGAACTAAGGGGCAGAAAACCCCATCATACCAAGGAGCACTTGCTCCTAATTACCATGTTAAGCCTCCTATAGGCCCCCATCAAAAAACAAGAAAGAGCAGACCCGCTCTCGATTTTACAAGCCTATCAAAGGCCACAACCAACTTTACTTCTAACTGCCCTCAAGGCACACTTACAAAGAAACAGGGGTATCTTGTACCCAACCTACAGGGCCTGAATAGCAAATAAAGGTTAATTAAATGGCCCAAACACAAAGATGAATGAAGGCGAGTACTTGCACTCCTACACTAAAGCTTGTTAAAACCTATGTGGCGCTAGGCCGATAACACAGGGGCTAATCCCAAGCTAGGGAGGTGACTCGTATGAGGAAACTTTTACACTTTAAGGAAGAGAAGAAATGGTTATGAAAATGTAGTCACCTCAACTTCAAAATGAAGGGGAGCTCGAGAGGGTAAAGCACTCTCTATCCCCGCTTTACAGTTAAAGAGATTTGTAATTTTTACATAGACTGAAAAGGAATTTACATTTTAAAGAGATGAGTTACATATTAAAGGTTTCGAATCTTCCCCGAGAGTTAGACTGCTGAGCTAGCAAGAGATAAAGATGTTAAAAGGCCATTACCTTGTTGAAGAATTGCTGCCTGAAGGAAGAGGCGCGTCCCGCCCCCTGCTACATATTCACGCACTGAGTTCGATGTTATACGAGTGGCCCGGAGACAAGAAACTCAGCAGTTTTTATACCCTCGTGGAAAATTCGAGACCTTTCAGGAATGAGTAGACACACCCACTCAATTTTTATTGGTTGACCGCAAAAGTTATACGCAACTCGAGGAAGAAACACCTTATTGGTGAAAAATTAATTACAGAAATTCCTGATTGGTTACATTCAAAACAGGCGGAAAGAATGGATTAATATTGCCAACCCACAAATGACAGAACAAAATTTAGTAAAGACAAAACTTATGAATACAAAATTTCTTCACGAAAGTTCATTCCATTGCACCAGAGTGCATTACCATAGTTTTTTAGTAGAGATCTGTTAGAGAATGTCCACACTTCTTGATTAATGAAAAACAAAAGCAAATCAAAAACACACAGTGACATCTTCTGATAACCAGCAGAGTTAGTTCAGTTGTTAAAGTTCAGGGTTTCTCCAGTAGAGAAGTACTTTAAGGCGGAGAATTCAAATGTGCAGCGCGGAGGTGTACCAACCGGTACAGACCTCCCCGCCTACCTAAAGTCCTTCCAAGGGGAGATACAGCAGAAGTTCATTAACAAGGTTGTTTTCAACAAAAAATTTCCATATTTGAAACTTAATTGGATTCCAGCTTCCTTGTAGTTAAATGTGGGAGAAAATATTGAAGAAACATTAATAGATGAAAAGTCTTTTTACGTTGAATTGCAGAAAGCAAAAATAAATTCCAAGTCTTTTGGTGTTTGATCAAAATGTTCTGATTCCTTGCCAATAGCTTTGTTGAAAATTTTTGGAAGAGTTATTAATGGTTGAATTGATTTGTAGAGAACTTTTGACGACGTTATCAAAAGGAAAATTTTCAGGTTTTTTTGAGGTAGATTTGCCGAAATTATTTAAACACCAACTTTAGAGTTCCTTTGTTGCCGTAACCAGCACTGAACATGGTGGTAATTCTGACGGCCAGACCAGCCGCCGCTGCCAGTGTCCAGCCGAGGTCGTCCGGACCCCTCAAGTACCCTGAGATACACCTCTCCCGCTACTATGAGAGGGGTAGTCGTGGTGAAGCACGCCGCAGATGCGGAGTTTGTTTACAGTCCTCGAATAGGTTGAGGTTGGTGCGCCGCACATCAGCCTTGGCTGGAAGGAGGGCTCCGGCGCGCCGTACACTGGTTGACATCACCGGAGTGGAGTAGGCCCGTACCCCACCTCAGTGGCGGTACGGCGCCGCACGGCTGCGGGGGCACTGAAACAGTAAGAACTCGGCGGCAGATTTGTGTTGGACATTAATGTTTTAGGGTACTGTCTTGGTGGTGAGGCAAAGGGCCAGCAACGTGGAAACTTTTATTTTATTTTTATTGCCACTGGTGTGGTTTAGCAGGAGACGGGAGCGTGGTAATGGCCGTAGGGGCAAGACAGCAGATTAACTATTGGGATGGTTGTACATGAGATGCTTAAATCAATAACCATTAAATTAAATTGGGGCAGAAGGCCACGGAGAACGACAAAATATAACCTTTACACCATTGCAAAACATAGGTGACTAACTTAACAATGATATTATACAGGTTTAATTTGAGATATATGTACCCTAAAGATCTTCTCGGTGACTGGATAGCTTACTAACAATGTTACTGGAGTTAGGTAATCCAAAATTATGCACGGCCCATGAAATCTGGGGGCAAGCTTGCCCGCGGGAACAAAATTCTTGACCATAACTTGGTCTCCTACTTTTAAATTGGTGGGTCTCCGTCCACGATCATATCCTTCCCTAACCTTTTCATGAGAAATTTTAAGGTTGGCCTTAGCCTTCTTCCAAAGATCTCTAATATTATCTGGATCTATTGTCTCAGGTAGAATATCACTAAGAGACCAAAGGTTAGAGAGCGGCGTGTTGGGAACAAACTTAAACATCAAGGAAGCTGGAGTAAACTTATGAGATTCATGAACCGCCGAATTTAAAGCGAAAGCTAACCAATTCAAGGACGTGTCCCACCTAAAATGATCGTCGTGATGATAGGCAATTAGAGCCGACCTCAGATTACGATTGACCCTTTCAGCCAAAGATGGCTGAGGATAGTACGCAGAGGTTGTTACATGTGAGATGGATAAATCGAAACAGAATTTACGGAAGAGATTGGAGGTGAAAGCTTTAGCATTGTCAGAAACTATGTATTGACACGGACCAAAAGAAGCAAAGATGGAATTTAAACAAGAAATAGTAGACTGAGCGGTAGCCAGCTTAGTCGGAAATAACCAGGCAAATGTTGTAAAACCATCTACACACACAAGGATAAATTGGTTGGCGTTCCCCTTAGATTGGGGGAAGGGTCCTACGTAATCGATGTAAAGGCGTTCCATGGGGCGCGACGCTTGGTGAGAAGACAATAGACCTAGCTTAGTGGACATGGTGGGTTTACTAAGCCAACAAGATTTACAAGCCTTTACTAATTCACGAATTTCGCCGTCCATACCTTTCCAAATGAACATTTCTCTGATCTTTTCTCGAGTTTTAAAGATGCCTAAATGCCCCCTAATGGGGTCTCATGATAGTACTTGAAGATCATGGGCACAAGAATAGCTGGAACCACAACTTTTATCTTCTTATCATGCCCCGACGGGCAACATAAAACACCATTCCTCAATACATAAGGGACGACATGTTCCCCAGAAGAAAAGGTTTCCATAATAGGAGCCAGCACTGGATTTCACATTGATATTTTGCAATATCCCTAAATAACATGGGAGCATCCGTTAGAATGGCATTTACACCAGGCGATATGGACTCGGGAAGTGAAGAACTGTCTTCCTGTTCAGAGGTCTCTACATCATTGGAAAACATACGGCTTAGTCCGTCCGCTACAACATTTTCAGTACCTCTTATATGCCTAACGTCAAATTGGAAGGCAGAAATTCTGATGGCCCAGCGGGCTATACGACCAGTACGACGCGGCCTAGCTAAGACCCAACTTAAGGCTTGGCTATCTGTTTCCAAGTCAAACTTGACATGTTCCAGATAGAGGCGGAACTTCTCTAATGCAAATAAGACAGCCAAACCCTCAAGTTCATAGATGGAATACTTGGCTTCTTGAGCCGATAATGTCCTAGACGCATAGGCGATGGGTCGCCTCCCTAGTTCAGTCTCTTGAAGAAGAACTGCAGCCACCGCCGACGATGATGCGTCGGTTTGGACAATGAATTTCTTAGAGAAATCGGGCATAGCGAGGACAGGGGCATTACAAAGGGCTAATTTGAGGTCTACGAAAGCGGCTTGTTAAGAAGGCCCCCACTCAAATTTGACGCCTTTCCTGCGGAGTAAGTTCAAGGGCGCCGCTCTATTAGCGAAATTTGGAATGAATTTCCTGAAGAAGTTCACCATGTCTATGAACCTAGCAATGCCTTTGTCCTTGGGAGGTTTGAAATCACGGATGGCCTGTGTTCTTGAATGATCGACTGCGACACCATCGGGCGACACGATATGCCCTAGAAACGACATTGAAGGCTTAGCGAAAGCAACCTTGGATAACTTTACAGTTAACCCTGCCTTACGAAGGCGATTAAGGACCTCTTTCAAATGATCAAGGTGTTCTTCAAAGGTCTCAGAAAATACGACAACATCATTAAGATAGTTGTATAGATACTCAAATTTGATGTCGGAGAAGACCCTGTCTAGCAGTCTCGTGAGCACGGCTGCTCCCGTGGGGAGCCCGAAAAGCACGCGGTTGTATTCATACAAGTTCCAATCAGTGGCAAACGCTGTAAGATATTTAGATTCTTCCGCCAAAGGGATCTGGTTATAAGCCTGATTGAGGTCTAAGATGGTGAAGAATTTGGCCTTACGAAACCATGAAATACAAGAGTGAAGGTCTGGAAGGGGCACAGTATGTAACACCACCTTCCTATTGAGAGCTCTGTAATCAATCACAGGCCTGAAGCCACCTTGGGGTTTTGGGACTGAAAAAATAGGTGATGAATACGCCGACTTAGAGGGGCGAATAATACCATCTTTTAGCATCTGATCGACCATCTCCTTCAGAGCCTTCATTTTAGGTGGAGATAGCCTATAAGGTGGGAACCGGACCGGAATCGAATCCGTAACCTCAATCTTGTATTCTATAAGGTCAGTAACACCAAGAGTATCGGAGAAAACATCCGGAAACGACTGACACAACTTACGAATACTTTCAGCCTGGTCCTCAGGTAGATGTCTAAGGTCTAACAACATCTCATCCTGGGTAGGCGAAACAGATGAACATGATACAGAATTACATTTTAACAAGCAAACTTGAAAGTGTACGACTTGCTCTGAATGTCGAGCACTAGACCAGTGTGAGACATGAAGTCCGTTCCCAATGTAATGGGGCAAGACAAGTGCTTAGCCACCAACAGTTTAATTTTCCAAGTAAATTCAGCAAATCTAATTTTGACATATAGAAAACCTAAAATTTCAAATGGGGATGAGTGAGCCGAAACATATTGAACCGAAGTCGAACAGAAATCAGAAAGTTTACACACAGATTTTAATTTGGAATACCACTCAGCCGAAATAATGGAACAAACACTGCCTGAGTCTAAAAGAGCAGTTACAGGCTCATTATTCAATTCAACTTTGAGAAATGGTACAGGTGCGGGAGAATCCACCGCAATCCTAAGACATTCTTTGGGACATTCAAATGGTAATGTAGAACATTTCTGACTTTTCCCTGAATTTTCGTCGGATTTAACCTGGGCTGAGCCTTGAAAAGATAAATCTGCCGACTCAGCCGAAGCCACTAGTCACTTTTGATTGTTGGTGGAGGTTGCACCCGAAGTTGAGCAGGAGGGAGTGCTATTCGAATTCGGGCAATTTTTGGCAATATGGGAGGAAGCGCCGCATTTAAAACAGCCTTGGGATGACCCTGCTCCATTTCTGGTCCCATTGGGTTTAATCAAGGGGCATTTGTTCCGAAGATGGTCAGGTGACCCACAAGCATAACATTTGCGGGGTGTGACGGTTCGGCGAGGTGGAGGCCGAAAATTACTAGAGGATGGAGGGGGTTCTTTCGCGACACGTAAGGTGTCGGCGTATCTAACTCCTTCCGTTGAGACAGCCATAGCCTCTAATTCGGCAAAAGTTTGAGGACGCGACGCAAAGCACAAATATGACCTGTACGATGGGGAAATGCCTTACACAATGGCCTGAACAATCTGATCTTCAGGGAAGTGAAGAGCAAACACCCTAGTATAGAATTTAATATCTTGGATGAAGTCGGCAAGATTTTCATCCAGTCGCTGTACTCTATAATAGTACTTCTGTATAAGAGATGACCTTGTCCTAGCCGGAATGAAGTTAGCTAATAGATGGGCATGGAAGTCTTCTGTAGATGATTGTTCAGCAATAGCTCTTACTATTTTGTCAGAGAGGACACCAATGGAATAGGGATAAATGATCTGCAAAATTTGACACGGAGTACGAGAAAAAACAAGAGCATGATCTTGGAATTCAACTAAAAACCTTAAGAATGAAATAACGTCACTGGTAGAGTTAACAGAAAACTTCGAAATACCCCTGAGCAGCATTGCTAATGGATGAGGCAAACTACTGAACCCGGGTGACACAGTAGGTAAAGTTCTAAGGGGCGGAGAAGCTGATTCAGAGGGTGCATTATACAAAACAAAGGGTGGAGTGGATGTACGACAGGCGGGCTCAGTTTCTAATGGAACAGAAGTTTGTTGGACTTCTACAGATTTCCTACTTTCTTCCCCCGTGGGAGAATTCTCCTCGCTTACTACGTTTACCAGAGTGGGTTGCTCGGTTTTGGGGGTACTGCTCCAGTTAACAATAGGCTAACCTTACTGGACAGTTTAGAAAGGTTTTCGAGAAGAGCACTAGCCTCTTTCCCTTGAATGTCACTCAACTTTAGAGACAATAGATCGCTAACTCTATTAGAAAAATGGTACAATCTGGCCTGTACTCTTTTTAGTTGATTTGGGGATGGATCCCCTCCTTCAGAAAAACTAACTACGGATGCTATCTCAGTAGTATTGTCAGTGATCGTGGAGAGAGAGTCGTCAATCTCTTTCTCTCCCAAAGTTGGAGTGGTAATCAGCAAATCAAGAGAATCTTTAAGCTTAGAGGTATCGGCCGCAACCGTGCCTCCAGATTGAACATTTATAATAGATAATTCATAGATTAATTCCTCCTTGCGCAAATAGCCGGGATGGAGGACATCGCGAGGGCCGGACATGATGACAGACACTTTACAAATTTAGAAAAATCGAAAAATTCCAGCGACGAAGAAAATTGTTAGAGTTCGAATCAAAAGCAATGTTTTGCCGTCAAAAGGGGCTAAATTGAGACCCATTCAACCACGCTCTGCTACCACTTGTCACGGAATTTTGGCGGATCAGCAGAGGTGAAAGAAGGTGTGGGCTGGAATGGGTCTAACTACAAGTCTTAAAGATGAATTTAAAATTTCAGTAAAGATTATATTTTCAAAAATATCAAAACTTAACAAAATTTAACAAGGAGCTTTAGACTTCAACAAAAACCAGCGAGTCAAACAATAACCAACTATCCGGTCCAAGACCAAGGAAACAATTTTCCACTAGGTGGAGTAACAATGAAAGGCAGGTACAAGAATAATTTTACCAGTTCAGGGATGTTTACAAGGTTTTGGGCTTCGAGCCCCACAGTCACAATCCCTGAGCTATTAGCCCAACTTTACCAAGGTACAAATTTGAACTAAGGGGCAGAAAACCCCATCATACCAAGGAGCACTTGCTCCTAATTACCATGTTAAGCCTCCTATAGGCCCCCATCAAAAAACAAGAAAGAGCAGACCCGCTCTCGATTTTACAAGCCTATCAAAGGCCACAACCAACTTTACTTTAACTGCCCTCAAGGCACACTTACAAAGAAACAGGGGTATCTTGTACCCAACCTACAGGGCCTGAATAGCAAATAAAGGTTAATTAAATGGCCCAAACACAAAGATGAATGGAGGCGAGTACTTGCACTCCTACACTAAAGCTTGTTAAAACCTATGTGGCGCTAGGCCGATAACACAGGGGCTAATCCCAAGCTAGGGAGGTGACTCGTATGAGGAAACTTTTACACTTTAAGAAAGAGAAGAAACGGTTATGAAAACGTAGTCACCTCAACTTCAAAATGAAGGGGAGCTCGAGAGGGTAAAGCACTCTCTATCCCCGCTTTACAGTTAAAGAGATTTGTAGTTTTTACATAGACTGAAAAGGAATTTACATTTTAAAGAGATGAGTTACATATTAAAGTTTTCGAACCTTCCCCGAGGGTTAGACTGCTGAGCTAGCAAGAGATAGAGATGTTAAAAGGCCATTACCTTGTTGAAGAACTGCTGCCTGAAGGAAGAGGCGCGTCCCGCCCCCTGCTACATATTCACGCACTGAGTTCGGTGTTATACGAGTGGCCCGGAGACAAGAAACTCAGCAATTTTTATACCCTCGTGGAAAATTCGAGACCTTTCAGGAATGAGTAGACACACCCACTCAATTTTTATTGGTTGACCGCAAAAGTTATACGCAACTCGAGGAAGAAACACCTTATTGGTGAAAAATTAATTACAGAAATTCCTGATTGGTTACATTCAAAACAGGCGGAAAGAATGGATTAATATTGCCAACCCACAAATGACAGAACAAAATTTAGTAAAGACAAAACTTATGAATACAAAATTTCTTCAAGAAAGTTCATTCCATTGCACCAGAGTGCATTTCCATAGTTTTTTAGTAGAGACATCTGTTATAGAATGTCCACACTTCTTGATTAATGAAAAACAAAAGCAAATCAAAAACACACAGTGACATCTTCTGATAACCAGTAGAGTTAGTTCAGTTGTTAAAGTTCAGGGTTTCTCCAGCAGAGAAGTACTTTAAGGCGGAAAATTCAAATGTGCAGCGTGGAGGTGTACCAACCGGTACAATAATAATAATGATAATGATAATAAAGAGGATAACAACAATTTAAACATGGCTTCAGGGCGGTTCATATGGAGCTCAAACCCACCATCTCCCAAAGGCAAGTTTACAGCTACGCGCACGAACCATGCAGCCCTTCGCTCGGTACCATTACGTTTATAACGTCTAAGAACTATAAATATAGAAATATTGAGGCTCAGAATATGGAATGTGATGATAATGTCCACCTTCGTAGAGTAGCGGTTAGCGCTATTAGCTGCCGTCCTCGGCGGTCCAGTTCGGGACGACGACATGAATTTACATGCAGTGTTCAAGTGAAATATATTACTATCTTCGACGCCTGTATATGACACGCATTGATAAATTCGTATAAACCATTTCACATAAATCCAGTTGCTCAAAGGAAATAGTGCTCTTGTTAGGTACCTGCTGGGCTAATGAGATAGATGTTTAGTCCCTTAAGCAATCATCATGAGGCTACCTTACACGTTCTACGTCTCAGTAGTGCAAGTTGCATTCGACAGTCCTTGAGCTGCTCGCCTCTTCCCTTGACTCTGTTAACAGTATCAGAAATCGCCACAATGAAGACTATCAGCCCTGTAGAAGATGACATTGCTCATCATATAGATGTAGTGCTCAGTGATAATGTCAGAACTGCAGTTAGTTGGATTAATTATTAGAAAGCATTGTTAGCCCTGCAGCAAAAGGCATCGCTTATTCGGTAGGCATTGTGCTTAGCGAAAACGTTCAACCCTGCAGAAGTGGCACTGCTTCTTGATTTCAGGAGGTATTATCAGCCGTGCAGCAAACAGCGTTGTATTCATTATGTAGATGTAGTGCTTAGTTGTCCGCTGTGCAGTGCAAATCACTGTTTATTAGGTAGGTGGTGAGCTGTAGAAACATCGCGTGTTATTTAGGCGTTGTGCTTAGTTTGTCAGCTCCAGTGAATGATATTGCTTTGAGGTGAATGTTGTGTTATTGCAAACATCTACACTACGATTTGAGAGACCTAGAGAACTTCAAGCTGAGGTTTGCTAACTCCTTACTATTCACTTGCCTAGTAAAAGTAAATATACAAAATATCACTCTCCTCAACTCCTACAAACGAACAACTACTATGGAGTGGCTGTCGAACTCGAAAAATAATATTCAGGAGTCTGAGAACCCCAGAACTGCATACCTGACCCTTGCTACGAGACCCAGTTAACTTTCAACCGTCGTCTAATAATCTCTGTACTTCCTGTGGTCCCAAACGAAACAACATTCATATATAGCACAGCCTCCTTGAAGTGAATAGCTTTCTTTCATGTACATCAATCAATAAAATGCAGCGATTTAACCAACCGTAAAAATACGTAATGGAAACCAAGGAAAGCATATTTGGATACTTTAAGGAAATGTACATCATATAGATCATTCGTAATTATTCATACTTTTAATTTTGAATGAATCGATTCCCGGGTATTTAAAGAATTGTTGAAATAGGTAGAAATCAGAATCATACAAGACAGCGTAATATATATCAAGGGGGAATTTTCTCTCTAGTAATTCGTTCTCTATTATTCGTAATATTGATTTGCGTAACAACTTTGTATTAAGATGTCAATAGAAGTATCATTAAGTAGCAGTATCACTCCTTGTACGTATCTCTATCTTCCTTGACTCCCCTATAGACTTCGTTATTTATGAGCGCGAGCTCTGCTCTTACTGTATCTTAGGAAGCTTTGAGCTAAGTCATTTTAGTGAAGAATATGATGTCATGTGAACAATGGGTGCGTTTAGTGTAAGTAAAGGTTCGCCTCGAGGTGATTGCCGCGTGAATCTCTTCATAGGGAACTTTAATGTTCGAGAATAAATAATAGCTTTACGTATACACAGGCTTATGTACTGTACTTAAGTTGTTAATCTCAAATACCTTCAGAATTGATAGGAATTCCGATACTCTGTATTCTCCACACGGAACTAAGAGAACTGTTTGTCAGAGAGGACGAAGATAGTAACTTTGATACATTAATGAAGCCGTACTCATATCCGTCCTCAACAGTGCTGTTCTTAGTTATCAAAGTTCAGTAGCGAAATCATTTTTAAAATGGAACAGTTGCGTTTGAAGAAACAGAACACTAGTTCGGTTTCTTTGTGGTCAATTACATTTTGTATTTCATAACCACTTTTAATAATTCGCTGTTCATTCATCTGTTCGAGGAATGCGTCGATACCAAAAAACGAATATGATTTCCTTTCTTCTGAGTTCCAGTACGAATGAGAATGAGACTCCCGAGCTCGATAGCTGCAGATAATGGGTTCAAACCCCACTGTCGGCAGCCTTGAAGATAGTTTTCCGTAGCTTCCCATTTGTACACCAGGCAAACGCTGGGGCTCTACCTTAATTAAGGCCACGGCCGCTTCCTTCCCACTCCTAGGCTTTTCCTGTCCCATCGTCGCCATAAGACGTATCTGTGTCGGTGCGAAGTAAAAGCTAATTGTAAAAAAAAAATCAGAATATTATTTTCGTCAAAGTCGTTTTCGTGGTCCAGAGGTAATGAGGTTACCTCTTACCTGGAGGTCGCGTGATTCATTTCTGACTAGGTCAGTGATTTCTGAGTAGATACGTGGGCAAGTTCGAGATGTTCTCAGCCTACGTGATGAGAAGTGAAATAGCAGCCCCGGTCTAGAAAGTTTAGTATAACGACCAAGAGGATTTGGTCATGCTGATCACGTGTCACCTCGTCATCTGCAGGCCTTCGGGCATAGTAGTGGTCGTTCCGTAAGGGTTATCGTGCCATCAAGTTTTGACGTGACAACGTTAACAAATTCGAGCCACATACGTTTTAACTTTATTGTAAACTAAAACATGTGATGACATGCGGGCTTATAGCTCCGGAACTAAAGATCGTATCCGAGTGGTCGAGGTACTGTTTGATTGAAAATGTGGGCATGTGAGAAACTGATACGTGATATTCATCGGTTGAGTAAAGAGGGGGGAGAGCGTGCGCTTTAACAAAATGACCTTTTGAGGTATATGGTTTGGTTAACGATTAGTAACTCTGAAACCAAACTACAGATATTGAAGGTAGTTAATTTAAAATTTGCTTTACGTCGCACTCAGACAGGTCTTATGGCAACGATGGGATAGGGAATGGCTAGAAATGGGAAGTAAGTGACTGTCGCCTTAATAATGTACAGCCTGGTGTGAAAGTGGGAAACCACAAAACAACATCGTCAAGATTTTCGGCAGTGGAGTTCGAACTCACTGTCTTCCGAATGCAAGCTAACAGCTACGAGACTCAAACCGCGCAGCAGCGCGCTCAATGAAGGTAGTTACAATGTCCAAAGATACAACATTTGACATCTTTCTTAACAAAATGGCCCGAGTCCCAAAATATTAATTTGAAATTGCAGTTTCTTTTAAAAATTACCGATCTGAACGACACTTCATATAGGAGGCAGCCTGGCTGAGTAACTCAGACGGTAGAGCTCCAGTAGGAAGGTTCAATTCTAGTTCAGTCTGGTGATATTTGAAGGTACACAAATACATCAGCCTCGGGTCGGTAGATTTATCGGCACATTAAATAACTCCTGCGGGACAAAGTTCTGGCATCACTGTCTCTCCGAAAACTGCCAAAGAATTTAGAGGGACGTAATACCGATAACATTATTATTATTATTATTATTATTATTATTATTATTATTATTATTATTTCGTGTTGGGTACCTTTTAAAATCTCTCTCTGAGCCTAGGAGTGCTGCCAGGACGGTTGCTCTGCACCCCTTACGGACAAATTTATGCGGAGGTCGGAAATTTAAGAATTCCTTAGTCTGCTTCATATTGACTTTTGATAAATTTGACCTATGATGTGTGCATCGCTGGATAGATATAACGGTAAAATTTTGGTATATCATATGCTAACATTCAATAATTACCAACGTTTTGAAGCATTACCTTTGTGTCGTTGGAAGGAGGAATTCGAACAGAATTGAATTGTGCCATAATAACTCTTCCCAGACTTAAATTTCACAAATTATTACCACACAGAATTATACGACTTACATCAGCACACGCACCATGTGGTACAGAATTGTATAGAGTGATAACCGAGCAAGTTGACGGCGCGGTATGGGTTTCGTTGCTTTGAGTTTACATTCCGAAGATGGTGGGATCGAACCCTATTGTCGGCAGCACTGAAGATGGTTTTTCCCATTTTCTCACCAGCCTGTGCCTTAATTGAGGCCACGGCCACTTCATTCCCAATACTAGCCCTTTCGTATCCCCTCGTCGCCATAAGAACTGTTTGACAGACATCAGGGTAACGAAGGGTTGTTCGCACCTTCAAATATCACAAAACTGTGCCGTGATTAAACTTGCCAACTTGGGCTTATATAAACCACTTAGCTGGGCTCCTAAAACCTGAACTATATAAGACTGTATGATTCAAAATCAACGCTTGAACTTTCAGCCTCATTACATACCACAGGCTTTCCAAACGGGCTAGGTGTCATTCTTGAAAGTAACATTTTCAGTGGACTCTATGTTCAGCCGCTAAACATAAAATAATAAAAAGGAGAAGCGGATGGTGGTGTATAAGTTCCTTGCAGGTAATTTTCTCAGAAACAGTTGAAGTTACAGTTATATATTTTGATGAAATGGCGTATGGCTTTTAGTGCCGGAAGTGTCCGGGGACATGTTCGGCTCGCCAGGTGCAGGTCTTTTGATTTGACTCCCATAGGCGACCTGTGCGTCGTGATGAGAATGAAATTATGATGAAGACGGCACATACACCCAGCCTTCGAGCCAATGATTGTTAAAATTCCCGACCCTGCCGGGAATAGAACCCGGGATCCCTGTCACCAAAGGCCAGCACGCTAACCATTTATCCATGGAGACCAACAAATATTTTGATAATTAAGTCTGATAAAGTACTAAATGTAATAAATATACAGTACCGTACGCTCATTTTTAGCGACTATACAGTACTGCACGTAGTAGCATCTCATCTTTAAGAGCTATTTGAGACGTCTGGTAGAAATGGTCTTTAAGTAGTAGGCCACTGGCTTAGGTATCTTCAAACTCTTTTCTAATAAGGTACTGCCTGCACGGTGTTTAACATGTTGTAGTCACAAATAATGTCCGCCTCTGTGGTATAATGGTTAGGATTAGCTGCCACCACGGTGGCCCGAATTGGATTCCCGACTCTGCCACGAAATTTGAAAAGTGGTACGAGGGCTGTAACGGTGTCCACTCAGCCTCGGGAGGTCAAATGAGTAGAGATGGGTTCGATTCCCACTTCGGCCATCCTCGAAGTGCTTTTCCGTGGTTTCCCACTTCTCCTCCAGGCAAATGCCGGGATGGTGCCTAACTTACGCCCACGGCCGCTTCCTTCCCTCTTCCTTGTCTATCCTTTCCAATCTTCCCATCCCCCACCAAGGCCCCTGTTCAGCGTAGAAAGTGAGGCCGCCTGGGCGAGGCACTGGTCAACCTCCCCAGTTTTATCACCCGACCCAGAGTCTGAAGCTCCAGGACACTGCTCTTGAGGCGGTAGAAATGGGATCCTTCGCCGAGTCCGAGGGAAAAACCAACCCTGGAGAGTAAGCATATTAAGAAGAAGAAGAAGAAGAAGAAGATACAAATAATATATTTGAGTCTACAAGTAAGGCAGCATGTTTTATTACTATTCATTGCTGCACGTTTCCATGGAATATAAAATTAAATACATGTATTCAGGACTTTGGTGATATCTCGATTTGTTGACACTTACCCATTTAAGTCTTCAGGAATTGAAAATACATCAAGTGACGTTGACAGTGATAACAGTGATAGTAGATTATCTCAACAAGTTACATTGTGGAGTTATTGGGTGACGAGTAGTCTTGTTTCGATGATACACAGGAGAGCAGAATAGGAACTCTTAGGAACACATTTCCTGCTCGAATGCGGCCGAGCGAGTCGTCTTACTTTGAATAGACGTCAGCAAATACATCAGCTAAGGTAATGGGAAAGGAAGCGGCGAGAATCGATTTGAGTTAACACCCTATCACAGGGTCTTCACTTCCTCTTGGCTGGGATCTCTCAACTTCTAGTGTAATGAGGCTATGGCTTCGCGCATAAACCGACACTGATACTCCATCATTCATTCCCTCTTCACGTCACTGATGATGCCTACGCTCGCTGAATAGTGTCCTCTTTCCTTACACAGTTTCTTAGTTCGTTTGCGCTTAAAGAAAAGCATCTCTTAGCACGTGTCAGCTTGACTTGCTTGTGATAATATTAACATTTCAAGGATATATTTCGCATGTTTGGCGTTGAAATTAGCACCTAAAGAAATATTCTGAATATTAGGAGATGCTGTACTTGATTTTCGAGGGGAGAACCAACATGATTATTAAACCCTCTAAACACTTTATAGTCGTAGACATAATAATAGGCTTTCGGGCTTTTGTCGTGTTAGAAAACAAGGCAAAATTCTTTACGTTTCGCAGAGAACTTTGCTGTGCATCTTCAGAAGGTCACGAGAAAGACTTCTCTAATTATGAAGTATTTGAAGGTGCTCAAATACGTCAGCTTCGTGTCGGTAGATTTACTGGCACGTAAAAGAACTCCTGCGGAACTGAATTCCGGCACATTTTCGTCTCCGAAAACCGTGAAAGTACCTAGTTAGTGGGACGCAAAGCAAATAACATTCTTATTCTTATTCTTATTATTATTATTATTATTATTATTCTTATTATTATTATTATCATTATTATTTAATTATGAAGGTTTGAATTAAGAGTGCATTATCGCTGGACTGTAGTAAGCGATACTGTTGTTCGTCACTAGATGGCTCACTATACACTAGCCCTCCGATCTCCAATTAAGATATTCCTTTCTCCATCATATATGCATGCGAAGTAAACAGCAAGGTGAACAGACGAATCAGAGACAAATGTGGTTGAAGAAATAGCAAATACAAATAAAAGTAAAATACGACAAATAAAATGAATTGCAACGAAAGACTGACAGGATAGAAGAATAGAATAGAGCTGAAGATGGAAAGAAAAGTGCAAATAGCCGAAAAACGAGAAAAATAAGAGTCTGGTGAGCAGGGTGGGGGTGAGGGTTGGAAAGAAGGACGTACTACAAGGAGGTTGAAGATGCGGGAGTGAAAGTAAGTGAGAATAATACAGTAACAGGTGTTTTGCACCCGTCCACCTCCCGAGTCCCAGATTAGCATTTATCGGGGTATCGGTTCATTATTTAAGTAATCAAAATTATAAATATAGAGGCATCAGTGAACCCGGGAATGAACGGGGCAATTAAAAGTAAAAATGGGGAAAGCTCGATTGTAACATGAATTTAAGGACTCCATGATAGGACTAGGAATTGACATTTAAATTTAAAAAAGAGCATAACATCTAACTACAATAATAATATTATGAGAATGGTTTCCTTTGAAATAATTGCCAGAAGAAGCAGTTTATTGTGCCATCCGGCGCGCTGAATTTTGATGCATTTGATAACAATTAATTTGACAACACGTTACATCAAACAAATCACTTGCTTCACCGCAAGTGGTGACAATATGCTGTTGATGTTCATCGTGGAAAAAATTACAGTTGTGGGGTATAATTCACTGATCGATCGCATTAGGATCGAACCTATGTCCTTAGGACTCGAGAGCCCGAGGATAAACCATGTTTATTGTCGGTTTCTCGATTTAAATTAGATGAAGTACCTCCGACTATCTACATTTTCCTGAGGTCGGCACTCGGGATGGGAATTGTTATAATAATCTCGGGAAGTGTAATCACGAACGGGTTCTATTTTATATCCAGCTGATGCCATGCCACTGGAACTAACATCTACAAATCATTTACACACGATCTGAATGCTGCCCAACTCGGCCACATGGTCTCAGCAGGTTAGTGTCGCGATGAGATAACATGAGGAGTAGTGGGAATTACCGGCCGATGACCTCCACTCACCCCGCAGGCGAGAATAAACATACCAAGTATTACGGTACTTGACTCACGCATGAGCCAACTAGTTACGAAAAAACATGTGATTATTACTCCGATGAAATCGCAAGCTGAATGATGTCGTCGTCAATACTGTAATTCATTATTATTAGAATAATCATTCATCCACGAAATTATTATTATTATTATTATTATTATTATTATTATTATTATTATTATTATTCGATGATTCCTGACACCGCCACGTTTTATTATGATCCTGATTATTACGGGACGCAAAACACAAATGTTATTACTGTTATTATTATTATTATACTATCATTCATTTGATGATTAATATTATTATGATATCACTCATATGATTAATATTATTATGGGTTATGAGTTGGTCACATCCGCAAACATCTCAATATACCGGTTACATTTATGAATCTACAATGATCACCAAACCAAAATGTGATTATTATTATTATTATTATTATTATTATTATTATTATTATTATTATTATTATTATTATTATTCGATAATTATTGTTATACTGATCACTATGATTTATCACCGTTCTAACGTTATTATTATTATTATTATTATTATTATTATTATTATTATTATTATTATTATTATTATTATTATTATTATTATTATTATTACGGTATCATGATTATCATCACTTGTCATTTTTAACTATCACAACATACGATCATTTACGTGGAATCTGAACCTCTCGTTATCTTTAGGTCCGTAGTATTTCAACGAATAGCTGCACAGTCTATTTACTTCGTACATGCTGTCACGGGTTCGAATCCTGCCCGCTACTTAATTCAGTATTACTCTGTTACATTGCCCGTACTTTTACACTCATTTCTCTGTGTTCATCATAAATTTCATACATTTCCTCGTATCATATTATTTCAACACAGCTTCATCATATGCTAAGTGTTTCCCATACGGAATTTATATCTCTTTCTATCTCAACATTATTTTATTAATGTATTTATCATGGGCCCTGAACTGAGCATAATGTGTTCACCTTAATATTATTTACATAAAAATAAAGAAATTCAACATAATATAAAATAAATTATTGTAGGGTACTCGCCAAAAAGTGTGTCACGTAATTTGTTTCGAAATTCAACTCATAACATCTCACTTAACTTGTAAAGCCGCACCTTATTTTGAGCATCTCGTAACGGCAGGGGTGGTTGACAGGATTATGACTACTGTATACCATACATCTGCAAACGGTTTTACATGGTTTTAAGTTATTTTCTTGAAGTCGGACGTCAATCACTTAGTGATAATAACAACTCTAAATCTCGGCAGTCAGACGTGCTCTGACCCATATCAGCGATCAGGTTTCATAAGACCAAGGAAAGCTTAATGGCCTATGCTTGTAAAGTTCCTCCTCCTACTCGTTTCTAAGACCTGCAGGCTGTAATTCTACTAACCTTGACTTTCAGCAAGTTCTGAGTGACTGAAAGCATTAGTGATTTCTCATTTGATGATTCATCCTCTTTCTATTGTCATTTACCAATAAGGATCCTCCTAAAAAGTGCTAAATTCATGGGAATGTCATTTTAACTACGTCTAGTGGCAACCTTCTCGATGGTACATTGTGTATTAATAAAGTAGTTGATTAGATTGCCGTCGTACTTAGCCTACAATGTAACCTAAACTTACAGCATCCTTATATTGAAATATGACGAACAACCGAATGGGTGATAGTGAACATGGAACTGCTAGCTGGCACGCGGGTCCGTTTACGAGGGCTATTCTACTCGTTCAACGTTGAGACCTTCTCTCCAGGATTTTCTAAATACAACCGGTGATTATAAATTATTTCAACCAAGATTTCGCAGTAGAAATAATCGTGAAGAACAATGTAAATTGCTATTTACATGCAATCTTGGTGGCCTTTTCCCATTATTTTGGGGTCGGTGCTATGTGTGGTTTAAATCCATATTTACGGCCGGGTGCCTTTCTTGACACCAACACTATGTGGAGGAAATGTATTCACTATTGTATGTTTGTGTTATGGTTTATAGTGCGCTGTGTTGTACGTAAATAAATGTGTTCTGAAACGAAGACAAACACCCATATCTCAAGCTAGAGCAATTAACCAGATGCGGTTATAATCACTGAAGCAGCTCCGTTAGAACAGCCAAGGAACTGGATGCTATTAATATGCATTATGTGATTTTATATGCACAGTGGTCGGAAACAACGTCAACTTGGAATTTTTATCCTCGCCGCTAGATGGGGGCTTCATTCATTCCATTCCTGACCCAGTCGAATGACTGGAAACAGGGTGTGGATTTTCATTTTCATCAAATAAATGAATTACAATCAACGATCGCTCTCTCTCCAGTTTCAGGCGATCCGGAACTAGGGGATAGGAGTATTCTATTCTAATAATGACAATGACTCTACACTAAATGATTGCATGATTTGCATTTTATTAAAAACTGGAAGAAAAATGAATTTGAACTTGTGGCCCATCGCGTTCGTCACTTGTCTGCGCTGAATACAAAATAAAATATTATTTAAATACATGACTGCGAATAGGACTTTGACGAGTCTCTGATCTAGTATTTTTTACAGTGTACTTGAAATGTAATTGTTTTCGCTACTCCAAATAGATTTTTTAGTTCCATAACCTTTGCATCTACTGTTCTGCTTCTGCGCCTCAAGACCCATTAGTACGAATTGCCTCCAACAGAATCATCTCGTTAATGATCGTTAGTGTAATTATTCCAAGGGCGATACGTGAAAATTACCTTCAGTGTATCCCGTCCCACGCGTTTCAAATTCTATGTGTTTCGCTTCATTACGAAGTTCACGTGACTTGAATTCTAAGGGAGAATTAGTTCTTTGTTGCTTCCTCCCTTTTCTTCTAACGCCACAAGAAATTTGTGGAGCATTGTCGTTAATGATGAATGACCTTGGTTTTATTCACACCATTAACTCATCCAAGACTAGGTCCAATCAGAGACCAATAACGTGATCTTTAAGAGCGTGCGAAGCTTGCGGAAAGAAACCTCGTTCCTCTGATTCCCGGTGACTTCAGCAATCGGATGAGATCTAGCACGGCAAATACACCACGATGACAAAATGTAAGAAAGAAGAGGGAGAAAAAAAGAAAAGGAGAAGGATGGACGTATTAGGTAGCAGGATTAAAGAGAAACAGCTACAACGATTTTGTGCTAGGGTAGTGCAGTGCTACGTGGTGTAAGACAGGCTTCTATAATATATATATTGCTATTTAACATCTATTCAGATTATGTATTCAGGAAAGTACTGGAAGATATAGAAATGGGAGTGCTTTTAAATGGACAATTGGATAAAGTCAAAATTCGAAATGCACATAACGCTGTAATTATTTCATATACAGAAATAGATAAAGATTACAGTACCTCATCGATAGCTTAGCATTAACTAGGCACAAATACAGTGTCGACATCAATATAAAGAAAACCAGAGTTATATTCATAAGCAAAATTTTTCTCCATATATGTCATCTTGTAATCGACCAGAAACCAGTTGAACGAGTCCAAAAATACACATATTTTGATGTCATCATTAACGATAAATGGGGTTATTCGGACGGAGTGAAGTCCTACACTGGAAAAGCCAGGATTGTGTTCAACGAAATGGGAAAAAGTTTCAGAAGTCGTGAAATAACATTAGCCACAAAAATGAGACTTTCTCTGCTGTGTGGTTTCTGTTATCTATTACGGTGTTGAAATATGGACTTTAACAAAGTCGTTCTACCGAAGGATGCTAAGAGTGTCGTGCACAGACCCTGTCATAAGTGCAGGGATCCTTCGAAAAATGAGAACGGATAAGGAAGTAATGCCCATTGTAAAAAAAGGAGAAAGCTTCAATACCTGGTCCCTTCATTAGAAAATCCGGAAAGAGAGGTGTTGACAGGAGACGAATCTCCTGGCTAAAATACCTCAGTGCTAGAAGAAGAAATACAGTGCTCCTGATAGGGCTACGAGCAAATCAAAACCATATTTCCCTTGCAGGACCAGAGTAACAGTTTTCGTAAGGTAGAAGCTACCTCACTGTATCTTTTACGAAGGGAATTAGTTTCTATTAAAAGAAGTACAAGATTTTTAACACCCCCGAAATTTGACCATAAAGCTATGCGCTTTAGTAAGTTTATTATTAGAAGACCAGGTAACTGACCTCGATCGCGGGACGCTGTGATCTTTGTCGTCAGTCCTGAAAGTGGTATTTCCGTGGATATCACTCTTTGCCGATATTTATGCCTCTGTTAGGCTCAGAGAAGGCAAGTGGTTAAGTGACCTGATAGATCTACACCTCAACTCCAGATAGAATTTCACTGTAAGGAAAACCATTTCTGTACATGCCATGAAGGCCCTTGGAGTTGGGACAGATATAGGCTATTTACTGTCTCTAACCTCGCCACTAACAATGGGATGCTACCTAATGGATATAGTGAAAAGTTACAAAACTAGCATCGAGGAATAGACAATGGTACCAAATGACTCGCCACGTTCGAAGTCGGGGTCGCTGCTCCATAGCGTACATCACATAATCGGTGACCGCAACGCAACGGATACTGCACTATGCATAAAGATAAACGTCGTGTGCGGCGGGGGAGTGGTTTGGGCACGGGAATAAGAAGTGAAGGATCTTACCTTCGAACCACGCTAGAGTATTTTGTTTAGGGTTTGTGTAACATCATATCATGCAAACATTTTGGAAATGGGAATATCTATTGTAACGAAAGACTTGTTATTTTTGTGATTTTTTTCGTCTACGTGTGAGGAATGTGTCCTGCAATTTGTGCAGTACTTTTTTGTTACACCCTGTATGTGCATGGTCTTCCAACCGATCAACGACGGGAGGTTCAGCAGTACGCAGATGACATTTCTATGTTACACCTCATTTTTTCTCCAACTCATTAATCGTAGGAAGCGCGCACTCTTGGTTACATCTGGTAACGGAGGAGAAATATCCATGCTATCTGGGCATTGCAACAATGGGTGTCGTCATTCTGGGAGTGGTGCGTTCGAAACAAGGTGAAAATAAATCCTACCAAAAACACAGGCAATTATTTTCACCAAGTCTATGTGGGACTTATAAATTTGGTATTTTTCAATGTGAAAAACTACATTTGATTACGAGCTGATAGAAGATAGTCATCTTGACTTTAGGTCGATGTTAACCAGGAACGTCGTATTGGCATACGAGTATTTTAATAGACAGAACTGTGAATGATTCACATGGTCAAACTAACACGGTGATAGTCTCAATTGATGCCTATATGACGGTGAATAGACAGGTACTCTAATAGACGGTCGTCCTCAACTCCGCGATTCTGCGAACAAGTCAAAACAATAAGCCTGGGTGCGTTTCTTCAAGAAACAAGGATTGCGTGCGAGGGCATCTACTTTTTATGTTATTATTTTCAGATAAATAACGTACAGCCATCACATAAACAATGCAATCCAGATTGAGGGAAGTAACAAATGTTAATACACAAGAACCTCGTTTATCCGGCCCTCATTAATCCGGATCTCCGGTTTATTCGGATCGAAAATAATACAAATGTATTTTTACTTGAACAGTGTTTGTTTAACGGCGTCGACTCTTCTTGAATGTTTTTTCCGCCAAGGAGGGTTAAGGACAGGAATTGGAAGCAATTCGGCCATGGTCTATAAAAGATACCGTCCCGGGGTTCGCCTGGAATTGAGAATGGGAAACCGTAGAAAACCATTCTCAGGACGGCTGAGGTGGGATTCGAACCAACTCTCTTCTGTATGCAACGCACTACTAATTCACTGATGGTGAATTCGAAAATGAAACCGGCGCTCGATCAGAAGACACAATGACTCATGGAGAGGCAACAATGCAGCTGGACAAACTGATGGCCTATTTAGAATCCTTGACTGAAACCACACCGGCAGAACTGTTGTTAGTAATACGTCTTCGTGATGGCGCTGCGCGCAAACGCTATACAAATGTAAAACAGAAAAATCTCACACATTATTATAGTGCATAAAACTGAGTCGTAAATGTACGAAAAGTGTTCTTATATTTTTTTGTACAGTTGAAAACAGGTATTATTGTACAACTTATGTTAAAAAATTATATAACATGTACCGTATTTGTTTTTAATTTTCCGGATTATCCTGATTTTCGATAATCCGGATCACTTCCGGTCCCACTTAATCCGGATAAACGAGGTCCATGTGTACCAGTAATTTTACCCGGATGACTTGGTGATTCAGGAGAGGCCGCTAGCGATTTGCCGCGATGGATGTCCACGTACCTCCAGTAACAGCGATTGGGATTTAGAAGCGGAGGTGGGGCGGGGGCAATAATGAACAGGCAACAAAAAGTACCCAGGTTTGTGGGTCATAGCGGGGTGGGGGTGGGGCATATACATCGAAACGAAAAAAGAAAAGCTACAAAATATTACGTTTTAATGCTCTTTGAGCGAATTTCGACAGAGAGGTAAAGATTGACAGTTTACCAACTTATGTGCGGTAATAATAGTTTTTTTTCTATTTTTTTTTTTTTTGAGATTTTGATTCAATACTATGCCGTAAACTTTTCACCAAAGGAACAATATTACACAACATGTACTAAAATTAAATAGAAGTACGGCGTGATTATACAATTAAAAATCATTTAGTGTTTGACTACACACTAAGAAACGGATGATGATGCTTGTTGTTTTAAGGGCCTAACATCGAAGGTCATCGGCCCCACTAAGAAACTAACAGAGACTAAGGAGACTGCCAGACTGAGGAATGCGTGCGGGAAGCGGGTCAGTGTCCATGACCTTGGCAATATATATACCATTGCAACTCTTCTTCACAGCACATCCAAAGTGTCCACTACTTGCTGTAGCGCTATACAAATCGGTTAGCCGTGACGAACGAGATTCTTGTGCGTTGTTAATAATTATTATTAATTGATAATAATAAATTATAAAAGGATACAAAGGAAATAATTCGCTGGTAAGACTACAGAGCTTGCACAAACTTCTTGTTACAATAATTCCTATAATTGCTAGTTTCAGCCGGCTAAAATGGAATAAAAAATATTTTTCTCCACAAATTGGGGAGGGGACGAGTGCCTCCCTCTCCGCCCCCCTAATAACCTGCTACTGCGTACATCTATGAAGGTTGGCGACACTTTAAATAATGTTCTTATGCTTTCTTCACTGGCTCATTTCAGTAGATGGTATTTCAAGCTATATGTAACCGAGGCGAAGATATCATTTTGAGTCAGTTAGAATTGTTTAAAGGGAACATAATTTATATTTTGCTCACGGTCATTTAATAGAGGAATGTAATTGCTTGTTGGTCAAGGAGGTAAAGAATTTAAGGGCCCCGTTTTTATTATTTGGTACGATCGGAATAACGCAGTGATGTCTTGTTTCTAGTTGTTCGTTTTGAGGGATGTCCTGGGCGAACTACGTTTGTGATTTCATTTGATGTTAGAGGGATGTACAAGCGTAGTCCTTCACAGTATTTTATTATTAATGGAGCTTAGTTGACTTTCTTTTTACCCACGCCTATTTGAAGTTCTGTGGTTGTTGTTGTTGGATAGCCAGAGCATAGGTTGTTGGTTCATTGCAGTAGCGGGTCATAACTGTAGAGAGGATTCATACAGCAAGTGCACTCACCCTAGATTTTTTGGTGAGATGCATCCCAGAGCTTAACTCTCTTCGTTATGAAACCACGTTCGACGTGGATGCTGCGGATTAGTCCAAGACTTACCGGAGAGGTGGATATAAATTAGGATGGATTAATGTATTAGCGTGTATAGGATTATTTACATGCGTATGTTTGATAATAATTTAGTTTAGGGGTTACCCATGTTTTAATATTAAATTTTTTATATATGTATTTGATGACTTATCTTTAATGGTGAGAAGCACCGACATAATTGGTAGTCATGCACAGTAGTATTTCTCCACAGAATTCCAAGAAACTAACAGAAGTTTCACAAAAGAGTGACCAATTCAAGAAAGAAATGTTATTGTTATAAATGTTCAAGATAAGTCAGAATTAGGTAACGAATTAACTTAGAAGCTTAGCAGATTTATAGGGAAAACATTTCTTCGAGATTAGACACTTTGTTAATTAAGATATGATAAATTCAAATAATTTACTTGTTTTGATAACTTAGATAAAATCGCGTTTTGAATAATACAGTAAATCCAAGTAATTAACTTGGAATTTTATTCTAGAAGTTTTATATTTTGGTTTGTGGGGAAGTAACTCATTAACGTAACATTGAGATGATCTGTTAGATTTAAAGGAACATTGTTGCTAATTGTGATGTTGGGCAGTTGTTATTGTTTTATTCTTGATGTTTGAATTTGTTGAGCACCGGAAGTGCTGGGGACTTATTAAATGGACACTTTGGCCATCAGCCACGTTAATATAACTTGTGTTTGGCCATCAGCCTCGACGAATTTATATTTCGGCTATCAGCCACAGTAACTTAATTTTCTTTGGCCATCAGCGACGATGACTTATATTCTCAACGTAACATTGATAGATATCGATCCATGACATAGTCGCAGGTCACACCGATTCAATTAAGGGTCCATGCCGTGTAACCAATACCCTGCGTGGTATACATCGATTGGACGGTCTTAATAATACCCAGAGTCCCAAAATCTTGTCACGAGAGCTCGACCGTCATAATTTATATGCTATTACATGTGGTCTCACATAGAAACCGATTTAAGGAAATTTCATAAATTTCTTTCATAGCCATCATAAATAATAAAAATGGTTTCCAATTAAAGTACACTTCAGGTACTTGAATGAATACCTCTTGAACCAAGCCAGCGTGTCGTTAATAACTTTTACATGTATTTTAGGTTTAATTTAATTTCTTTTAACGTCAGAAGCCATCCAGGTTACTCAGTTGTGGTCATGTTTTTCGCAAAACCTTTAATTTCTCTTACAATGATTCAGTGAATGATGTCCGACTCGTTGGCTGAACGGTCAGCGTACTGGCCTTCAGTTCAGAGGGTCCCGGGTTCGATTCCCGGCCGGGTCGGGAATTTTAACCTTAATTGGTTAATTCCAATGGCACGGGGGCTGGATGTATGTGTTGACTTCATCATCATTTCGTCCTAATCACGACGCGCAGGTCGCCTACGGACATCAAATAGAAAGACCTGCACCTGGCGAGCCGAACCCGTCCTGGGATATCCCGGCACTAAAAGCCATACTACATTTCATTTTTTTCAGTGAATGATAATTCCTGAGTTCGCTTCTTTGTAAATTAGATGTACTGAATCCTTTATGATACATAAACAAGTGATGAAGAGCCTGTAACCGACCCTGCAGAAGAGCTCTCATGTTCATGGGAAATGTAATTTATCAAATTAAGGTAATTAATGGTTCAGTATGCAGATGACGAGAAGTGTATTAAGACGAACACAAATCCGTGATCCCGAGCGAGAGGAGTTAGCCATATGCAGTTAAAATTGTCGTCTCATCTGGCTCCTTGGCTGAATGGTCACCGTACTGGCCTCCGGTTCAGAGGACTCCGGACCGAGCTCGATAGCTGCAGTCGCTTAAGTGCGGCCAGTATCCAGTAATCGGGAGATAGTGGGTTCGAGCCCCACTGTCGGCAGCCCTGAAGATGGTTTTCCGTGGTTTCCACTTTTCATACCAGGCAAATGCCGGGGCTGTACCTTAATTAAGGCCACGGCCGCTTCCTTCCAATTCCTAGGCCTATCCTATCCCATCGTTGCCGTAAGACCTATCTGTGTCTGTGCGACGTAAAGCAATTAGCCAGAGGACTCCGGGTTCGATTCCCGGCTGGGTCGGGGATTTTAACTGCATATGGTTGATTCATCTGGCTCGGTAATAGGGTATTTGTGTCCTAATACACTTCTCAACACCTGCAGACAATACACCACACAACCAACAACCACAGAAACAATAGATCCCCCACAAAATGTTGGCGTCAGGAAGGGAATCAGGTTGTAAAACCGAGCGCAGTCCAAATTTGTGACATATTTCGCATCCTTGAGCCTACCAGCGTTATAATAAGACTGAAAAATCATCAGCGTTGCCGGGAATCAAACTCGGGACTCTCTGAACTGGAGACCAGTACGCTTACCATTCAGCCAAGGAGCCGAAACACAAATCGTTAATCATATAACATTATTTTGTATTATTAGGTGGTTCTAGTCTCAGTACATTAGCAGTGCACTCATTGGCACCACCGTCACAGTGGCCAGCGTTCCCCTTAATGGACATTTAGAATACAAGGGTGGGTACCAACATGGACAAACCCCCTTAGACGATGCGGGACCGACCACCTCTTCTGTTTTTGAATTACGACCCTCCATATTCAAACACACGCAGTCAGCACCCATTTAGCTCACTTGTTGTCCTGAACAAATTTCCTGTCTTCCAGTTCACTTTTCATGACCTAAGCCTTCATATTCCCGCAGTTTCATCAAATGTGTTACCCACCAGCCTTCATTTCCACCAACCAATACTCCTTCAAGTATGTGGAGTACCGATCTGACAATTGTAATATTAAAGACTTACATATGTTATTAAAATCCGATGAACTTTGAAGTGGAGAAATGTTAAACGCGGAATACCTGTATTTTAAGGTTTCGATAATGAGAAATACCGGGAATATAAAGGGGATTTTAAAATGTAAAGCACTCTCAGATTGCCGATGGGATTGTCGTTTGTTGATAATGGTTACCGTTCTGTTGCTATCACATTCAGTTAGATCTCAGCCGCGAATCTGTTGTTTGATGAGTTTAGATTTTAAGTACCACTTCATGAGATGCGCACGGGTATCGAAGTAGTGCGGGGTTCTAGTTTACTCAAGCTCTTCAGTATCACTGTGTTTTGTTGTTTGAGTGCAGTAGTCGAGTACAAACATTCATGGTATAATAAATTGTTAAATAAATATGTTTTGTCATGTGATCGTTCTCTGCTTCATTGTTCAGATGATTTATCAGTTGTAATGCCAACTTCGTCCTTCAGATAGAAACCTGCAACCTTTGTCAGACCATATGCTCTCAAACACATTATCGGTATACATTTCCATTATATCCTGTTTATAAAACCTTAAACCTGAATTTTCTATTCGATATTTCTTGAGCACTATCCCATATTGCTTCCATAGTGATATTAAAGAATTAATTTCATTTCTTCTATTCGAAATGTTTGTAAGAGTTGGGATACATCAAGGTATTACTCGCTATCACCGAGTACTTTATAGCATTGTGTGTCCTCTGATCAAGTTGACACCGGTCAGTCTACACTGCCATTGCCTTCGTGCACTGGGAACTCAACCACATCCGGTGGAATAGATTAGCAGTTTGCCTCTTTCTACATCTACGAGCGCTAATGTGAGTCAATGCATTGTTTCACTTAAGCACCACTACGAGCGCTAATGTGAGTCAATGCAGAGTTGCCCTTATAACTACACTAGCATTTGTATCCGTTCTTCACACGGGAATTTGCAGTGGATTACACGTTTCCTTCAGGAATTCATGAGAAATAATACGGCTGTACTCGCACATTTAATGCAACATTTCCTACTAAAGCGCGTGGCAGTGACGTGATGAAGCTGAACTTAGTCGAGAAAGAGAATGAGAACGATTTCCGAATTTATTACACGGTGCATTTCCTGGTCCGAAGTTGTGCGAAGTTCTAAATGGTTCTCCGGTTGGATGTTGTATCTCTGACCACTGACGTGGCGCTCTGACGTTTATGACACCTCTAATATCTGCCCTACCAAAAACAGTAAAATGGCTCTTTAGCTTTTCCCATTACCCACCTTGAAGTGACATGCATGTCCTGTCCCACGGGACTTTGACTAAACATCCAATTTTTCGTAATCATATGCATTATTATCCGTCGTACGATAAATAAATACATGGCATGAAGGAACGGAAGTAACATATTCGTAATTGTTTGTTATATACGATCTTTTTATATACTTAATGTTAATAAAATATTTGAGAATAATATTCCTATAAATATCAACTCCCCATGTGATTACCATGACAGCATATGCACCAGATAACACAATTCTGAGTGAGTAGATTCGAAATGCGTACTTTGGTTTAAATAATTCCACCAGTTTTCCACTTTTGGGAATAGACAGACACCAAAGGGACAAGTTCTACTTCATGATTCCTCGGTGTTCAGTTACATTAGGTGGGGTTAATTTTCAAGCCGAGCAAAGTATTATGCATCCTCTGATTTTCTCCTGCTATGGATCCTTCAAATAACTGTGCGAGGGTGACGGTCACTGGCTGCAGAGCAAGAAGCCTGTAAAAAATAGTAATTTTCTCCGTAATTTTAATAAGCGAAATTATGCACATGACAAGAATGATTCAAAAATGAAGGGGCGTTTCATATATAGTCTACAGATTTTACATATAAGCAATTGAAAATAGAAATCTGGAAACACTCTTCTTGGTCTTCTTGTAAATCCCCTTTCTGTTGAGTGATTCTTAAATAATATGCATATCGAAACCTGATCCTGGATGATTGAACTCAAAATGTGAAACTTGGTCCAGATATAATCAATAATGTAAGAGAATATTGAAAAACCTTCTGGTTTTCCTTAAACCCCCAGTCTATTCAGTGATTCTTTAATTATTTGCATATAGAAACCTACGTCTGGATGAGTTTACTTTAAATATGTAATATGGTCGAGATATAATCTACAGTGTAAGAGAAAACTGAGAAACTCTTCTGGTCTTCCTATAAACCCCCAGTATGTTCAGTGATTTTTATATAAAAACATATCGAAAGCTGCTTCTGGATGAGTGGACTCTAAATATGAAGTTTGGTCGAGATGTAATAATTAGTCTAAGAGAAAATTTGAAGAAAATCTCTTGAGATCTTCCTAAAAACACCCAGTCCATTCAGTGATTTTTAAATGGTATGTATATCAAAATCTGCACCTGGATGAGAAGACTCTAAACATGAAGTTTGGCCGAGATCTATTCAGCCGTTTACCCGTGATTGTGGAACAGACAGACAAACAAACACGAAAGCTAAAAACTACTGATACGATCTTGAGCTGACCCAAAACTTATAAATATACGAGGATTGGGGAAAAAGTCATGGCAACTCTCTTTCCTTTCTTGAAGATACCAGTCCGGTTGGAAAATGTGACATATACAGACGAAAGGACAAGGTGTTAACTATATGTGTGGACAATGAACAGCACTGAAATATCGTAACACACTAATTTATTACGGTAGTATACAGGGCAATATGGCCTTCCCGGTGCAAAAGAATGACAACACAGTACACATAAAGTTGACATGACAAACTTGGGCCTAAAGACCCTCAGAGTAGTTCCCTGATACTGACACCACACGCTGCCAGCGATGTGGGAGGCGCTGTATACCATCTGCCTCAGCATTTGCCGCACCATATGTGAATCGGGTCACCTGTTGGCGCACAGCATTAGCAATGTCCTCTCGTGTTGCAAAACGCCTACCACGTAGTGGTTCCTTAATCTTTCGAATGAGGTCAAAGTCACAGGGCGAAATGAAGGGAGAGTACGGTGGGTGCTCCAATTCTTCCAATCCACAACGTCGCAGTAGCTGCCTTACACACTCTGCTTTATGTGGTTTTGCATTGTCGTGCAGGATTATTGCACTGTCCACAAGATGCGGACGTTTCTCCCGAACGCCACGTCGTACCTGTCACACCAGGAAGTCCCTGTAGTACTGTGCGGTCACTGTTCTGCCATGTGCAAACAATGACACCCTAGACGTCATACGCGACGATCACCATCAATTTGACTGTGGATTGATTCTGACGGACCTTCTGCCTCCTTGGTGATCCAGCATGTCGCTACTCCGCGGACTGACGTTTCAGTTCTGGTTCGTATGCTCTCGGCCCAAAATTCATCGATGGCGATTATTCGTGACAAGAATTGATCGCCGTCCTGTTGCCAGCGTGCAAGGTGGTCGGAGCATATTGCTTAACGCACCCACCTTTGAACTTCCGTCAGTGCATGCGGTACCCACCGCGATTTTGCGCAGTTTGCAACTCATTACGCAATATCCTGTGGACGGTGCGTTTCTCGATGCCACTTGCCCTCTCTAACTCCAGTATCGTCCATCGTCTGTCTTCATCCGGGAGCGCTCGATGACGGCACGTGCCACGTCGGTCCGCACACTGACAGGTCGTCCCGAACGTTGCTCATCACTGGTTGACACACGTACTTGCTGAAACTTTCCTACCCACCGTGCTACTGTACGGTATGGTAGGGCATTATTTTCAAGGGCTTCCACTAATTCTCTGTGACATTCCATCGCATTTCTCTCTCGGGGAACGGCTATTTTGATGCAAGCGCGCTGCTCAATACGGGTTACTTCCATCTCGCACGACACTCACCAACTGACTGATTTCACAGCCCTCGCTACGCTACTAACAGCTATCACAGAGCCGTCTGTTGTTCTGCATACACACTATGCCTGCAGAACTTCCACACGACACATATACGTTTGTGATCCGTTCACATATCTAAAAGAGAGAAAAGAAAGTTGCCATCCCTTTTGCCCCAATCATCGTATCAAAATATGGTGAAGTGTATGACATTACAGAGAGCTGAACTCTACAACTTTATTTATAAAACCAGTTACAGTACCGAACCCTAGCGAAACTGTCTTGCTTTCTTAAACGTTCGGCAACGATAGGTTTATAATGCTTGGCCGTTGAAATTCTTTCTAAGAGAGCTCCTATTTCATCAAGCTTTTACTCTGTTAAAACAGTTCGTCCCCTGCGTGTTTTTCACTAAATTACTTATCTTATGGGGAGGGAGGATGGCAGGAAATTTGCAAATGAATCGGAAGCGGCACTCTAATAGAATAATACTTCGCATAACAGAACACAGCTGTTCTACTGTATAAGTCACTCATTAAACGCTCTTGAATTCATACAGAAACTACGCTATTTGAAATCTAACACATTGAGCACATTATCAATACCACAGATGTTAAACCAAACTATTGCGTTGAAGATGCGGGTCTTATGGCTTAATCGTTACTGCATTAGATCATATTAACTCTACATGAAGCAATATATCTCTCGGCAAATTAGTTACCCGGCCGTGCCTTTCCGTGTAGATCCCCGGACACTCACCCGGAGCTATCGTTGAAGGAAAAATCATAATGACGAAGGAAAGAGCAAACAGAATTGTAATGAAAATGTATGCCAATGTTTACTTGAAAAGTTCGTGCACCTCATGACCTATTAAACTGAACACATTTATTAATGCTGTTTACAATAACAGGCAATGCGTTGCCTAGTATCTCGATCACGGCATGTTGTATTGGTATTTCCAAATAACAGGCAATGCATTGCCTGCTGTAGTTGCATGGCCTCCTATCAAGAAAGTTACTTTATAAAACATGACGGCGTGTTCCCATACTTCTGCATACAACCACGGTCATGAAACTCCTAGCAAGAAAGGTACTTTATAAAACATGGCGGCCTGATCCCATCCTCCTATATACAGCATTTTTACCGGACTTACATGATACAGCGTAAGTTGCTGTCGTCTAGCGACAACCTGTCCATCAAATCGATCCAGTCTTGGTGAAGCTCTGCAGTTAAATTAATTATATAAAATTACTCACCATAAAAAATCTACCCATCGGATTTCGTTCGAACCACTTCCTAAACCGTCTCGGAAGTAATAGGAACATATTGTGAAATGTTTAGCAAAATCGGTCCAGTAGTTTTGAGTCCATATCAGACAAACGAACACACCTACTCACATAGTTTCACTTTTATATCATACTAAGTTTCCCGCCGGCTACACCGCAATGTACAAAGTATGGTGTTGCTCGTTACTATCCTCACGAATGTATTTGCCAAGTTTCGAGTTAATGATATAAAGCACATGATCTGCTGTGGTAATAGAATGTAATATTATGTGAACAAAACATTTGAACATACATCACACAAAGAAATTGAATTAAACGTTCCTTGGAACAACACTACACGCCGAACTGTTAAAAAGTCCTTCAAAGATCTTCGTCATGGAGACAAATGTACTCATAACTTTTCTTAAGCTCTAGCAATTTAAGTAGTTATTACCTCGAAAGAAAGCGCTTGATCCACTGAGTGTCTTCAGACCAAAACGAACTGAGTGCCTCAATTAGAACGAACGATATGATTGCTTCAATGAGAAAAAATGTTGAAGAAATGAGACGTCAAATTGAATGTGCACTCATAACTTTCCTTAGAATCAACCAATTTTAATAGTTAAGAGCTAAAATGAATGTTCTTGATCTAGTGAGTGTTCTTAGGCCCAAACGAACCCCGTACCTCAATTAGAACCAAAGATATAATAGCTTCAAAGAGACAAAAAATTGAAAAATCAAATAATTTGAGCAAGACGGTAGTTAAGTGATTTATAGTACCTGATGACAAATCTGTGCATGAATACCTTTCAGTTAAAAAAAGAATGGCCGGACTGACTGACTTTAGTTTTCATAAATATTTTTCATATACAGATATATATATATATATTAGGTTTGGACAATTTTAAAAAACCGAAAAGCGCCTGAGGGTATTGAACCAAGGAACATATTATAGAAAGAATTATGTAGGCTAGGATTTGAATGAAAAAGAAAACGAGTAAAGAAACGAGCGGTTTTAGATTGTTTTCCGTAACTGCATTTAGACCGCAAGGGATTTTCGAAATTTGTTCTTTGTTGGTTTGTTAGATCTATCGAAAACTCATAATTTGAAACCTTTCCGAGCCTATTAACCCTTCAACTTTCGGCACAATTGAGGAAATTGCTTACTTTTTTGTTTTTCGTAGTAGAGGACCTTTACATTGTATGCTAAGAAATATTTTCCACATTAAAATGTTAATTAAAGGGTTAAGAGACGTGGTTCTAATGTCCTATGTTTACACATCCAAAGAAAACTGCTACAATGTACAAATATATGGGATTGAATTGTGCAAGATACGATTTACAATTTCTTGGATGGGGGCGACAGAATTTTCACTACAAAAAGCCCATGGCACTACGGCCCTTGCAGGGCCTTGGCCTACCAAGCGACCGCTGGTCAGCACGACGAATCCTCTCGGCCGTAATTCTTGGCTTTCGAGACCGGGACCGCTATCTCACCGTCAGATAGCTCCTCAATTCTAATTACGTAGGCTGAGTGGACCTCGAACCATCCCTCAGGCCCAGGTAAAAATCCATGGCCTGGCCGGGAATCCAACCCGGGGACTCCGGGTAAGAGGCAGGCATGCTACCCCTACAACACGGGGCCGGTCAGAATTTCCACTAAGGAAAGTAAAATTCCTGTTATTCATTCAGTAATACTTGAACATACTTGAACAAGCTTAATGTTTGGTTTTGCACAAAGTTGTAATGCTATGCGACTTTCGCTGATCATTGAGTTTCTGAAAATAGTACTAAGACTTATCATGAGACGTCCATTGAAAATATCTAGTCTTTAAAAAGAGAGTGGGTTTCAGCACGAGTAAAGACACAGGTATTGACTATCCATTACAACACCACTGTTAATGCAGTAACAAGGAGATATAATATATTCAAATAATCTAACTAATGCTATTCCCAATAAAAAAAACTGGATTTTTGATGAGTGGATCCCACCATTTAAACTCTAGGAACAACAAGCCACGGTTTATCCGTTTTACTCCGTATTATACCTAAGAATGTTTCTAAAGCGATGATACTGATGATTATTGTTGTTGTTTAAAGGGGCCTACCATCTAGGTCGTCGGCCCCGTTTCTAAAGCGTTACCCCTGTTAAATGTAACAGTGAAGACTCGAATTCATTGCTTAGAGTACAAAAATATTTTGAGGTACCGGTTAACTCTTTATTGTATCCGGTCAATATACGTAAGCAGAGAAAAAATAAATAATTTCTTACAACATAAATTATATTGAAACCGATCTGAATTTCTGTCCACTAGAAATAAATTTATCACTATTTTCTTAATACTCAATTGGATGTTCACTGTTCATTGAGCCTGCGTTGTAATCGCAACGTTGCTATCGCTTAAAAGCACATATTCATCGCTCGCCTGCTCGCTCGCTCAATTATCAATCATAATGATCTGCATTTAGGGCTGTCGCCCAAGTGGCAGATTCCTTAAGGGCCCCATACACGCGCAGATTTAGTCGGAGGTAAGTCTGCGCAAACCAGTCTCTTCAGACATGTCTCTGTGTGTATGGCCGATAAGTCTGCCGACAAAAAGTCTGCAGGCAAGTCTCTGACATTCTGGCGCTGCTTGAATTCAGCTGGAGACTTTGCGACGAAAGCGCTATCTCAGAGTTGCGGCAATAAATATAAATGTGGTAACCTACAAATATGAAAACTGAAATAATTTTTTGCGCGTATTCTTCGTGCAGAGCGCTACATTATGTCCAAATAACAACTCATCTTCTATACCGACTATCTAATTAATTTCAATCCGTTTACATTTTTCAACCATCCGAAGTGCATAATCTTAAACAGGAAACAGCTGAACGCGTCGTATTCAACCTCCTCGGTAAATAATCATTTAGTCTGAGCGTGTGTGGCAACTGCATACTTCCGACTTACCTCCCAGAGGCAAGTCTGTGCAGGTAAGTATTCCAGAAGTCTGCGCGTGTACGGGGCCCTTTATACGCTGTGTGCCTGCGGGACAAAAAATCCAGCATGAGCACGTCTGAGGTGGAGGAACAGACTGACATCCAGATTAGTTTTTCTACCATTAAGTTATTCACCTTAAATTGGTCTGAAGTACATAAGTACCTCATGTTGCTGAGAAGTATCACGTAGACATAATTTGATTCATATTGGAGGAAGCATGAAGTTACACATTTTCCTTTTATAATATTGGCTATGAATTCCAATGCGGAGCACGACAGCTACGACCAGCCCACAGGCCAATCTCCTGTGTCCGAAAGCCTGTTGTGGAACGGAATCTATTGCCTCCATAAATCTCCGCCGGCAACTCGATAGGCGAAATGGTGACGGAGGTATTTCACACGAGAAAGATTCGATTCTCGCAGTCTGAGTGGCCGGATATAGAGGAAAGTAGAACGTGCCATTTCAATTATCCAGTTACAGCGAAGAAAAATATCTGAAGTAGTCATCCGTGATCATCCCATGAGGAGAGAGGGAATGGCTTTCTTGTTTTCAATAGAAGTTAAATTAAACTGCCTTATATATACATTCGTTTAGCCCCTTAAGGAGCACGTGGAACCATTAAATAGCACTGGTGTTCTTCATCTTCTTGTTCTTCTTATCTTGCCAAAACTTCCTCATCATTTTACTATGGGCCTGCCGTCTTTCTTGTGTCCATGAGTTTTTGAGATTCAAGCTTTTCTCAGATGGATTCTTGGGTGCAAATTTATGGCTGCTGATCTTTTGTCTATATGATTCCTTGTGGTTGCCATTGGATCAACGTCGACTTCTGCGAGGTCCTTAAACTCCCTTATTGTTATTATTATTATTATTATTATTATTATTATTATTATTATTATTATTATTACTACTACTAGCAAATGTACCCGTGCTTCGCTACGGTATTCTACATTGTATACGGATATCTACGTAAATACTGTGCGTGCAGTAAATGAGATTGTTTTAAAATTGCATGTCTCTTAGCCTTATCCGAGAAATAGCATGGGGAGGTCCCCATACGTTGTTTCAAATGTAAAGTGAGGGTTGCGGAGTTGTGATGATAACGGCAGGCTCACTTGCCTACTGCCATTCACAATCGAATTGGCATGTTTACATTATAATTGCAGGCCCCATTGCCTACTGCGCGGTCACAATCGATTTGAGGAGTTTTAGTTACAATGGCAGACCCATTTCCTACTTTCAGACAGATTACAGTTGGAGTTTTTATTATAATAGCAGGCAACTTCCCTACCACCAGTCAAAATTGAGTTGTACAGTTATCATTATAATGACAGGCCCTTTTTACTGCTGCCAGCCAGCTTGTAACGTTCCAGACGTTACAGTGTAATTATGTTAATTTTATTATGTGTAATTAATTCAAGAATTTAACGTCATGATATTTATTTTGGTATGTAATTGTATTATAATTCATGTTTAATCATTTGCTCACTATCATTTCATTACTTTGTAACTACGACTTGTAAACGAGGGCTGAATATTCTAATATTCACTTAGATTCTTGCGACATTTGTTTAAAATTAACTTGCAGTAGATTTCCTCTATATTGCTACATCACCGAGGAGGGAGAAAGGACAATTTTAGACATCAAGTTCTGGGAAAAGCGAGCACGTGTTCACGCGTCCCAACGTAAGCTACCGTATTTCGACCAGAATTATTCAAACGAATCAACGCCTATATTTTGAAAGGAGCGTCATGTTGCCATGGATAATGAGTGAATGGACCAATAGTAGAACAGTTAATATCAGAGTTAAGACCCGTCAACTCTAATATCTGGAGTGGGGAGAGACATGTCATCTGATTGGACCACGTGGAGCGACCTGTAATTAGCGCCAGAGAAGGTTATAAAAGGGCATGCTGGAGCTCTTGGCCTCATCTTATATCTTGATCTCTACTACTGGACTCTGCTGCATTCTTCGGTATTATTATTCGTTTGATTCTGCGTTAGCATTCTACTTCATTACCACAACGTGGTACTTAGAAATTCTGAATGAGGGATGTAGAGCCACTCTCATCAGTAATTACGTACAGCACGGCTACAAGACCGGTTTGAACCAGTCTAAGTCAAGAGGTAGTATTAATCTAGATAGAAATGAAACTTCAGAGAATATTTTCAGTAAAGTTGGAAGGATTCTTAATTGAGTATCCTCTCCAAATAACCCAAGGTGGTTCTGCTAACTATGACTTAGGGCTTATCTCCAATATGGGATAAAGCATAATAGGGAGTGTTAGTTTTGAAGTCATCTTCCAATTAGTGGTGGATGCAATTTGCAAGGCAGGAATGGTACTTAGCTGCAGATGAAGAGATATCAAAGACGACCGGTGATGTTCCAGCTACAAGGGTGGAAGCTTTCCAAGGACCAGCAGAACAAGACTAAATGGTGAGCAAACGAGTTAAAGATATTGCAAGTTTTCGCGAAGTAGAGTCATTCAATTCTTTATTAAATTCATTTTTTATTTTACATTCAGTTCCCGTTAAACCGTCGTCATTTCTCTTAAATATAATAAATAGTATTTTTCTAGTTCACTTTAATTAATCTGCCTTAATTAGCCTTTTGATTTTTATTTCTCCTGCTTAATGATTAGTGCACTATCACCCCACCCCTGTGATAAGAGTCCGTCCAAGCTTGATTATAAATTTTTATCTTTAAGTCCTCAACTTAAAGATTGGCGCCCTTAGCTTGAATGGTTGCATTTCTCATTTGATGATTGTTCTCCGAGAGGGGAAGTCACAAGCTTACTGCCAGTCACACAGAATTAGTGAGTTTCCATGAAAATAGCAGGCCACTATGCCTAATGCTAGTCAAATTTTAGATTGGAATATTTGTTTATAATGGCGGGCACCCTGACCTAGAGCCAAACACAATAGGGTAGGGAACTTACGAACAAAACTGCATTATCCCTTGCCTTCTGCAAGACAAATCGAGAAGTGAATTATTCATTAAAATGGTAGGCCCTCCTTACTAATGCCAGTTACACAGGAGTTGGAGAAGGACCCCATTCCTACTGCCAGCAGTCAAGGTCGGTGTAGGGAGTACTGATTACAATAGCAGACACACCCTTTCTCAATCGCTACAAATCGACATCAATGAATATATATAGATGGACATACGAAAGTATATGCATGTTTACAATATTGCAGACTTTCATTTACAGATTAACTGCTGCTAAACGGTACGTCATATTGACAAAGGATTGTACCGTAAGGTGCAGTATTTAGCGATCTAAATGGATGATCCTATGATATTTTCTCGCATCTCATCTATTCATTGAGTCAGAAACGTTGAATAGGTTGAAATTTGTGTAAGATTACCTTACATTGCATTACTTTTCGGATAATGATGTGACATAGCATTTGGCTCACATATGGGTAGTGGGCCAATGCTCGTGTAGAGTTTGATCATACTATCTTTCCTGTAAGTGATTGAAAGTATGAATTATATAGGTAAAGAGTCCAAATTTACTTAAAATCGAAAAATAGAGACGAATCTAACGTATAAGCGATACAGATACGACAAACAGTCATAAGACCAAGGCTGAAGATCACTCCTAATTCAACGAAGATTGTGCCATCCGTTATGTGATAGGACTTTCCGTTTATCCCACGAAATACCTCGAAACGAGGGTATGCACCATCATTAAAATTGCTTCCATATTTCGATATTCTTTGGGGATAAAAATTGAAAAATTAAAGATCCTTGAAGTTTTTCGTTCGTTACAGGCTGAAATTTATAATTTTGTCCAATTTCAATTTTCTTGCTTGTCTGGGAGATTATGCTGCAATCTCGATTTTGGGTGAGGGGGTAAAAAATATGACTTTCAGGAAATTAAACCAAAAAATATGCAGATTATTATTACCCCTCAAACGGGTATCTGTACGAAAATTTCACCAAAGTCAATGTGCAGGCACACACAGTCGTTACGATTTTATTTATATAGATCGATAAGGAATCTGCTACACGTACAACACATTTTGGCTACGTCCGCTGGACTTAACCTGCAAAACCAACCGTTTATGATATCTCACTTATTAATCCTCCTGACGAAAAATTCACATGGGAACAAAAGTTTTAGAAATGGAATTTCATTAAGGATTGTAGATTTCGATTAATTTCGGATGTGCATATTTTGAGGAAGTGCAAAATCATCGTTCCGGTTTCGGATAAACCCCCGTAAATTTAGGTATTCAGAAATAATATTGGTCCTAAAACCTACACAAGGTCAGGTGGATTCTAAATATCAAGTTTGGTAGAAATATATTCAGTAGTTTTCAAGTTATAAAAACTCATACAATCAAACCGACTACAGACACAAAAGTTGAGAAATATGCAGGTGGTCATTACTACAACTGAAACGAATAACTGTACGAAAATTCCGCCGAAATAGCCAATGTATAGACAGACGGTCGTTGCGATTATATTTATATAGATGACAGATAAGCATGGGCACGTTTGAAAGTGCAAACCGTCATTTCGAGATTTACTGCTCCTAAACGGTACACCATACCAACAAGCGGTTTGCACCCTCAGACGTCCCTTTTATCGTTCTACATGTTTGGTATTAAAACATTTTCTCGTATCTCACATATTTATGGGTTCGATTGAGTTACAATATTTGAATGGGGTGAAATTTGGGTACATTTTGATAATTTTACATTATTTTTCACATACTTATCTGGAAGCTAGAATCATGAAATTGGGTTCGCATATAGCCATTGGTCGTGTCAATGTGCGTGCCAAATTTGATGACCCACCTTTCCTGTAAGTGTGTCAAACTAAGTAATACACGTGTAAAAAGCACAAAATTTACGAACCATCGAAATATACAGCCAAATCTACCCTATAAGGGAGAAAGAGAGAGACGACAAAATATCACAGGACCAAAGTTGTAGATCACTCGAAATTGAACGGAGATCGTGCCATCCGTTTTGTGATAGTACTTACCGTTTAGCCGCGAAATACCTCGAAACGAAGGTCTGCATCGTCATTAAATTGCCTATATTTCGATATTATTCGGCATTAAAAGTGAAATATTTAAAGATCTTGCAAGTTTTCCGTAGGTTACCGGCTAAAACGTATAAATTTGCTTTATTTCAATTTTTCAGCTCGTGTGGCAGATTGTGAGGCAATCTTGATTTTGGGCGAGGTGTGGGCGTAAAATTTAGGACTTCCAGAGAACTATAGCTAAAGATATGCAGGTGGTCATTATTACCCCTTAAACGGAAAGCTGTACGAAAATTTCGCCAAAATAGTCAATGCGCAAACACACGGTCGTTACGATATGATTTATCTAGATAGATAAGGAATCTGCTCCACGTATAACACCTTTTGGGCTATGTCCGCTAGACTTAGCCTGAAAACCGACCTTTCATGTTATCTCCCTTATTAATCCTCCCGTTGAAAAGTGCACATGAGAAAAAGAAATTAGAATAGGATATCCAAACAGTTTGATCGATTTCCAGTCAGGTTGGTCTTGTACTTTATATATTGTTGGAGAGTAAAAATCACCATTTCGGACTCCTATAAAACCCCAGTCCATTCCGGGAATTTGAAATGGTATAAACCTTAAAACCTACCCTTGGAGGGGTGGATGCTAAATATAAAGTTTGATTCAAATATCTCAGTAGTTTTCAAGTTGTAAGAAATACGCTTTACACGCACCCGCTCTTGCGTTAAGTCCGGTGGGACTTGTACGGAAGAACGGTCCGTTAATGATATCTCCGTTATTAATCCTGGTATCGAAATGATGCACATGAGAAAAAAAGGTTTAGAAATTAATTTCCATTTAGGCAGGTAGATTTCCATTAATTTTGGTTGTGTATATTTTGAGGGAGTGCAAAATTACGGTTTCGGTTTTGTATAAACCCCCAATTAGTTCAGGGATTTAGAAACAATATTTGCCTTAAAACCTACCAAAGGACAGGTGGATTCTACATATGAAGTTTGGGGTAAATATATCCAGTAGTTTTCAAGTTATAGAAAAACTCACTCACTCACTCACTCACTCACTCACTCACTCACTCACTCACTCACTCACTCACTCACTAAACTATATATAAAGTTTGGTTCAAATATCTTCAGTAGTTTTTAAGTTGTAAGAAATACGCTTTACACGCACCCGCTTTCGCGTTAAGTCCGCCGGGATTTGTACCGAAAAAGGGTCCGTTAATGATATCTCCCTTATTAAATCCTGTTATCGAAATGATGCACAAGAGAAAAAAGTTTAGAAATTAATTTCATTAAGGCAGGTAGATTTCCATTAAGTTCGGTTGTGTATACTTTGAGGGAGTGCAAAATCACGGTTTCGGTTTCGTAAAAATCCCCACTCAGTTCAGGGATTTAGAAACGATATTTGCGCTAAAACCTACCCAAGGACAGGTGGATTCTAAATATGAAGATTGGTGGAAATATATCCAGTGGTTTTCAAGTTATACAAGGACAGACAAACAAACAGACAAACAGGCACCAAAGCTAAAAATTATGCAGATGGTCATTATTGCACCTGAAACGGATAACTGTACAGAAATTTCACCAAAATAATCAATGAACACACACGGTCGTTACGATTTTATTTATATAGATACTGAACTTAATTATCGCAGGTTAATTACAAGCTTCCTGTACTTGTTCAGTTACTTTAGGTTTTCAGAATGCTTCCTTGAACATAATAATAATAATAATAATAATAATAATAATAATAATAATAATAATAATAATAATAATAATAATAATAATAATAATAATACTGAATCTTTGTATTTACTGTAATTATAGTAACTTGATCAATAACAGACAGCAACCGGTCTACTATATTTTAGCCCAAACAATATGGCGTTCACGCGTGAACTTTGGCTTCGATTTGGATTGCAGATTGGTGAGGTGCTCTACCGTATCTTGTTCTATGCTCGTTGACATGTTGCTAATATGGCGACGGGCACAAATCTTGGCTTCAGCGAGCAAATGCATTGCGATATGAGTCGCCATCGCTATGTTGTTTTGTGCCTGTTGGCAATCATCTACAGCGAAGCTTCAGACACGTAATTTTCTTTAAAAAGTACCAAATTCCTGGTTGTGAAAGTTTCGTTCCATTTTTATTGTAAAGAAGAAACAACATATGCCTTTTGTGAATTTCAGTTGTTGAAACAGTCTCGTTTTTTCATAATCGCTGTGAATGACAGGTGGAACAGGGAATTTATATACACTGACTGACAGAACAAATGCAACACCAAGAAGGAGTGGTTCGAAAGGGATGAAAGTTGGGGAAAAAACAGAGACGGCACGGACGAATAATTGATGATTATTTCAAGCCGATATGCAGGTTACACAATGCGCACGGCATCGACTCAGTAGGATGTAGGACCACCGCGAGCGGCGATGCACGCAGAAACACGTCGAGGTACAGAGTCAATAAGAGTGCGGATGGTGTCCTGAGGGATGGTTCTCCATTCTCTGGCAACCATTTGCCACAGTTGGTCGTCCGTACGAGGCTGGGGCAGAGTTTGCAAACGGCGTCCAATGAGATCCCACACGTGTTCGATTGGTGAGAGATCCGGAGAGTACGCTGGCCACGGAAGCATCTGTACACCTCGTAGAGCCTGTTGGGAGATGCGAGCAGTGTGTGGGCGGGCATTATCCTGCTGAAACAGAGCTTTGGGCAGCCCCTGAAGGTACGGGAGTGCCACCGGCCGCAGCACATGCTGCACGTAGCGGTGGGCATTTAACGTGCCTTGAATACGCACTAGAGGTGACGTGGAATCATACGCAATAGCGCCCCAAACCATGATGCCGCGTTGTCTAGCGGTAGGGCGCTCCACAGTTACTGCCGGATTTGACCTTTCTCCACGCCGACGCCACACTCGTCTGCGGTGACTATCACTGACAGAACAGAAGCGTGACTCATCGGAGAACACGACGTTCCGCCATTCCCTCATCCAAGTCGCTCTAGCCCGGCACCATGCCAGGCGTGCACGTCTATGCTGTGGAATCAATGGTAGTCTTCTGAGCGGACGCCGGGAGTGCAGGCCTCCTTCAACCAATCGACGGGAAATTGTTCTGGTCGATATTGGAACAGCCAGGGTGTCTTGCACATGCTGAAGAATGGCGGTTGACGTGCCGTGCGGGGCTGCCACCGCTTGGCGGCGGATGCGCCGATCCTCGCGTGCTGACGTCACTCGGGCTGCGCCTGGACCCCTCGCACGTGCCACATGTCCTTGCGCCAACCATCTTCGCCACAGGCGCTGCACCGTGGACACATCGCTATGGGTATCGGCTGCGATTTGACGAAGCGACCAACCTGCCCTTCTCAGCCCTATCACCATACCCCTCGTAAAGTCGTATGTCTGCTGGAAATGCCTCCGTTGACGGCGGCCTGGCATTCTTAGCTATACACGTGTCCTGTGGCACACGACAACACGTTCTACAATGACTGTCGGCTGAGAAATCACGGTACGAAGTGGGCCATTCGCCAACGCCGTGTCCCATTTATCGTTCGCTACGTGCGCAGCACAGCGGCGCATTTCACATCATGAGCATACCTCAGTGACGTCAGTCTACCCTGCAATTGGCATAAAGTTCTGACCACTCCTTCTTGGTGTTGCATTTGCTCTGTCAGTCAGTGTACAAAGATGCTTATCACGTGGTACGTATTCTTCGTCGCAACTATCGGCCGTGACCCAGACATAGTGCGGCTCGAATTTCTTTTAATTCATTGTCTGTAGCGAGCAATGAAACTGCAGATCTAGTTAAAAAATAGCGGATTTTCTAGACATTTAGTAAATTAAGAGGCTTGCAGACTGGACGCTGAAAGGCATAATAGTCTATAATGATGATGTATATGTCATTTTGTACTAAATTTCGAAATTACTTTTGTGTAACTTCCTTATTTAATGTAGTAGGAAGACTGCTAAAGGAGAAAAGCGCCAAGCTACCGTACATTCGAGTAGAGTGACAGTTAAGCTACAGTAAGAGACACTTCCCCAGAATCAGTTTACTGCTCTTAATAACCTCTGGTTGTAAAACTTGAGAACTGTAAATGTGAATTAACTAGCTTGGAAGTTCCTGCTAATGATCTATGAATATTCATTGAGTAATGAGGGACAGAGCTCTAACTCATCCGTTGCTCCTTGGGACGTGTACATTAGGGAGTGCGGGGCCACAGAATTAGCAACCACTGCAGTTGACAAGAATGTTAAAGTAATTCAGATGTTCCTGCTACAGATCTAAATAATTTATACGGATTGAGGTGCCAATAAATAATTATTAACATAAATTCGAGTACACTCAGTTTATCGATGATAGTTCGAGTCTAAATTTTTGTTTCCTAGTTTAATGGACCACACTAAAGTCCTCCGTGTAGGAAGTCTGTGTTCGTCATCGACCTTATCATGAAGTACGTCTTCTACGACCAAAACCTGCAGCGCCATGCAATATGATTACTTCTACTATTTTTTTTTTTTGCTAGGGGCTTTACGTCGCACCGACACAGATAGGTCTTATGGCGACGATGGGATGGGAAAGGCCTAGGAGTTGGAAGGAAGCGGCCGTGGCCTTAATTAAGGTACAGCCCCAGCATTTGCCTGGTGTGAAAATGGGAAACCACGGAAAACCATCTTCAGGGACTTCTACTATTATGAATCCATTTATGTATAATAGTAGCCCTCAGGGACATACTTTATCTCGCTGAAATTACTAGAAGGCATACAATGATCACATATGATTTCCTTTCCCGTAACCGATACATTCTCTTTGGAGCAGTTGGAAATTTAGTGATTTAGAAGTTAACATCTTCTACACTTAATCAAAAACTAGACCCAGGTAGAAAAATTGATGATCACCTAAACACCTCAGGAAATGTTCTACACCGGCGGTACCTGATGCTCTTGGTGGACGTACTCTGAGATAGTGGGTATCATTAAAAAGAGGCATCGGAACAACTATAAAACCGAAAAAATAGACAATCCTGAACACTGCGCTGTAACAAGAACCCTTTGACCTACGATGCACAGGACGAAGTGTGTGGCCTGTTCACTGTGTAAACATACCGTACCTTATACACATGATACTGTATAGGCTTTTGGGCCGTGAAAGCATCAATGGACACATACTGTACCTTGACGACTCATTACGGATTTGATCGTACGCACGTCGTTACACTGCGTCAACAAGGTCTTCCCATGAATAAAATTCCTCACCTGGTTGGTGTCCATCGTAGTGACGTTGTTAGGACTTAAAACCACTGTCATGTGTCACAAAATGGTCAAGATCCTACTCACAGCAGTCACCTGCACTCAACAACCGAAACTATCGACCATTACTTGTGAATCTTAGCTCCCATGGACAGAAACGGGGCTGCGTAATACCTCTCTGACGAAAACTCTGGTGGGGGGGGGGCTTTATCTACTCAGGAAGTACGAAATCATCTTCATAGGGCCCACATACACTCAGTAATTCCTTGGTGAGCACGCCGTGGTGCCGGATGCAAGAGGGTGAGCATTTGGACTTGAAACTGGCATCATGGCGTCAGGTCTTCTTCACTGTTAGGTGAAGAATTTGTTTAACGCTTGTTAGCCGTCCAAGGAGTATGTGGAGAGCGACGCAATGCCAGACACCATTATATGGATCCAGCAGGGAGGTGGATTTTTCATGTTTAGGAGCGGTATTGTGTATGGACGTCGGAAGGCGCTCGTCGTTGTTGAAGGCATTATAACAAGAATACAATACCGCGACTGAATCCTCCAGCCCATTGTTTGGCCATACGAACTACATATTGGAGACAGTTTCGTTCTACAGTTTCGTATTTCAATTTGATTTTCCATTAATCGACGTTGATGGATTGTCTACGGGCGCTCAGGAACGGTGTGATGGCGACCGAACTCTCGTTACCGATAAGCGACATGTAGGAAGGAACACTTGCAGGTTTGCCCTGTAGTAGTAGTAGTAGTAGTAGTAGTTTTTTTTGTTATGGCAGGGGAAAATCTTTTAAAGACACCACTCTGTGTGGGAGTTGGATTTCCACCAACTAAAAACCCCTGCCCTCTTCACTCAGACCATTCTGGAACTGCTTGTCGGCATGACATCAGAATGGAGTGATGTATGTTATTAAGTTCTTCCTTTCTCTTCTTTCTCCTTCATCCCCATAATGCTTGTCGCCATTGCCTTTACTGTGTTCCAGGCAAACGGGCTCTCTAACATAATCTGAACCAGATTCCCTGGCGTGAGTTGTCGGCCAAGTTGTTGGCAGGCTTTTCTTCGTTCTTCTTCCCATCGAACACAGTAGAAAAAGGTGTGTTCTACTGTATCCCTTTCAGAACAGTACCAACAACCATCTCCCTGCGTCTTTCCCATCTTCATGGCGTATACGCCGAATCTTCCATGTCCTGTCAGGATCTGCGACAGATAGTAATCTACCTGCCGATGTCTACATTTAAGCCAGTCTCCTATGTTGGGTATTAGCTTTTTTGTCCATTGGCCAACATCGGTTGTGCCATCCCATCGGTCTTGCCACTCTAGTAAGAGTTGGTTCCTCGAGGCTTTCTTTTCCTCAGCAGATATAGTTGCACCCCTTTCATGCCAAAGTTTTCTCTCTGCAACGAGGAGGTCAATGGGAATACTGGCAGCTACAACTTGTAAAGCTGCTGTCGAAACAGTTCGATATGCACAGGTAACTCTGAGCAGCATTTTCCTCTGTACTCTTTCCATAGCTCTTCGGTGAATCTTCCTCCTGAGTGCATTGTGCCAGATAGGTGCAGCATAAAGTAAAATGGAATATACTGCAGAGCACATAATCTGTCTCTTAACTGTTCTTGGTCCCCCGATGTTAGGCATAAGTCTGGCTAATGCCGATGCCTTCTTCTCTGCCTTTTGGGTTACTGCCTTCACATGTGCACCAAATGTGCAATTCCTGTCAATAAGAACCCCAAGGTATCGTACAGACTTTCCTGGGATAATCACTGTATCATTTAATAAGAAACGGACATTTTTCCAATTCCTGGAACCTTTCAAAATTACAGCCTCAGTCTTATGTGGAGCCAATCTCAACTTATTATTTACCATCCAAAGGTTAACTCGTCTCAGTGATTCATTTACTCGGAAGGTCAGTTCTTCTACATTCTCTGCTATTACCACTATTGCAAGGTCATCTGCATAACCAATAGATGTTGTCCCTTTTGTCAGCTGCAGGCGTAAGACACCATCATATAGAATGTTCCACAAGGTGGGTCCTAGGACAGATCCCTGTGGAACGCCAGCACTCATTTCAAGATCTTCTAAATCATGAAATCGTATTCTTCGTCCTTTGAAGTACTTAACGATTATTTGTTGTAGATACTGAGAAATGTTCATCCTACGAAGTTCTCTCAAAATAATGCTCCAAGAAGCAGTGTTAAAAGCATTTTTGACATCTAGCGTTATCAAGGCAGCCCATTTCTCACTGCTTTCTGCCTGTATTTGAATCACTCTCTCAATAGCTTGGGTTGTGGTTCTACCCTTTCTAAATCCAAACTGGTTCGAAGAAAGTCCTCCCTGTTGTTCAAGTTCTTTCTCCAGTCTAGTTTTAATCAATCCTTCGTAAAGTTTGCTCAAGGTGTTTAATAAGCACAGTGGCCTGTATGCTGATGGATCTAATGATAGTTTCCCTGCCTTCAATAACAGCACTAGCTTGGCTACTTTCCACTCATCGGGGAATTCACGCTTTTTTAATAAATCATTGAAGACTGATAAGATCCAACCAGGTGCCACCTCAACTGCATACTTGATGGCTTCTGGTGGGATTCCATCCACACCTGGTGCCTTACCAGTCTTCATATTGCGTGCTACCTCTTGTAACTCAACCACAGTGAACGGTTCTGCAACACAAAAATCTGATTCCGTTTCAAGTCTGTCATTAGTACAAGGGAACAACTCCATTGCTATGGCTTTCCTTCTATCAGCTGGGAGCTGAACTGGTACCCTGTTGATTATTCGACCGGTCACTATCTTATATCCCGCTCCCCAGATATCACTGTCTAGATCTTCGCATAGCTTTTGCCAGAGATTTCTCTTAGAATCCTTTATTAGCTTCATTAGTTGCCTCTTTGATGCCTTATAGTCAGTTTCTAATGGTATTAAGTTGACCTGGCTGATTTTTTTCCTAGATCTTGTAAGAATTCGTCTCTTGCGATTGCAGTCTTTCCTTTGCATGTCTATTTCATTGTTCCACCAGTAAGGGACTCGTGTTTTATATTTTGTTGATCCCCTCAATCGGCTGGTCCTACAAGCATCTTTAAGAGCAGTAGTTACATCTTTTAGAGTATGTTGCACTGTATCTACAGTTTGTGACATCCACTCGATTGCAATTTTAAAGGTTTCCCAATTATAGTTCCACACCGTTTTCGTAATATCATTAAGCTTCTTCGATCCCTTAACTTGAAAGTAAATAAAACGATGGTCGCTGAGAGATTCATCTTCCATAACTTCCCAGTCAACAATGAATGATGCTATACCCTGCGTTGAGCAGGTGACGTCTATGAAAAACTCTGAGTTCCCTCTGGAAAAAGTTGGTAAGATTCCAGTGTTATGAACCACCAAGTCTAGGGTCGCTATCCATTCTGCCCAATATTCTCCCCTACGATCTGAAGTTGGTGCCCCCCACAGAGGCGACTTGACATTTAGGTCTCCGAGAATGATAGATTCAATACCTGACGCCATGCAGTCCTGAACTATTGCATCTACTTCAGCTTTGAAAATATCAAAAGGGATGTTAGGAGAGATATAGCAACAATAAATCTGATATTGCTGAAGTTGAATACACAAATATCCTTCTTCTGCCCTTATGCTTAGCACCTCCAACTTATCATTTAAAAAATATGCAGCTACATCACATCTTTTGTCCGTGAACCAACCACCTTCGGCTACTCGCCTTCTGTTTGGCTCGCTAACAAGCACTAAGTCTACTTTCTTTTCCAAGGCTGTCGCATACATGATGTCATGACTGTCGGATTTCCTCATGAGATTCGCCTGCAGTATGTCCATTATTGGTCGTTTAAATTCAACTTCCTTGCCTCTAATATTAGCTTCCTGTAAGTAGGGCATTTCATTTGATCTGAGCGGTGGCCCTCCACTTGGCACATGGTGCAAAACGAAATGTTCCCACAATCCTTCGCCAAATGGCCTTCTTGTCCACAATTTAGACAGCTCCGTGACCGGTCATCCTTAACGTCGCAGTGTGGCGCTTTATGTCCAAATCCAAGACATTTAAAACACCTTGCAACTGTAACTTTTTCCTTCACCATACAGGTTGCCCATCCCACATTTATTTTCTTTTTCTTTAACAGTATTTTCGATGGTTCCGTTGGCAATATTACGGTAGCATTCAGATTTCCGAACCTCCCCGGTCTTACGGACGTAATATTGATCTGAGATTCTTCGACAGCAGCTTCTAAGGAGAGTGCTGCTCTGAGATAGTTTTCATTTAAATCCGGATCCATACCGTACACTAGAATTGTTGTCTCCTTCCTTTTTGTTGAAACCTCTATTTCCTTGACGTTTTTAGTTATCTCACGTTGTAATACGTCAGCCTTTCCTTTGGCTTCTACAGTAAGTATAAGGTCATCCTTTGCTGTTTTCCTTATTCGTTTTATTTTAACACCAATTTTTTCGATGTTTACTCCTTCCTTTACTGTTTTAAGCAATTCGGCGTACGTTTTTCCCGCAGCTTTGCACGTAACTGTTTCCTGAGTATTGTCATTTAAGGATTTCTTTTTCGATGTTAATCCCACAGAAACAGCCTGTTTTACCTGCGTTTTACCCGATTCCAAGCACCCTATTTCAATATCACTCTTACGAAACATCCATTCCAAGATTTTCCTTATATAATTCCGATCAAGAGTATCCGGGATAGTTATCAGCACCTTCTTTCTTGCATGAGTCTCAATTATCTCTCTCCAGTGGGTGAGACATGAATACAGGCTCTGCAGGTCATTTACTCCATCTTGATTAAATGAATATGGTATTACATATACATATCGCAGCTTCTCCCGCTCTCCTCCTCGACTCGTGTAGGTTTGCGTAACAGTGCGCAGGAATTCCGTCTTACCTTCCTCCAGATTAGAGTTCAGCAAGTCAGAGATTTCTGTATGCATATTCTTCATGCTTCTCATAATTCCATCCTCCTCTGTAAGATGTTTGGGATTTACAACCATTGATATATCCCAATCAGTCAATTTCCCTATATTTCCGGAGATGACGTGCGTGTTACTGTAAACACAGTCAGGCCATTCCTTATCCAATAGCTTCGCAAACTCGTCAAAGCACGTAGCTTCCAAAAGGGTCTGCTCTATATCTAGCACTCTGTCACTGAATTGCGCCTGTGTCCCAACATCACGGGTTATTTTCTTACTGGAGGTAGTGCCCTGTTCCAAATCACTCCTAGCCTTTGGATCTTCATTCACATCAAATTGTTCCCATTCCCACGAACGACTACGGATTATTTCTGCCATTGGTCCCATTTCTTTAATACCTTTCTTTATCTCCGCTTTCGTATTGGGAGTCATCTTAACTAATGCTAATAAGTCTTCACTATGCTTGACTAACTTATCAATTTCTAGTCGCATCTCTTCTAATCCTACTCTTTGGTTTATAGTCTTCGTACTCTGTAGTTCCATGGTTACGTCCAGCTCCTCATCCGACATAGTATCTCTTTGGTTTTCTACGTCTATTTCAACCTCTTTGGATTTGACATGTCTATTCTCAGTACCTCTACTCTCTTTTCTCTTTGAAAACATAACCTTAAATCATTTAAAGCAATATAAATGGTCTATTTACCTTGTCAGAAAAGGGATGCCTCTTTAGCTCATCAAAGAGAGATAATACCACGTTCTGAAGGGCAGCACTTCCACTTATAATCGCAATATATTTTAACCATACACAGCCTTTAAAACACCACTTAATTAAGCAAATACGCGGAGCGCTGAACAACACCAGCCATTCAATAGCAGCACGCGAGTAGTAGTCAGTAGTAGTAGTAGTAGTAGTAGTAGTAGTAGTAGTAGTAGTATTTTTTTGTTATGGCAGGGGAAAATCTTTTAAAGACACCACTCTGTGTGGGAGTTGGATTTCCACCAACTAAAAACCAAAAAAAAAAGTAGTAGTAGTAGTAGTAGTAGTAGTAAAGACATTCGGTAGAGAAATGTAGAAAACTTGAACATGACAAAACGTAGTCAGATGGCATGGATACTGTTACACCGACTGAATAACGATCCTGCTCAGAAAGTAACAAAGTATCTCAGGCAAACCTATCTTCTAATCAGATTGTTCATCATCTTCTGCTAAATGTAAAAACGGACAAATGCGGTGCAGGATATAAAATACAGGGATAAATTGAGCTAAAAACGAATTAGCTCTCCTGCGAATTTACTGAGAAAGAATTGCGAGAAGCCACACGAAAATGCAAGAACAATAATAATGATGTTATTGGCTTTACGACCCACTAACTACTTTAACGGTTTTCGGAGACGCCGAGGTGCCGAAATTTAGTCCCGCAGGAGTTCTTTTACGTGCCAGTAAACCTACCGACACGGGGCTGACGTATTTGAGCATCTTTGGATGATATACAGGTGGAGCAAAAAACAAACAAAAAATGTGGAAAAGTAACCATGAAGTGGTTCTTTGAAGTCCTTAATATGTTTTTTTTGCGACAGACGCAGATCCCAAGGTACGAAAAAAAAAAAAAAAAAAAAGTAGTTGCCATCCTGAAACTTGGAAAAGAGCCATTCAACCCCAAAAGTTATCGACCTATTTTCACCTTTGTAAGAAATTCTAAATGCTTCTTTTGAACCATTTGGCCCCTATGATTGATAGTTTATTAATATCTGAACAGGGCCGATGACCTGCGATGTTAGGCCCCTTAAAACAAGTATCATCAGCATCAATATCTGAACAGGAAGACTTCAGACGCCAAAGGAATTGCGCAGCACAAGTAGCCCATTTAACTCAATACCTAGAGGAAGTATTTGAAAAAGGTGATGACACTGGAATTGCTTTTATTGATTTATCTCCAGCCTGTGATACTGTTCAACATCGCGCCATGTTTCAGAAGATCTACAACATAACACACGGTTATGGCAATGCTTGCGCGCACTGTTTCCGTCCTGTTAATACATTCCTTAGAGAAGGTTCAATCGGTTAGAATGATCTGCGAGGTATGTGGAATGGATCCGATTAAACATACCTGGGACCAAGAGAAACAGGCGAGGCGAAGACACAGGAGCCCACCTCTCACCCTGGAAAACCTTGGGAGGGCTGCTTGGATGGTTGATGATTTAAGAGGAAGTACTACTGAGCAACCATCCTCTACTAACGCAAAGCAGAGGCACGAAATAGAAATGGTTTGAAATTTTGAGAAATGAAGTTATAGGGAGAAGAAAGGGAGAGGCCACGAATGGTATGAAAATGAAGGACTCCCTAGGCCTGGAAAACCTCATACCGTCTGAAAAGAACAAGAGTTGACCAAGGGAGGTCGTAGAGGACAGATGAAGTTGAGGAGCCTGACACAAGGAAGTGGAAGACTCAGCTAGGATAAGCGTGGTTGCCAACCCTCGTTCCTACGTTGGGAGCCCATGAAACCCTGAGTCGCCTCTTACGACAGGCAGGAACGGAAAATGGTAGAGCAGAACAGTCTCATCCGCCAGTTGTGCAGCATGTCATGAAGGATTACACACAGGGTGGAATACCATTTCCATATTTGATAGATGGATGCAATGTACCAAAAATTAAGTCATGATTTTCGTAGTTTTGTTTGTATTCTTTACACGAAGTGTATACTTGTTTATGTTTCACTCATACTTTCTGTTGGGTCGTAGACAACCAGCACCTCAGCAATCCAAGGGGTGAAAAACTTTTCTTTGAGGAGTGTATTATAAAACCTCTGTAATTGAATCTGTTAAGTTATAGAACGGCGCACGTATACGGTATAACGTTTTCTTTTGCCGCTATTTTCCCACACTATGGTCGCTTCGTGGTTGCGAACTGTGTCAAACATATGGACATTGTCCTGCTTAACGGCTGGATGTCCATTCTTACACCAACCCTAGGTGGAGGGATGTATTCAAGGTTTTGTGGTGTTGTAGGGTGTATGTTCCATTTACATGCAGAGATGTGTATTGAGACAAACACAAACACTCATTCCCCGAGCCAGGGCAATTAACAAAACGTGGCTAAATACAAGATGGTGGCAATTATTGTTTTAAGAGTGGATTCGGACATCTGTATAGATTTACAATACCGAATTATATTGAAACAGAACTGCGTGACCAAATTCTGGTGCCTCGGCACCTATGAAAACTTTGATAGTAGTTAATAGAACATACAACTCTTATTATTATTATTATTATTATTATTATTATTATTATTATTATTATTATTATTATTATTATTATTATTATTAAGCAGAATGGTCAATTTTATGTTTATGTAGGCCTAAGTAGATGAAAATTACACAATTGCCTCTATTTTGTATAATAATAATAATAATAATAATAATAATAATAATAATAATAGTTTCGTGTGACTATCATAGTTGGATGCTGCCCTTGTAAGGCAGACCCTCCGGTGAGGATGGGTGGCATCTGGCGTGTATAAGAAACTATGTGTTATTGTCGTCCGACTTAATGCTTTGAGTTTTAACTGCTGGTGGTCAAAGCAGACGCTGAAGTTGATAAAAGTGTTCCCTATACTCGACCCCACTACCGTGATTAGATTTTGGCTGCGATTTATCTCTAATCCAACTGAATGTAACAAGGATGATAATCTTGATTTGTCTCTTGAAGAAAGAGACTGGGAATCTCCATTTAGTCTCTTCGCGCACGTTTCATATTCGGCTACAACAATAGGTCACCCTCAGTTCCAGTTGGCAGATATATGAGGTTGAAAGACAAATTATTGCGCATTTGAAAATGACGTATTCTGTAAAAACAACGTTGTTGCGTGCTCAGTTACGATAACGGAAACTTCCCTACGACTTTGTGCAACCCACGCAGGCTGCCCTGAAACTCACATTCGTTCATCTGTCATAAAATTAAGAATCTCTGCAGTGATATTTTCAGCATTATTTTCGTAGGAGCACTGTGCCATGACGAAGCAATGTGAGATGATGCATACGTATAACCGATGCTGCCCTCACAGAGCATCCTGACAGTGTGTATTATGAGGTAACTTTCCGTACATCGCATTTTATACAGGGTTAAATGTTTCGTTTCTTACGTTTCGTGCGTTGGGAAAGAATTGAAAAAATATTACGATTACCTCCCTTGGAATCCCCTTCATATTGAGAGTGTGGAGTTACATTAGAACGTATGCATCCAGTCTTCACACACGAATTCAAGCAGGTTTCTATATGAAAAGAATGGAATTGTGGAACGATTTCCAAAGCACTTGAGGATACCGAATCTATTGCTATAGAAGTTTAACGGAGCATGTTTTCACATTCGCTGGGTAATTACCTACCGTATATTATTAGAGGTGGTGACGACATCTCAAGGGCAGTAGGTTTAATATCCGGTATTCACTGGAAGGATACCCCAGACTTCAAAGTGTGGACTGTAAACCGATCTGAGGTAGTGAAATTAGTAAAAGGCTAGAAAATCGACTATGCAAAACTATTATGCTATTCAAGTTTTCTTTCATTCTTACACTGGTGGCACCGGGTGAGCTGGCCATGCGGTTAGGGGCGCGTAGCTGTGTGCTTGCATCCGGGTAATAGTGGGTTCGAACCTCACTGTCGGCAGCCCTGAAGGTTGTTTTCCGTGGTTTCCCATTTTCACACGAGGCAAATGCTGGGGCTGTACCTTAAGGCCACGGCCGCTTCTTTCTCAGTCCTAGCCCTTTCCTATCCCATCGTCGCCATAAGACCTAATCTGTGTCGGTGCGACGTAAAGCAACTTGTAAGAAAAGAAAAAAGAACCAAGCCAGAAAAATGAATCGACCGGTAGTCGAACTCGGGACCCTCTGAACCGTAGGCCTCAACGCTGACCATTCAGCGAAAGATTCTGACAGCTAAAATCATTAATAAACTAAAAAAGGAAGAAAAGAAGAAAATATCCAGAGAAAGAAAGATCTCATTTTACGAAAATTTTAATCTGAAATCTTAACGTATAGGATGTACAATATTACACGGGATTGTGTTTTTGAAACATCTCTTGAATATCACGAGTGCGTTGGAGATAAGGTGTGAATAAGTCACGTATTATCACGTATTATGTCCACTATTGTAGTGTCTATCGGCTTTAAAAATAAACCCATAGAAATAAGGAAAAGTTGTCACACGGAAGAATATCAGGCCCTCCCAAATATGCCAGATGAATGGAGGAGTGTATTTAATCCCGTATGTAAAATGTAGGGAAAGTATAAACTCACGCAATTTTACCATGTATCTATCAAACGACTTCTAGTGCCGGGAGTGTCCAAGGATATGTTCGGCTCGCCTGGTGCAGCCCTTAAACCCAATGAGGGTGGGCAGCATCTGCCGTGTGTGAGAACTGTGTACTTTTGTAGTGGAGGATAGTGTTGTGTGTGAGTTGCAGGAATGTTGTGGACAGTAATAACTCCCAGTCCTCCAGTCTGAGGAATAACCATTTAAGCTTAAAATCTCCGAGCCGTCCGGGATTGGCACACGGGGACCCAGGCCCCGATTTACAAATGGGCGGACTGGGCATTTGCCCAGGGCGCCAGTTTTTGAGAGGCGGCGGTTGGCGGATCGAGTAATTGTGGCCTGCGTGAATTACGTCTTAAATTCATTACACTCAAATTAATTTTACATACCACAAATTATTCCAATTATTTTATTAGCCTATATAAAACACTTTGAACTATTCTAATTTTAAAACCGGCCGATGACCTTCGATGTTAGGCCCCTTTAAACAACAAGCATCATCATCATCATAACTTTAAAACCTGAATTTAATTTATATATTTAAATTTTATAAAGGAAATGTGTCTTCTTTCTAAATTTTTTTACTTACATACAAACCAACGGCTTTTTAAAGAAAAATAAAAACAGCCTGATTCTTATTTGGCTTGATAAGTTTAATTATGAGAATTAACTGTATTTGCATAATGTGCTGTTTTGAAACTCATAATCTTGAAAACTGTAATATTTAATTTGTAAACAATTATTTTTTAGAGGAACAGGAAAACGAGCAGGGGGTGGGTGGGGGGGGGGGACGGCTAAATATTGTTTGCCCAGGGCGCTAACTACTTGAAATCGGGGCCTGCGGGGACCTCTGAACCAAAGGCGACTACACTGACCTTTCAGCCAAAAAGGAACTCACATAATTACCTCAGAAGAATCAGGTCGATGAGTTATACAGTGAAGATAACTGATATATTCCTAGGCAAAATGAGAAAGAAAGTAAGAAGGGAAATAGAGCTACGTTTTGAATATCTTGGATTTATGGCTGGACAAGGAATGAAAGATGTCATGGTTGCTCCACATCTGCTGGTGGAGCGTTACTGTGAATAACGTATGTGTTCATTGATCTGGATAGAGCATCTGGTAGCACCCAGAGATGAAGGACTGCAGAGAAATGCAGTGTAAACTTATATGACGCAAAATGTGATTCACTGAAAATCTCTAATTCCCAAAGTAAAAGCGTGACCTTAAAGAATACACACATCATAATACTCCATAGCTAGTCACTAAATGCATGTTTACTTTGCCGGAGAATTGATGTATTCCCTGCTTTTAGAATGAGTTTAAATAATACCACGCGCTGTAAATAGCTATCACTGCTGTTTATCACTTTCCGATCAGTGCTCATCTGCAAGTTCAATGGCGAAATATGTATTGAATAACTATGCATTAAACAGTAAGACAAGAAAATATATATTAAGAAAGCACGGGATGAGGTATTTGAAGCATGATCTTGATTTTTCCCATATTTTTTTCATATTTTGTGTAAGGTAGTGGTCATAATCAGCAGTGTGTACTTATTTCCAGGATTTACGGAATAATTCTTAAAGGGATTAATCATGAACAATGACATACCAGGTGGTTGACCAGTCCCTAGTGATTTAGTTTTATGCATCCCGCCGTTTCACTACGGTTCTGAAATAAATAGATCCATCTCCCTAAACCGGGGTAACAGAATGAGTTGTCTGTTTACGGGCTAGATGCTTCTATTAATTAAAGGTACCTCGAATGAACCCGTAAAACGAATACACGTACAAAGACCACGTATCTTACAACAGGAGGTGCACACACAGACCAGGAGCACGTATTGTGTAGGCTAGAAAATCCGCACTGCATGTCAAGCCTCGCGATAGCTCAGCTGGCAGGTGGGCGCTGGGAGTTGTGATAGTGGACGGTGCTCGAAGGTTCGACTCCCACATCAAATTTTCTTAGTTTCATCTATTTTGCCGCAAATTTCCTGGGATGTGGCAAGGTTGCATACTTGATAGCTTCCACAGACTGATTTGTCTACTTGGCCCTTTCATAGGCCGAACGTATCATGGCATAGGGTACTGAGCTGGGTTGGACGAGGATGAGGAGGTGATGGTGTATGGCTAGAACACAGGCAACCAATTAGTTACGACGTACATCTTTCAAGCTTCGTAGACCTCAGGTATGACAAAGTGTGCCTCACTGGAACGGTAATAACATGAGATGGCAGGTAGGTGTGTAGCTGCGCGTACTCCCCTACTTCGAGGCAAGTCACAGCATGACACAAAGCTTATTTATTGTCCCGCAATGTAGTCCAGCGACGCGTACATGAATATGTTACTCATATATGGAGAAACCAGACAGAATGCATACCAGGCACAACGCCTGTATCAAGAACGCTATCTGGAGAGACGGCAACCGATCGGCATGACATTTCGGAGTTTGGAAAGACGTCTGCGAGCTACTGAGACCCTGGGAACACTGCCTTCGTAATATACAGGCCGTACTGTAGAAAGCGCGCCAAGCCAATCAGCTGATCAATTGAGGCGAGCTAAGCAAATGTCACAAATTGTACTTGTGAATGTAATCCATAACGATTGGTGGCATTCTTAGGATAATCGTGACCGTTGAGTATATTGCATGTTTTTTCTTTAAATGTATCACATCAGGATTTACGTAAACAGCTGTTATTAAGATAATGTGACCTCATAGTATGGGGTAGGCATGGTACTTTCACGTGATGCGTTACGTAAATTCAGGGGACGTAATATTTCTCGTGTAATTTATTCATTTAATTGTTATCGTATAACACGTTTTTGTGGAAATAAAATGTGCTACAAATTTAAATGCAATGTGTGAAAGTTCGCATTTGCCACAATGCTAAGAACTTGTGCGTACCACGGTGAAAAGACAACTATACAAGTAAATACACATCAATATTTTCATTTTCTTCGTATGGGGGCATGTTATCTTTATGAAAAACAAAAATATCAACCAAAAAAACTGTTACGAAGAATAAAGGTGTATGTTTCACTCATTTTTCAGAGTTGATGATGAGTTCTGCTTTTGACTTTCTTGTTATACAGATTTACAGCAGAGCGTTTTATTGTTGATACAGAACAAGTATAAAAGTGGACAGTAACCAATGGAACCTACATATGGTTATTTCTTGGGTTCGTAATGTTGAGTACGCGCTGCCTTTTCTCCCCCAAATTAATGAGAGTAAAAACCATTCCTCGGCATTTTCCATGCATGTGGGAAGTAACTAATAGATTTGGCTGATCAGTGCATTAATATTTGGGAAGACATGGGCTATTTCTGAACCAAAAATGATACAAATGTTTGTATAGAAGAAAGGGTCTTAAGAAAGTCTTCAAAGGATAGTGCCAGAAGTGTCAACAACAACAACAACAACAACAAGAACTAAGAAAGCTACTGTATTTATGGCCATCTAGAGGTATGGAAATAAACTTCATTATTGCACGTTTGTTGTCTCCATATTTGTATTAATGCATAATAATTATTTGTTGGTACATTGCCGAGTAAAGCACTGAAGCTTTGACCGCGTAGATCGCACTTCAAATCTACTTCTCCTAAAATTACATAGACCTGACTTACGAGTTGTGATGCGATTACAGGTTTTGTGATCTCACCTGTAATATTAATACAACATTTGTAAATATTTCATAATTACAAAAGGTACAGACGCATCATGTCCTTGCATTACGCGGGTCGGACGGAGGAAACAGTTCGCCTCTTTGTGTGACGTCATCGGAGGTACAGTACGGCCTGTACATAACGAAGGCATTGCTGGGAAGGACACGGTATTACGTCTGCCTACAATGAAGAGGTTGTGTTGGACGCTATCCGGCATAATCCACACACCAGCACATGGGCCATTGCACAGCAGTCGAATATCAGCCGCGCCTCTGTAATGCGAATATTGCATACCCAGTGATTTCACCCGTACCATCTGCACTTACACCATGAGCTCCATGGTCATGATTTCGAAGCACGGGTTGCGTTCTGTCAGTGGACTCTGCAGCAGTGTGGTCACTGATCCTGCCTTTTAGCGACCATCTTATTTACGGATGAAGCGCGGTTCCACAACAGTGGAACCGATAATAGACATATATGCATTACTGGAGTGTTGATAATCCCCATTGGGTACGACAGGCAGCTTTTCAGGTACTCGTATGGTGTAGCATCGTGGGTGGTCACCTCATTGGTCCCAATTGCTTTGAGGGACCACTGACCGGAAAACGCTATCTCCAGTTTCTCCAAGATGATCTACTACCGTTATTGGAACATGTGTCACTCCTTGTCCTCTGCAGATTGCGGTTTGAATATCCACCCCACGCGGCGTTGGTCATCCGAAGCCATCTCTTTGCGACGCATCCTGATAAATCGATAAGAAGTATAGGACCTGTCCTCTGACCCGTCTGATCGTCCGATCTTTCACCCCTGGATTTTTTCTGTGGGAACATGTAAAACACTGGTGTATGCACAGGAGCCGAGCAATCGTAACTACCTTAGACAGCTCATCACCGATCCGTTATGCCGCAGATGTCGCAATGTGGCGGACATTCCTTACAACATCGAGCGCAGCTCTGCATTGAACACGGAGGTCGTCAGTTCGAGCAGGCGCTACGTTAAAAGACGTAGGTAACTGAAATCTGTCACATGTTTCCTAGCCTCTTCCTACCCAGCTCCATACCACACGCCACCATACCAATGGCCTTTTTCAGGGTTATATAAACAAATCAGTCTGTGGAAACTATTAAGTAAGCAACCTTGCCACATCTCAGTCAACTGGCCGGAAAAAAAAAATAACGAAATAAGCAACCATCCACTTACGTGACATTCGAACCTTCGAGCACCATCCACTATCACAAATTCCAGTGCGCCCCTGCCAAGTGAGCTATTGCGATGCATAACATGCAGCGCGCAGTTTTCAGCTTATAAAATACCTGTTCCTGGTCTGTGTGTACACCTCATGTTGTAAGGTAGTGCTAGTTCATTGTGTTCATTCGGGGTGGCGTTCACGATTTCTGCTGGTTTATTGCCCGTAACCATACATCTCGTTATATACTATGGTTTAGGGAGAAGGAGCGATGTATTTCAGAATTGTAGTTGGACGCGACGGGTTGCATAAAACTTACTTGCAAGGAGAATGATAACCACCCGGTATATAGAGACAAACTTACGGTATAGACATAATTAGAATGTCCGACTCGTTGGCTGAATGGTCAGCGTACTGGCCTTCGGTTTAGAGGGTCCCGGGTTCGATTCCCGGCTGGGTCGAGGATTTTAATCGCTTCTGATTAATGCTTCTGGCTCGGGGACTGGATGTATTTGTCCGTTCCAACACCCTCCTCATCATATTCAGACAGCATACCACACTACCAATCGCCACAGAAGCATGCAATAGTGATTACGTCCCTCCATATAGGGTTTGCGTCAGGAAGAGCATCCGACCGTAAAACAGGGCCAAATCCACATGTGCGACGCAGTTCGCACCCGCGACCCCACAGGTGTGGGAAAAAGCGGTAAGAAAATAATATATAATTAGAACATGGAAAATAGCATTAGAAAGTAGAGACATACAAATGAATAGGTCAAATATATCGTGTATGTTGTGTGGAAAACCAGGTTAAATATGTCTTCAGAAACATGTCCAATCGAATGAATGAATTATTCAGTCTGCTGTACGTAGTGACTAGGTAAATGAAACAGAGATAATTGGAAGAATTCAGCCTCGCTACTTTAAACTGAAAGCATCCTTTGAGGTTACAATGCTACCAGAACATAGCAGCAAACCGTAAAATTTCTTCTTCATGAAATTGTTGTTTGTCTCACTTCAATGTATTATCTGGGGGCAGCACCTAAGATTAGAGCCTCTATGGAAGGCTGACACAGAAATGAAAATACTGCGATGGGCACTAGGAGTAAGAATAAGGGTCAGACTCAAACATGAAAAAATATGATACAAGGTAAGACCCACTCTCGAAAAGAAAGTGTCCCGAATCCATGACTAAGATGATTTGACCACATAATAAGGAAAGTGATGACCATGTTCTGTAATAAATCTTTGGAAATGATTGCCTCCTGGAAGACAAGAAGTTTGGGACGGGCCCTGTCACTTAAAAACAACAGTTCCCAAACTTTTCCACCTAGTACCCCACTTTGTAAGTTCCGAAAGACCCTTAACCCGCTTCCCGTTATGCCGTTATTGCAGATGTGTTACTCTCAGAAACGCTTATATTTGAGATCGAATAAATTAGAAGATTAGAACAGAACATAATAGTACGGTGAACTGGGATGTGTGACTGAAACAAGAAACAAACCCTACAATATGCACCCAATATGCACTGGACGTCCAACGAAAACGTGGACAGAGAGGATAACAGTCCATATGGTCGGATTCTTCGCTGGACGATGATGAATTCAAATACACAAGAACAACTTTTCTGCTCTTGTCAAATTGTTTTTGTTTTATTCTCATAGAAATACAGAAAATCCGCGGAATGTTCAACAATTGTAATTGCCGTATGTGTATTATCTTCTCTATTTATAATTTTATCTATAAGTTGTCTGAACCTCCTTGTAAATCTCTCACGCTCCCCAGTTTGGGAACTGCTGAGTTAAACCTTACAGAGCTCGCGCCGTGTTAAGCAATACCTGTCTGTTTTGACCAGGAACAGAATTAAGGGCAAATAATCCACAACTTCAAGCAGCTTTGCTCGTATTATTAAAATATTTACGTAAATCGCTTCCTTTGAAATTGCTTTCTAATAAAAATTCCAAGTCATGCACATTTCATGAGTAGAGGGATTCTAAGGTTTCGCTTACGTAATTAGACTCCCTCCTTGCTCACAAACGGCTGATTCTTGAACGAGTAATAATTTGTAGAGTTATTACTATGTGGGTAGAAGCAATAATAATATTGTTCGAATTACAAACTGTCTTAGCCTACAGACTTTAAGATGAGAACTTGCTCTATTTAATAATGTGAACAACGCGATATCTTGAAAGACTAATCCGAGGCCCAATGTAAAAGGTGCACGTGCCACAAAACTATAGTGTTACAGGAAAGAGGCATTTCTGACTCCATTGTGTAAAAATAGGGCATGAAGTTTAAGTGATTGAAACTTAGCCTTCAAAGGGACTATGTTACATGCGATCAACAAAATATTCACTAAAATATAACATACTACACATTTATTATCAGTTTTTAGTGAAAATGAGTCGTTGGCATGTGTCAATGAGGCATACAGTAATACTTTGTTCATGAAACGAAAACTCGAGCGAGTGGCTGCACGATTAGCTGTTAGCTTGCATTCGGGAGATAGTGGGCTCGCACCTCACTGTCGGCAGCCCTGAAGATGGTTTTCCGTGGTTTCTCATTTTGATGCCAGGCAAACACTGGGACTGTACCTTAGTTAAGGCCACGGCTATTTGCTTCCCATTCCTGCCCCTTTCCTATCCCATCGTCACCATAAGACCTCTCTGTGTCAGTGTGACTTAACACAAATTGGGAAAAGAAAAATAGGAAAGGCACGGTGTCGGGAATAAAATATAATTTTAAATTTGAGTCTGGGTGTTGTAGTAAGAATTACTTTAAGTTTTGCCCATATCATTGCAAAACCCAATGATCACTGAATGGTCCACCAGAACCCTACAGAATATTCTGTTCCTCATCTATGTTTTCCACGGCAAACCTTCTCGTACTGTTATCACGTCCTAGTGACTGATGAAGGAAACACAAGTAAGTGGTAAAAACTGCAGTAGACTGAATATATCTAAAATTTGCAGCCTTTATTTCAATTATATTGGCCAATGAGAAACACTGACTCCTAGGAGGAAGCAACACACGTGGCATGAGCCTCCTTTCCACCAAAGATGTACGAAGATCATAAACAAGACATTTTGTTTAGTTTTCTTAAGGGAATGGGTACGAGATACGTGGTTGCAGTTCTTAACTATAACAGGCAATAATATGGCCTGCGTAACGATACAAGTATCTTCAAATTACCTGCCATATGCCTCTTTTCCCCTGGACCTCTCAAATATTAACTGATGTGTTTGAAATAATTTCTTCCATTCCAGTTCCCTCACAAACAAGAATGTTCATCTTTTGTCTTTCCAGTAGTGGCATAAGTCTTGGCAATATTTTTATCCACACGAATGGGGGATGTACCAGACAAATTGAAATACACAGATAAGAGTGGGGAGCGTATCCTCCGTGGCTCAGGCGGCAGCGCGCCGGCCTCTCACCGCTGGGTTCCGTGGTTCAAATCCCGGTCACTCCATGTGAGATTTGTGCTGGACAAAGCGGAGGCGGGACAGATTTTTCTCCGGGTACTCCGGTTTTCCCTGTCATATTTCATTCCATTCCACTCTCCAATATCATTTCATTTCATCTGTCATTCATTAATTATTGCCCCAGAGGAGTGCGACAGGCTTCGGCAGCTGGCACAATTCATATCCTATCCCATCCTCGCTGCTAGATGGGGCTTCATTCATTCCATTCCTTACCCGGTCGAATGACTGGAAACAGGCTGTGGATTTTGAAGAGCGGGGAGCGTAAGGTGTTACGAAATGTATGAACAATGGTGTGTAGGTTTACTAGATGTAGGATATCAAGCAAGGAAACGGAGTGGTGGGGAGCGGAGCAGTTGTTGTGACGTCATCACCCGGTTTTACTGAGTGAACTACCGAGTGAATGTACTGTAGAGGCACGTTTGAATACGTTATTCGCATGAAAACGCGAATATATTTCACCTGTCTATTCAATGCCCATTTTCTCACAACATAACTATTTTGCTGAATACAGCAATGCTGTTTTCTGCTGGAGAAGCCGACCGGCTCATTTCATCCCTGAGATGCCTCTTGATATTATCACACAAATTTGATATGCGCGTAAATGCCGCCGCATAACTTGGATTTTGCTGATGTTTACGAGGGCGAATCCAAATGTAATTTTCACTAGCTTCCCACAAGAGCACGCTGTCTATCTTGACCGTGGCCAATACAGAGCAAGCTACAGTAACTGCCAACACGTCCCTTAGAAAGGTTGGTGTAGTATCCCGTTGTATTGTGTGTGCAGAGCGGTCTAGGCTCACTGGCGCGTCAACTAGATATTCACTCCAAATTGGAGGTGCGTGCAACGATCATATTTCTATGGGCTAAACGGCTCAATTGCACGGACATTATTCGTAAAATCACTACTGTATATGGTGAGCGTGCAATTTCTCGCCCAGGTACTGTAAAGTGGTGTGAGCAATTTGACGCCCGATGCACAGATCTCGTGGACGAATATCGCGAAGGCAGGCTCGCAACGTCCACTACCGTTGCAAATGTTGACCGTGTGGATGGAATCATTAAAGAGAATCGGCGCAGGAAAATGTCAGCATGCTGAACATCTCGTATGGCAGGGTGTTCTTCATTGTTCACCAGCACTTTGGATTCCGTAAACTGTGTCGAAGATGGGTCCCACGTCTTCTCACCGATGTTTACAGGGGGCAACGTTTCCAATCGTCACTGGCATTTTTTTCAACGGTGTTCTGTGAGTAGCAACGAGTTTCTGTGGCGAATCATCACAGGGGATGAAACGCGGGTCAAGCACTTTACTCCGGAAAGAAAGAGAACATCGATGGAATGGTTGCACAGCACATCACCACCACGAAGGGAGGCCAAGGTCCGACCTTTCAGCAGGAAAGGAAATGGCGACAGTGTTCGTTGGCATGGAGGGTGTGGTGCATGTGGAATTTATGCTGGAAGTCACGACAGTCAACTCGGCTGAATACTATCAAACGTTGAACCGGTTGCGTAAAGCAATTAAAGAAAAGCGGCGGAGAAAATTGAGCGCCGGTGTGATTTTGTTGTACGGTAACGCAAAGTCTCACACGGTTCGCCAAACATCCGAACCACTGCAGCGATTCAAGCGGGAGGTATGGCAGCATCCTCCATACAGTCCAGACTTAGCGCCATGCGATCATCATGTATTCGGTAAGCTGAAAAAAGATCTCGGTGGACGACGATTCCGAAACGATGAGGAGGTGAAAACAGCTGTCTCCAGGTGGGTACATAGCTGGAGGTGATTCCTACGCATCCGGAATCGAAAATTTGGTTTACCGTCCAGAGAAATGTTTGCAGTCTGTTGTGGACTATGTGGAAAAGTTAACCTCATTGTATGTTGTCGTAGTCGTGTTGCCTATGTGTAGGTGGTTTCATAAATGGCCATTACTTGGAAGTGTAACTTACTTTTTGATTTGCCCTCGTATCATCAGTAATTTCAAAGAACTGCTATTCATCAGACGGTTTTCGTGGCATTTGTAGTACGAAATTCTGTAAACATGCATATAAATCCCAATATTCTAAAAAGAAAAATACTGTCTAAAATCGGATCAAATATCAAAGTAATGCCACGATTATTATATAATTTACTTTACCTTATCTACAAAACACACAACAAGCGGGGAAATGTAGACTCAAATTTGATAAGCACAGATTGAATACAGGTACAGTCTTAAACATGTGTCGTGCGCTACACGGTATTCTAGTCCTCCGCGAGTACTTGCAGTTGTTAGCGGAGAGGATCGGTAGTGCACTCTACCGCTACAACCGGGTTACTTATTAGTTTTACTCGCTTCGCTCCCAGCTCTACTCCGTACAGCCTCTGATGCATGCGGTCTGGCGTTGTCATGGAGAAGGATGACATTGTTGAGAAGATCCAGGCGTTTGTCTTCAATGATACGACGTGCAGGAAGATTGTGTAGTACGTTGCTGTCACCGTTGTGGCATGTGCAACCACGCCCCTGAAGTCGTAAGCCACAATGACTCACAACAGTTCGGTACGGAGCAGTGGCGGCGCGTGACTTTCATCGCTGGGGGTTCAAAAGAAGAAAAAATTGCCTCCCCCCAACCTCTCCTCTTCCCATCTCCGCCAGCTTCTCTTCCATCGTGGGCCGTAACCTCCTAAACTAAGATGACATAAGTTCTAGAAAGTGATCAAATACAAGAGGAGCAGAAAATACGGTAGGCCTACATGCCGAGTTTTACCACATGCAAAATAAGAAATAACTGCTTCATTGAAGTCCGCAGAGTCTCGAACAAAGTTCCTTTCAATTGACAACATAGCAAGAGCAATAAGTCTATCCTGGGTCATTGTGCTGCGCTAGAAAGTCTTTATTCTCTTCAGGGTAGAGAAACACCTTTCTGCTTTCGATGTTATGGGAATAGTAACAACTATATTTAAAAGTTTTCATTGGTATTACCTTGCCGCTATTCTTTGCCTCAATGATTTTTGAGTTAAGTTTCTCTCCAAAAGGTAATTATTCCAAAGAAGGCAAATTAATAGGTGTTTAGTAAGTAATGATATATTTGGGACAAGATATTAATTGGAATTTGACAGTTTAATGTGACTTTTGGTAGTAACGATGCTTTTCAACACTAGCGCTAGTTACGTGTTCTATTCTCTCTGTTGCCTAGTCAAATTCCCGTAAGGCCAACAGATGGCAGGCACATACCCCAACCCCAACAACACGACTAGCTAGTCTTGAGACAGTGGCCTATTGCGCATGCGTAAAGAACAGAGATCCGTTTCTGCGATATCCTGGTCTTGCCTTAGTGCTGGCTTTCGTCCCCCCGCACCTCGCCACTCCCTTCGCCTATGTACGGACGGAGAGATCGTCTTTGCAAGGGGGTTCATTCCAGACAAGTATCCAGCCACAGACCTTGCGCAGTTCACATGAATTGAAAGCCAGTACGAGTATATTACGGATAGAGGGACTTAGCAAGAGCTTCGAGATTGACAAGGGAGTTATGAAAATTACGTAGTTGAGTACAATTGGATATAAACTGGAGGTTCATTGCTCCATTGCGCTATACCAGAAACCGCCACTGGTACGGAGTAGCATTCCCTACAGCTTCCACAAGCTCTCTATGACATTCTTCGGTACTGCGACGCCAGCGAACGACCAGTTTGATGTACGCACGCTGTTCTTGCCTCGTCACATCCATTCTGTACAGAGCAGTACCATCACCCTCTTCGTGGTATTTGTTCAATGCACCACCATCTCATGCTCTGTCCATGTACTATGATTGCCATGCTTTCTAGGACATATCACCACCGTATAGCAGCATCGCGCCAATGTGAGGAAAAAATAGTTGCCATGACTTATGCCCCAACACTCCTATTAGCACTGTTGTTCTCCAATTACTTTTTTTTTTACAAATTGTTTTATGTCGCATCGACACGGATAGGTCTTACGGCGACGATGGGCTGGGAAAAGCCCAGGTGTGGGAAGGAAGTGGTGTGACTTTACTTGTGGTACAGCCCCAGCATTTGCGTGGTGTGAAAATGGAAAAGCACGGAAAACCATCTTCTGGGCTGTCGATAGTGGGCGAACCCACTATATCCCGGATGCAAGCTCACAGCTTTGAAATCCCAACCGCACGGCCAACTCGCAAGGTTTTCCAAAATTTAACAGTGACTGTCTAATAATATATTTTCTTCTCTCATCTGTTCCACTGGATGTCAGAAATCTGACTCAAGACGCCTACTAAACAAAAATATGTCTGTGCATCGGAAAATACACCAAAAGGGAAATAATCTACTCCTTATTTTCTACAATTTTCTTTACGCCGCGCCGAGACAGATAGGTCTTATGGTGACGATGGGACGGGAAAGAGCTAGAAACGGGAAGGAAGCGGATGTGGCCTTCATTAAGGTACAGCCCCAGCATTTGCCTGGCGTGAAAATGGGAAACCACGGAAAACCATCTTCAGGTCTGCCATCAGTGGGTTTCGAACCCACAATCTCTCGGATGCAAGCTCATAGCTGAGCGCCCTTAACCACACGGCCAACTCGTCCGGTCTTTTTTTGTTCTTTTGCGGAAATGGTTGAAAAAACACGTCTGTTATTGTGCGGAATTGCGTTACACAGATTTTTCTCTTATTCTGTGAAACTTGTTTGAACAGAGTTTTCTGAGAAATTTGTAAACTAAACCTAGATTTTAGCCCAATTTATTGTAAATAGACGTTTATGATTCGGGGACACGAAACCCTTATATGTAAAGAAACAAAACAAAAAAATACACATTTCTGTGCAGAAATCTTGTCTTGTCCATTTCTCCCGTACTGCGAACTTCGCTGTCACATTCACGATGAAGTTCAAAATCAATCTAACAGACGCCACGGCGATCTGAAACTGGGTAATTGAGACCAAGCGCTTGTGTTTTCCTGCTTTATAAAATCAAGTCTTGGGATTTTTGTTATGGTTTTCTCTGCTCTGACACAAACGTATATTCTATATTTTTGAGCTGTTCCTTTTCACACTCTGTGAAGGAACCTGATATTAGCGTAGACTATTACAGTACACCAGTACAGACATTTCAGCCGAACAACTTCACAGAATTAGTTGATAGAGAGAGCTCACGGGGCTATTAACCACCAAATTCAATGACATTTATTTGAATCTTGGTGAAAATTCCAGCCAACATCCATCCGTCTATGAATTTCACATAGAGCTCGGGGACAGTGTGGAGTAGCTGGTGCTAGTGCACGCACTTAACCCTCCTGTCCTCGCTTGCGTCATTCCAGTACACCTTATCTCAGTGTCCTTTAAAACTGCACTTGAATATTGGCACAGCCGTTGCCACAGAAGCAGATCTGTCTATTTTTGTATGGAGCTATCTTCGGCCATTATTGATCTCGAAGAGTCTAGTGGCTTATCCGACTCCCTCATTGGCTGAATGGTCAGCATTGAGTTGTTCTGTTCAGAAGGTCACGGGTTCGATTTCTGTCCGGGTCGGTGATATAAATCGCCTCTTATTAATTCTTTTGGCCCGGGGACTGGGTGCTTGTGTTTGTCCCAACACTTTCCTCTTCATATTCATACAACACACTACACTACCAACCCCCACAGAAACACGCAATAGTGATTATATCCCTCCATATAGGGTTGGCGTCAGGAAGGGCATCTGGCCGTACAACAAGGCCAAATCCACATGTGCGACACAGTTCGCACACGCGACCCCACAGGTGTGGGGAAAAGCGGTAGAAAAAGCAGCAGCAGCAGAAGAAGAAGAAGAGTCTAGTGACTTATAATCAATGTATCTTTCAAACATAATGTAAGCTTTTGTGCTTTTACCGTGTCGAGAAAACGAGGAACCCACTTACTCTAGACCAGTGCTAAAGCATTCTTAAATTCGAACCTTCATTATTGGAGAAGTCTTCCTCGTGAACAGTCGAGAGTTTCTTCTGAGGACGCGGAGCAACGTTCACTACGAAACGTGTTGTTCACACGGCAAAAGCCCAAAACTTCCTATGTCTAAAATTGCGGGCCGTGAAAGCATCAGTATAAACATGTACCTTTTGCTCGACATACACAATAATCAAAAACAAATGAACATTGGATTCAACGTAAGGCAAGCTGATATAAGTACCAACATAGCTGGAGATGTGTGGGATCTGGTAAATGCAGCACGGGTGAAGTTTAAGAAAGCGGAGATTGTTATTAGTGGAATACTGTCTAGGAGGAATACTGACTGGAGGGTGATTGGGGATTTAAATGAGACTATGGAGTGGGTATGTGGGAAACTGGGAGTGAAATTTCTAGATCCTAATGGGTGGGTAGGAGATAGGGATCTGCGCTCGGATGGCCTTCATTTAAACCGCAGTGGTACGTATAAGTTAGGAAATTTGTTTGGAATGGTAATAGGGAGGTACATTCAGGGAAACGGGATGGCCTAGGGAGCGGTGATAAGGGAACAGGGAACTGGAAATCAAGTAGGGATGACATAAAATTGTTAGTGTTGAACTGTAGAAGTATTGTAAAGAAAAGAATAGAATTAAGTAATTTAATAGATATATGCTTACCAGATATTGTAATAGGAGTTGAATCATGGCTGAGAAATGATATAATGGATGCAGAAATTTTCTCACGGCACTGGAGTGTGTATCGTAGAGATAGGATAGGAAAGGTGGGAGGGGGAGTTTTCATTCTGGTGAAAGAAGAATTTGTAACCTACGAAAAAGTTAAAGATGAGACACATGAAATTCTAGGTGTAAGGCTCATTTCTAAAGATAATAGGCAACTTGATATATTTGTAGTGTACAGATCGGGAAAGGGTAGCACTGATGCGGATTCGGAATTATTTGATAGG